>NC_058409.1:18501331-18607766 GCF_002201575.2 Neomonachus schauinslandi
CACGCTCTCTCTCTCTGTCTCTCTCTCAAATGGATAAATAAAATCTTTAAAAAATAATAAAAATAAAAGAGAGGACTATATAAAAGATGGTAGTTGTGGAAAATAGTGATTTATAGTCATTTTCTGTGCCTTCACCTTACAGGTGGATGATAAAATTACTGAGTCTTTTTTTTTTTAATAAAGTACAGCAAGTTTCCCATCCTAAAGGTAAGATAGTCACTTTTTAGGAAGTACTTCCTTTGTTGCAGATACTGTGTAAAATATTTGACGTACATTATTTTCTCTACTGCTCCAAGCTACCCCAGAGGATAGGTTCCTTGTTATTATCTTCATTTTACAGATGAGGAAAGAGCATCCAGAAAGGTCGGTGCTTGACCTCAGATTTTAGAGCACATACATGGTGGAATTAGGATTCTCAATCTCGCATTCAGAATTCAGACCCTGGAACATACTGCCTTCCTCACTGGCCAGGCAATCGATTTAGATTTTTTTAAAAAGGCACATGTGGGTATTTTCATTAAAAACAACACAAGCTAATATAACGAATACTAAACAGACATAGATTGTGGCTTTTGTTTGTTTGAGGACTAAGAAACTCAATCGCTTGGGAAATCCATTTGGAGATCCCTTCATCTCAGTGCTCACCCAACAACTCAATGTTAGTGCTCTTGAAACTCATGCTACTCAAATTATCTCATTGTTATCGTTATTATTGCATTTTCTGTGTGTTCAAAGCAAACATATACAAAGTAATCAAGTCTTTTGTGAAGCTCCTGAGAGCTGAGACAGGGTGATGTGAAAAACAAATTGCAGTAGAGTATGAGGCTCAAAGAAAAAAAAAAAAAAATCATGCCCTTGAATTCTAGCCTACAAGAACTTTTTCAGTTCCAGTGTCTTTGTTGCTTTTTCTAATTTTTTTGGCCCAGGGTCTGTGCGCTTTCCTCCTCCCAGGGGTTCCACCAGGCAGGTCTGGTTGGAAGAGGTCCCAGCAGAGAGCCGAGGTCTGAGGATTATTGAAGTGGTTTTCTTTTTAATCACTTATAAAAACAGAGACAAAGCCAATCACCAGCCATGTGATTTACTCCAAGTCTCCGAGTCTCTAAATCCCCTGAAGAAAGCTAGAATCAGCACTTTTCCAACAGCGTGGTATTTTGAGCTTCAGTCAAGTTTGAGTACCATACTGCTCTGGGAAGGGGAGAGAGGCAGAGGAAAAAAAAATAAATTAATTAAAAAAAAATATATATATATATACATATCACTTGAACGTCTTAATAAAATGGAGACCGTACTTAAACTACCATGCTCAAGCACAGGGTATGTGCTTGTGTCTAGTCTCTCCTAGCACTTTGAAAATGGATTCTCGCTTTATTTCCTGGTTGATGAAGCTTAACACAATGTCTGTTCCTTCCTCTCATAGCCTCTGATTTTTCTTTCGTGGGGTTTGCAATCAGAAAGTACTCCTTAAAAGCTAAATTAGGAACAGAAGATGAAGAGACTGAGATAAATCTGATTGCATTGGTCCTCACTAAAACGTAATTAACCAGCATTTAAGTAAACACTCCCTAGGCAATTGCAGAGAAAGGGGCAAAGCCCTGAAAGAGGAGTCACAATTTTAACACCCTAGTGGCCAAGCAGTCTTGGGAATGGTCCGCGGTTTCACATGAAATCCCCACCCCCCAAAAAACAACAACAGAAATCCTAAGGATGAGCACAAAGGATTAATTTCATTTTATTGTGTATTTGCAAGTTTCAAGGCTGGGTTAACCAGGCAACAGCATGCATTCCCCCCCATCCCAACCACCCCACCCCCACTTTAGAAAAGAAAGCAATCTGTAAACTCAAACCAAATGTTTTCCATTTCTTTTCCTCTCTCAGAAACGTCAGCGGACTTAGTCAAGCACAGGCAAAGTGCCAGCCGCAGCTAGATTACGCTAACCCTGAGATGCGGGAGTTGGCTGTGTTCCTCTGAGGCTTGCACAGGATGGTATTAAAAGTAATGAACACACAGAGAGACCCTGCAGGGCATGACGTGGTTTGTGTTTACGCCTCATTGGAACACTGTGGGTATTAGCTATTCTTCCAAATCTTCACGTGTATGGTGTCCTCTGGTTTTGCACACGTACTGACTCACTTCTCAACATATTTAGGCTTCTTTCCCTTGCAAATGCCCACTCCTCACACTCCAAGCCTGCATCTCTTTCCCTTCACCCCTTCCCTCAAACTATACTCTAGTCAATTTGGTGGAGGCTTTCCGGCCCCTTTCTAAACAAGATCCCTGTTTCCTTGGAGCAGATGATGCCTAGGGTTACATCCTGAGGAGATGTGGACAACTTGAAAATTTTCAAATTCCATTGCATAAATTAGAGTATATGTAGGATCTAAACTAAAGGTTTATTAATTAATGTATAAAATGCAGCTTAATTTTACAAATAATAAGTACCTAATATTTTGGTTAGAATATTCACAGTCGTTAAGAACATTAAAGAAATGTTGCACACGTAGCTTTACCTTCAAAGATATACGTAGGGACTAGGTATACTAAGAGAATTTGAAACTAGAGAGAATCGATAGTCCAACATTTACTATTCATTGAAACATAATGATTTTTGTCCAATAATGAAACTGACGTGACTGTTAACTTTATGAAGAAAAGAAACAAAATTAAAATGGCCCTGTGGTAATTTGCTTGGTCTCTTTCATCTAGTGTTGTTTTATTTGTACTTGCATTCTGTAGGAGGCACAGGAAACACATTCTTTTAAATAGTTTGTAAAATAACAAGACAATACCATAATGATTGTATTAACAGCAAGATAACAATACAATCCAGAAATCCAGAGCAACATGATACAACTTTCCCTAATAAGTGACTAGTGACTCAAGTCAATTGAGGGGACCTTCCGAATAAAACTAGAATACATGTGCATCTACCAAAGCCCATGGCTAAATGATTTCCAAGTGAAATACAATCTGTTACTGGAAGAAAAGGAGTCACTAGCAAATCCCTGGTCATTACATGGTTAATATTAGTCACCTAATAGGAAGGTTACTTCCCATTAAGTCCAGAAGGTGAGGCCACGATGATCTCCTTACACATAATAGCAATGTACCAAAGAAGGAACTGATTAGATTACAATTAGAAGAGCTATTGCAAAGCCCTAAATATATAATTGGCAGGGTTCCTCCAAGTGGGAAGTGCTGATATCCAATACACATCAGCTCTGGCTTGGCTTGTCTTGTTAGGTAAACAAAATGTGTCTTGCCTGTCATTGTCATAAAATATTAATGCACTGGAAGTCTCTAAACCTTGCTAAGCATAAGGCCTATTATCACACTTAAGAGCAAAGCAATCTAATAAATCGCTGGCTGTGTAAAAACGAAGTCAGCTGGCAGAGACAGCAATTTCCCTTAGGGATGGTAAGAGCCTCATCTTCAACTCCAGCAGCTGCAGTTCCAGAGAAATTATGTTTCTTCTGCTTAGTAAAAATACATTTGTGCTGAATTCTGTTATTTAAATTCTAATGGAATCATTAGGAATATCCATACATTATGAGTAATAGAAAATTAACTAAGAAAATCATCTACAGTACTATCATATAATAGGCATGGTATTTTTATTAGGCTTGAGTTTTAGGCAGTGAAATCTGATGTCAAATCACGCTGCTTATTTCTAAAACCCATTCCAAAAGAGTAGGAACCCCCAACTCATACATAAATAATCATGTGTAAACACTGAGCACTGAACTACTGTCCCTAATTGAAAGCAACTCACTTGTTTTGCCCTGGTAGGAGGTCCTTCAGGCAGTAAGTAAACAGAAAAGCAATATTGTTGCTATGTACCTTAAAAACTGTTATAAAATTTCTGGTATGTTGTATTTTATGCAACACTTAACCACTCTCTGAAAACCCGAAGAAAGATATATTTCAGAATGAACCAAGCCTTTACTTGCCTCCACCCCCCCAAATATATACACACTTTAGTCAAATCAACATATTCCCAGTAAGAGAGAAAAGGTAAGACGATAGATTTTTAAAATAGTAATGACAAGTGATAATAAGTGCTTGCACATATATTATTTCATTTTAACTTCATAATAACCCAGTAAGATAAGCACAACTGTCACATCCATGTCCAAAATAAAGGAACAGATCATTCTCCCCGAGTCAGTCATTTCACGGGAGGCACCATTAGTTTATAAATGCTACTCAACTGACTTTGAACGCCACACCTCTCAAGGCAGCCCAGTTTTTGTTGTTGCTGTCATTTTATTTTCTACTTACAACTTCATCTTGACAAAGACGGTGTTTCAAACTCTGAAAAGCATTTAGCCTACCAATATGTAATCGCGACCAAGGGATGGTAATTTGAGGTTACACGATTAATGGACGGTGTGTCCCTTTCATAGGACATTCGGTAACAAAATGCTGATGACCCACACGTGTGGAAAACATGAACTAAAAAAGCCTGCCATACTTAGAAGGAATATTAGGAGATGAAAATATATTTATGTCAAAAGGGGAAATAAGCCCTTTCTTACGTGGCACAGGGATCATAGGCTTTACACTTACACGGAGACTGATGTGGGCACTTAACAAGCATCCCTCGTCCTAGGATGATGGTGCTTCAGGAAAGGAACACAGTTCTCCCCGGTGTTTGGTATATGGTGATAACATTCTCCATAAGGTCATGCCATTCCCCCATAAGTTGACAGTAACCTTTATGTCAGAGAAACTAGAGAATTATCACTAGAATAAAGTGTGCATTATTTCCTCACTTAGGAAAAACTACATCGTAATCAATCTGAAGCACCAGGATCTCTAGTGGTATGAAAAGCGGGTCTGGAAGCTACACATTTACGGAGTAAATGCTGATAAGATCACCACCAGCCGACAGCGAGATCACCTCTCTGAATTCCTCACGCTTAGGTCCTTTATTCAGTCAGCCCGTAACTGTTGATAACCTGCTCTGTGCGTAGCGTAACGGGAGCTGCCGAAGTCAGAGGCGATTACGATTCAATGGCTGTCCTCAAGGTGTCCATACCTTTGTTAAGAAAAATTAAATTACATTAAATTACACACTCAGATATGTTAATAAAGGGACAAAGTGCTCAGTGACACAGAAGATGCAAAAAAAAAAAATTCTACTTCTTAATTTTCTGAAATCAAATCTAATCTGAAATCAAATCAAATCTAAGACTTTATTTGCCCCTGGTGGCAAGAAGGGTATTAGCGGCCACACAGGCTCCTTTCTTCTTTGCTTTATTTGGTCCCTGGACAATGGCAGATCACCTTAAGCCTTAGCGCATGGTGGCCATTCTCCATGTCACAGTTCATTCTGTGGCAGTCGGCTGATCAGGCAGTGCCCCTCAGAGCTGAGTCCTCTCTCCATATTCCTCCTCCTCAGATCTTGGTCAAAGCTTCCAGGGAACAACCATCACTTAGTGGCCAGTTTTCGAGCACTCTCCACAATGTCTCACATTAAGGCATGACATCCAAATGACTTTCCTTTTTCTACCTCACCCAAACCTACAACAGGATGTTTGCCCCTCTCCTTTCTTCTTTATTGAGAATTAGCCTCTCATTGGCACTTCCTGCTCATTCTTCTCACTGCGTAAAAGATCCAATAGTTCTCTCTTGGTTGCTTCCTGTAACAGTTGAGTGTAATAGTACAGAGAAGTGCTGAATGACTCATCAAGTCAGGCTCCGTACCCTCAAACTAGAAAATACCTGTTTACCTCTTCTGAGGCAAAAAGAAAACATAAAATTCAATTCAAAAAAAGCAGTAGTACTCTCCTCTTCCCCCAAGGATGAAGCCCATTCCTTTATAGGCAGCAAAATAAACACCATGGTTGATTCGGTGCATCCTGCAATTTACGTTCTCAATATCTCACCCTGTTACACCTCAACCACAAGCACACAAAAAGCATGTAGATGAATCTCTAGCTAAATTCTTCAACTACACCATGCTCTTTCATGATCTCATTTCCATATCTGTACATGACATTTTCTCTCCTGGAATGAAAACGCTGCATTTTCAAGGCTCAGTTCATATGTCAACGTTTCTATTAATTAATTACTAACTTCTCCAAGCAAAGAGACTTACTCTTGTCACTTCTATAGCATTTTAATACTACTATAATATACTTGAGATTATATTGTAATTACCTGTTTACTTGACGGTCTCTACCCATAGATCATTATGTCCTAGAGGATATGCACTATTTCTATTTTTTAAAGATTTTATTTATTTATTTGAGAGAGATTGAGCAGGAGAGAGAGAGCAGGAGTGGTGGGGGCAGGGGGAGGAGAGAAGCAGAGGGAGCGAGAGAAGCGGACTCCTTGCTGAACAAAGAGCCGGATGCAGGGCTTAATCCCAGGACCCCAGGATCATAACCTGAGCCAAAAGTAGATGGCCCCACTGTGCCCCAGGTGCCCCCACTATTTCTATTTTATAAATATGTTTCCAGTAGGGCCCAGGTCTCAACTTTGGGACACCTCGGATGACAATAACAGGATGGCAAAGAGGACGTGAAGGCAAAAAGCAGTTAAGATCAAGACTATACCTGGGTCCAATACCCCAAAATACTGACTAATCATTTGAGTAATCTATTTCAGTATTGTGGGAATACTGGAATCACTGGGCAGTGATGAAACTTGGCATCAAGCTAATGGCAGTATTCAGATCTAAAGGGTTCTCATCGAATCACATTGAATCTAGACACCAGCTGGTGGCTTATAGTTCAGGGACGGATGTGTGGTGAGGGCAGTTAGTGCTCCAGCCAGGTAAACCAGAGAAAGGAGTAGGAGAAGAGCCAAAAAAAGAGCTCAGCCCTAGGGCCAAAAGAGATTTTCCTTTGCATCCCTTTATAACACTAATCATCAGTCATAGTGGTAATTGTAGTAACAGTTATTAGTATTATTGCTAATATCAGGAGTAGTAAAGAAAAATATCTCCCAAAGTCCCCAACATACTTCCCTCATATCCTATTAGCCAGAAGTAGCTAAATGAAATAATGCACTGAAAGATGTTAATACTGGAAATGAAATGCTCTGTGACTCGCAGAATGTAAAAATATTATATTTCTTAATTTTCCTAAAAACATCTAGTCTGAACTCTGAGAATCCATTTAACAGTGGAGGCATGTTGGCTCCTTCTCTCTTGCTTTCTTTGGTCCCAGGAAAATGGCAGCCTTAAAAATTAAGGCTAAGCCTTAATGCACGGTATTCATTCTTAGAGTCATCTGATCACTTCTAGATGCCCATGGTCAACTGGGCTTTCTGGATTGCCTCAAATCAATAATGATACATTCCCTGCCTCTGGGTACATCGTCATACAAAGTCGGCAAGAAAGAAGTGAAAATGGCTGATGGGTAGGCCACAAATAGTATCTACCATAATCAGACAGAAAACATATCCCCAAAATCACTTCTTGGCAATTTGGCTAAGATCAAGTGAAAACAGATGCCCTAAAACACCAAGAAGAGATAAAGAGATGGTAAGAATGAAAGATAAGTTATAAACATATTGAGCATAGAAATAGAAATGTCAACATAAGTTAACAGACAAATTTTATAGGAAATGAATAAATAGAGGGAAAGACATTTTAGAAAAGGTAATGACTTAGAATTCTCAGAATTGAAGAAAAATGTAAGACCTTGAATTGAAAGAACACATAGCGGCAAACTGGATAAATTAGGACTAACCTACATTGACACATGCTCTGGTGACAATTAAGAACATCAAGTAAAAATAAAAGGTTCTTTAAAGTTCCCGGGAGGAAAATCCAATCACTCATAGAGGAGTTAGAATTAAACGGACATTGAAATTTTCAAGGACATCATAGTCAAGAAGGTAACAGAGTTACATTTTCAGAGTGTTGAAATAAAAGCACATGATGCTGGAATTCTATATCCTATTAAACATTTTCTTTAAATGTAAGTGTGAAATAAAAATATTACCAGGCAAAAAGGACTTCAAAAAGTTAATCACACAAAAACCTATCTGTGTTCTTCAGCAAATAAAGAATTAGATCCAGGAGGATGCTGCAAATACATGAGAAGTAAGGGTGAATAAATAACTTAAGGAATAATTTTATTATCTAAAAGAGCAATGACCATAAGAAAAAAAATCTAAAAAGTAAGAAAATGTCCCTAACAGTCAAGAATTAAAACTCTAGATGTTGTATAAATGGAGTGTTTCCTAAAGGGTTTAACTTATTGAAATAGAATTTATAGATATTTATAAGCTAAAAAAACAAATTAGAAAAAAATAAACTTTAGCATAAGTCATTTTTTTAAGATTTATTTACTTATTTGAGAGAGACAGAAAGAGGAGGGAGAGGGGCAGAGGAAAGAAAATCTCAAACAGACTCCCTGTTGAGCACAGAGCTCAACACAGGGCTTGATCCCACAACCCTGAGATAATGACCTGAGCCAAAATCAAGAGTCAGATACTTAACTGACTGAGCCACCCAAGTGCCCCTAGCATAAGTCTTACTAAAAGATAATCACTTTTCAGACCAGCAGGAGAAAATTCACCATTTTCAGTGGATATTAGGAAAATAGGGGAAGTAAGGTCGGGGGGGGAGGATAAACAAACTTTTAATAAACTGAAAAAACAAAATATATGTCAGAAGTCCCAATATAATAGTAATTAAAAGAAATAGAAATGGCCTTTACCACTGACCAAAAATCTCTGGTGGATTTTTTAAAAGATTCACACGTATGAAAATGCAAAATACATGAAGTTTACAAATCAAGGGAGAGAAAAAAATGACTGCACACAATCATGGACCAAAATAAAGCCAGGATCAGACAAAATAATTTTTTTTTTTTAAAGATTTTATTTATTTATTTGAGAGAGAGAGTGAGAGAGAGAAAGAGCACAAGAGGGGGGAGCGGGAGAGGGAGAAGCAGACTCCCTGGCGAGCAGGGAGCCCGATGCGGGACTCGATCCCGGGACTCCAGGATCAGGACCTGAGCTGAAGGCAGTCGCTTAACCAACTGAGCCACCCAGGTGCCCCAGACAAAATAATTTAAAATAAAAATGATCATGAGGAGGGGCGCCTGGGTGACTCCGTTGGTTAAGTGTCTGACTCTTGGTTTTGGTTTGGATCATGATCTCAGGATCATGATATCAAGCCCCTGGTCAGGCTCTGCATTCAGTGGGGAGTCTGGTTGAGATTTCTCTCTCTCTCTCTCTCCCTGCCCCTCCCCCTGCTCACATGCTCTCTCTCTCTAAAATAAAATAAATAAAATATTTTAAAAATGATCATGAGGAAAAAATAGAGATATTATATGCTGGCTATGTATAATCATCATGAATCTATCTTCATATAACAGTGCAGTCAAAAATATTATATAACAGCTCTGATAGACCTAAAGGAGGAAATGGATACATCAACAATTATAATTGGATATTATTAACTAATTACTGCCAATAAATCAAACAGACCATGAAAAAGCAAATATATTCCTTACTGATTAAAAAAAAAGCTCTAATTAATAAACCTTACATCAATAGAAACTATGCATTTGCTTCAAGCAAAATTTAAAAATTTAGAAAAATTAACCTTGTACAAAGCCACAAAATCTCAATAAATCCCTCCTAATCAATATTATATAGACTTTATCTGTAAAGCAATAAAATTATATATCAGTTAGTAGTTAAAAAAATTAGTGTCTAGAAGAAAATATTTCTTAATAACCCTTGGATTCAAGAAGGGAGATTATATAAGTTTTGAAGTAGAAAAATAGTAGTAGTACCCTATTTCAAAATCTGATCATCCATATGAAACAGATTTAAAGCTATGTTGGGGTTTTCGTTGACCATAAACTCAATATGGACCAACAGCTGAAAAAAAAAATTGTACAAACAATAAATGAGATCCAGCACCTTTTTTAGTGCAAGTACAGTATCCAAAACACAAAAAGTTAGAATTCATCCTGAATGTTGTATTCTGTATGAGATGATACAATATAAGGAGAATTATGAGGAAAAACAGGAAAAATGGGAGGGGAGGGCCCCAGGATGGAAGGCTCAACACCTTATTCAGATGGTTGGGATTTCAGGACAGTCAAGTAGTGCAAGCACATGAATCCTCAATGTATCAGGAGTTACCATCTGTACGGTGGTGGAGTGTGTAGATGGATAATTCATGTGATTCAAAAGGGCAAAAGTAAGACCAACACCTGGGAATTCCAGTAGGCAGAAATTGAAAGAAGGTAAAAAAAGAAATTTCTAACAGTTAGAGTTAATTAAAAACAATTGCTCAGAACAGCAAGTTAGGACAAAAGACTATTCTAGCAGAGGTGGCCTCCTGATGCAGTAAAAGGAATTTCTACAAAGAACAGGTCATTGGAGAGCAATCCATCTATGTCCATCTATGTCCCAAGTTGTAGAACAGGACATCTATGCATCTTGGGACTCAAAAATGTCTGAAGTTCTTTATTTTCACAATAAAAATATCAACTCTTTGAAAAGAATAAATTCTCTTAATGGTACATTTGTGTTGTCCATGCAAAGTGGTGATTGCTACTGAATTTTACCTTTTCATGTTCCTGGTCAAATTTCCATTAGTATGCAGCCCTAGTGATGGAAAATAATTTTGCCTAGAATTCGGTTTATTTTTCAGCCCTGATTTACCCCTCTGAATTACAAAAAGAGTGCTAAAAACTTGCATGTGTTTAAAGTTCTATAGAGTTTACTGTGCCTTTTCCTTTGATGAATAATAACATTGGAAAATATTTCTTTCACAAGAGCTAGAGACTGTGAATTTTTGTTTCTATTATAAACAAGGACAACTTGTTACAAAATGTTAAGAAGAGTTTTTTGAGTTTGCAACGATGAAGACTGGTGTCTTCTGTTACGCTGCCAATAATATGAGTTTGAGCAGCAAGGGATGAGCTATCCCTTACTGAAAAATGGAAGAGAAACTTCCAGTGCAATTCCTGTAGGATGGCCAAACAGAGGACAATATTTTCATTCATCTGTTAACTAGTTCATTCATTCACATACTATATGAGTGACACTCTGTGTCGCAGTGAAGAGCATGGACAATGGAGCCAGCCTGTATGGAGGCAACACCTATCTTCACCAAATGAGAAGTATGAAAGTCTAAGCAAGTAGCCTGATTTTCTTGTCTTCAGTTCCTGCATTTGTAAAGGATGATAATGATGACTACTTCCTAGGTTTTTGTGAGGATTAAATGATGATAGAGATGATAGATAGATAGATGGATAGATAGATTAGATAGATAAAGATGGATGGATAGATGGATGGATGGATGGAGGGAGGGAGGGAGAGAGATAGAGAAGGATGGATGGATAGATAGAGGATAGATAGATGGAGGAAGGGAAGGAGAGAGAGAGAGAGAGAAGGATGGATGGATGGATGGATGGAAGATAGAAAGAGATAGATTAGATAAAGACGGATGGATGGATGGATAGATGGATGGATGGAGGGAGGGAGAAAGGGAGGGAAAGAGAGAGATAGAGAAGGATGGATGGATAGAGGATAGATGGAGGGAAGGAGGAAGGGAGATGGATGGATGGATTGATGGATGGAAGATAGAAAGATAGATAGATAGATAGATAGATAGATAGATAGATAGATAGATAGATAATAAAGATGGATGGATGGATGGAGGGAGGGAGGGGTAGATGGATGGAAGATAGATAGGAGGATAGATAGATAGATAATAGAGATCGATAATTACAGATGACAACACACGTACAGATATATAGTACCTAGAACAAAGACTGGCCTTTGTGCCATCTAAGTGTTAGCTGTTACTACCATGTCCCAGAGTCTGGGCTGGATGCTAGGGATACAATATTGAGAAAATGAAAGGTACTTTAATAAAATACAATACGGTACGATAGGTCAAATTATGGAGTTCTACTTAATCCTAAAAATACAGGGAAGTTGTTGAAAGCTTTGAAATGGGCAAGCTAGGGTCAGTTTTGCTTGTTTTAAAGATTATTCTGGCCTCACTGAGACGAATGGATTGACCAAGGAAGAGGGGAAGGTTTCCAAAGAATGGACACAGGGAGATGAGTGCAATGTTATTACATGCCAAAAGCAAGTGCAAAGGAAGGCCGAAATCTTCTAATTTTCTTTTTCTGAAAATGTGGTGGGCTTGCGTTCGTGCGTGCACGTGCATGTCTGTTGGGGGAGGTGAGGTTGCGGTGTATACATGGGTATGCGGTGTGCCTAATCATTGGCGAACGCCGCTCTGCCTTTGGAGTTGCAGTAAGTAACACTCCGACCTTTACAAAGTTCCTAAACCTCTCTAAGACTTAATTTCCTCTTTTTGTAAAACATGGATTCACAGCATTTTGGAAAGAACTGAATAAGAAACTGTGTGTGAAAGGAATTCTTAACCATAAGGCACAATATAAATGTTGCGGTTGTGATTATGTCCGGGATGTGGAAATCTCAAGGTCTCTTCTAGGATGTTTATTTTACCAAAGGAGAGGCATAAAGAAGGAAATGGGATGTCACAAGGCAAGAAAAAGTGGTGATTAATATCTGTGGTTACAAATCAAGCTTTTCATGTAACAACGTCCTTCATCTAGAATGATGTTTCAAGGGGCCTCATCTCTGACCAACTGCTCCAATATCTAACTCCCTCCCTCAGGATTTTGATTTCCACAGGTTTTCCCCTCACTGGGACAATGATCAGAACATTTTTTTTAGCCTCCCACTATCTTCTTGCCCTCACATCCCTCTTGAACCCAACTCAAATTCCGTGTTCAGTCAGTACCATCATTCCTGCTCACATACCACCATACACACAATGCCCCCTCCTTCATCATACTCCCCTGGAAAAATCCCAACCCCAGTTAAATTCAACTATCCACATGGGCTGCTTCTGCCCCCTGAGAGGTGAATATATGAAGGAAAACAAAACCACACTGACCGGATTCATTTTATAATCATGACCACTAACTACGGTCCTACTATACTTCTCTCATTCTTCTAGATGACTGACTAATGCTCTCTGTTGTGCTAAATCCAATAGCCACTTTGCATATTACTATATAAGCAGCCCTTTACATTTTTATATTTAGCAATCTGATCAGCCTGGAAAGTTTAGGCTTGGTCCTAGTTTGGGATTTCTTCTCTTACGGTGAGCTTGTCCTACTGACCACCTGTGTGATGCAACAACCTCCTTCCAACATAAACATATACACACACAGGCACATGAATCCACGTAAGTGTGTACCTACAGACTCATAAGGGAGGTCTGATCTCCCTTATCCTACTTGATTTCGCCCCCCCCATAGCTATACCACCGTTTGTCATACTATATATTTACTCGTTTGTTGATATTCATCTCATACCATTCAAATATACATTTCACAAGGACAGGGACTTTGTTTTATTCATCATTAAATCCCCAAAGCCTCCAGCAGCGTTCAACATTTAGTAGGTACTCAACAAGTTTTATTTGAATGAATGAATAAATGAGGGAAATCAATATTTAAATTTAGGGAATTTCCCAGAAGATAAAAATAGTTGTTTAATTAGCAATGACAAATCAAACGTGTTAACAAGCTATGATATAAATATTCCATATATGTATTTATTCATTATTCAGGAGTATTTATGACTTGCTTATTCCCAAAAATGATCTGAGGCAACTGATATGTGTACAGTATTGCTATTTATTAACTGAGTACAGAATATTCTCTCTGTCTCTTATGAAGGAAAACAAATGTGGTCTAATTGCTTTTATAAAATATGAGTGAACCTTCATTAAAAGGGCAAAGGGAACAGAGTAATAAGGCTTTCTTCAAACAGTAACTGATGAAAAATTTGTTGGGTTTTTTTTTTTATATAATTAAAAAAACACAGATGGGCAGTGCCAAAGTTAGGGGATCTTTGAGTTACTAGAAACCGAGAGGATTTTTTTTTTTTCATTTCAAGAGTGAAGATGTCAACTGAGCCTCTACTCTCTTTTTTTTCTTTTTAAAGATTTTATTTATTTATCTTAGAGAGAGAGAGGGACAACAAGAGCAGAAGGGGCAAAGGGGGAGGGAGAGAGAGAAATCTCAAGCAGACTCCATGCTCAGCGCAGAGCCCAACACAGGGCTTGATCCCAGGACCCTGAGATCATGACCTGAGCTGCAACCAAGAGTCAGACACTTAACTGCCTGTGCCACCCAGGCGCCCTTTAAAAAGAAAAAAAAAAAAAAAGATTTTATTTACTCTCTTCTTTGACATACCTATGCTTCTTTCCAGTTTTACTAACTCAAAAGACGATTCCTCATATGCCAAATATATTATTGAAATTTGCATCTTGTAAAAAAAAAAGTCATTCTCAAATATTTACTATTATCATTTTGGCATAAAAACAGGTTTGCCCCAATTCTAAAACGTCTAAATTGGTCAAGACATGTTAAGTCTCTCTACCTACTTTTGTATGTCTAATATAAGTTCTTGCCAAAAAAAAAAAAAATAGAGATATCTTTTCAATTCTATTAAGAAAGTAATTTTCATGATGAGATTGGCTAGAGTTTGGAACGAGTTTTACATAGAAGTAGAGAAGGCTTCGAGGCCATTAAAATAAAACCATACAAAACAGTGGGGAATGTACTCTACTAGGAGGGAAAATGCTGTCCAGATCCCTGGAGGCTGCCGCCGAGAGCTGAATAGGCCTTTTCAATCTCCAGCCTTTATGATTCCAGGTAACTATTCTGAGAATAGATGAAAGGAGTGGGTTTTTATTCTATCCATGTTGAGCTCCTATTAGCCTCTTGAGGAAATAGGGGTTTTGCAGAAAGTGTGAGTTTTCTGAGTGTTACTGAAATCTCCTTGTTTAATTTCCTTATGAAAAGGCACTCTAATAATAGCTACATCTTCTAATATTAACAAAGCTGCAAAGTTACACAAGTCAGAATAATTTTCCTCTGCTTGGATGGCAAAATCCTTCAATGTCCTTGTCTCTCTTCTCCCAATGTGCCACCCCCTTTATAGTTGATGTTTGCTCTTTAATATTTGATTTCACATTTGATTCCAGGCATCCTGAGACAGAGCTGCAGTGTGAAGTGGGAATATTCAAAAGGGAGAGAAGATATGGCTGCCACCCTACCATGAGCAAGTCCACTGAACTGTAAATCTACCCTACATTTAATTACTCAACTAGATGGTGCATGGATAAGGTCTCCCGAATGTTGGCTATCAGAAGTGATTGAGTCAGCTTGCAGTAATAAGCTTTTCTACAGCTAAAGCCAAAGGTTAAAAGTAGACATAGAACTTCAAGGCAAGGATTGTTTTTAAAGAGCTGCAAAACTCAAAGAATAACAGAACCTTCTTTTGTATGGATTCCTAAGTTTCAAAACCTTAAATTGAAATGGGGGAGTTCTGTGGAAAGGACTGAGTCCCCTCAAGCAAATTTACAAGTATTTGGGTCAGTAATGGGGGTGGAAGCCCACCCTCCCCATGCCAACTTCTACCACATGCGCGGCATCATTAGCTCATGTTCGTATAATGAATAGCAAAGATAATTGCACTTGTGAGATGAATCAGCAAGTCCCCATTAGAGCAGCAAAATAACACTGTTTTCTTTCTGAATCACTGTGGAAGGCAAATGGAAAAGTGACAAATAGACTTTGTTCTCCATCAGTGATGGAAGGAGAATTCGTGTTGGGAGCCAAATTTCCAAAGTAAGGCATACAGGGCTTGCCAGCAAAACTGTTCACACCCCCACAGAGACCACAAAGCCTGCAGCTGTAATTTCAGAAACACACGTGTGTATAAATCAAGTAATTGCACACCTAACTATCCACTTGAGCCTGTGTGCCTGGGTTTTTTGCAGGTGCCCGGGGCACGTGTGCTATTTGGCTTCGAAAACAAGGTTTAGTCTAATTGACAGGATATTATCAAATTCAGGCTGACTTGTATGGACAAATCTCAAAATATGAGGGTGGCATGAGGTATCCAGCAGCACCTCTGAACATTCTGTATGTGTGTTCTGCAAGGTCCTTGCAGCTGACTGAATTCTAAACAACAGAAAGAGACAAAATGAAAATGTCAGTTTTGTTCTAATTCACGAAACTATGTTTCCAGAGCAGTCAATGAAGCAACATCATTTTGAAACATTCTTGCCATTTACAGAAAGAGAGGAAAAATTGAGCAAGTATTACTTTGCTTTATATAATGATGCTTTTAAAGGGGATGAGGGGATGCTTTGGGTCTATTAGCCAGAAGAGCAAGCCGATCTGTGTTTCCAAGTTCCAGCTGGCAGAAGCCCCAGCAGACAACCAGGGAGCAGGCTGCCGGCTGCCCAGGAAAGCGAAACTCACTACAACATGGAATCTGCCTGCAGGCTGAGCTTGTGCTCTCATTTTTCCAGGAAAAATTCAGGTCTTTGGGCCTTCAGAACAGGTGTAGTTACTACTCGTCCTCTACAATGGCTTTACATGTTCCAGTAAAGTAAGATGAATGGAGGACCAGTTCCTCCAAAAATTCTGCTGTGATTCAACAAAAAGCATTTCTGCAATTTTTACCTTGAGACAAAGAAAACCATGACATCTATTTCACAGATGATATTTGAACCACCAACTTCTCCTTTACCGCCCTCCCCCCACCAGAAGTTTACAGATTTAGCTTTATTGAGTACACACATATACACGTGAGTATGCAACACACACGCACACACACACACACACACACACACATCATACAGCCAGAAAATTCTGAATGGAACGATGCCAAAACTCACCTGCAAATAATAAGATGCTGCAAACAGTGTTTCTCATGTGTTAGACTATTTTTTTTATTGTTATGTTAATCCCCATATATTACATCATTAGTTTTAGATGTAGTGTTCCATGATTCATTGTTTGTGCATAACACCCAGTGCTCCATGCAGAACGTGCCCTCCTCAATACCCATCACCAGGCTAACCCATCCACCCACCCCCCTCCCCTCTAGAACCCTCAGTTTGTTTTTCAGAGTCCATCATCTCTCATGGTTCGTCTACCCCTCCAATTTCCTCCCATTCATTCTTCCCCTCCTGCTATCTTCTCCTTCTTCTTTTTTTTTTCCCTTAACATATATTGCATTATTTGTTTCAGAGGTACAGATCTGAGATTCAACAGTCTTGCACAATTCACAGCGCTTACCAGAGCACATACCCTCCCCAGTGTCTATCACCCAGTCACCCCATCCCTCCCACCCCACCCCCCCACTCCAACAACCCTCAGTTTGTTTCTTGAGATTAAGAATTCCTCGTATCAGTGAGGCCATATGATACATGTCTTTCTCTGTTTGACTTATTTCGCTCAGCATAATACTCTCCAGTTCCATCCACGTCATTGCAAATGGCAAGATCTTTCCTTTTGATGGCTGCATAATATTCCATTGTATATATATACCACCTCTTCTTTATCCATTCATCTGTCGATGGACATCTTGGCTCTTTCCACAGTTTGGCTATTGTGGACATGGCTGCTATAAACATCGGGGTGCACGTACCCTTTCAGATCCCTACTTTTGTATCTTTGGGGTAAATACCCAGTAGTGCAATTGCTGGATCGTATGGTAGCTCTATTTTCAACTTTTTGAGGAACCTCCATACTGTTTTCCAGAGTGGCTGCACCAGCTTGCATTCCCACCAACAGTGTAGGAGGGTTCCCCTTTCTCCTCATCCCCGCCAACATCTGTCATTTCCTGACTTGTTAATTTTAGCCATTCTGACTGGTGTGAGGTGGTATCTCATTGAGGTTTTGATTTGGATTTCCCTGATGCCGAGCGATATTGAGCTCTTTTTCATGTGTCTGTTGGCCATTTGGATATCTTCTTTGGAAAAATGTCTGTTCACGTCTTCTGCCCATTTCTCGATTGGATTCTTTGTTCTTTGGGTGTTGAGTTTGCTAAGTTCTTTATAGATTTTGGATACTAGCCCTTTATCTGATACGTCATTTGCAAATATCTTCTCCCATTCTGTCGGTTGTCTTTTGGTTTTATTGACTGTTTCCTTTGCTTTGCAAAAGCTTTTTATCTTGATGAAGTCCCAATAGTTCATTTTTGCCCTTGCTTCCCTTGCCTTTGGCGATGTTTCTAGGAAGAAGTTGCTGTGGCTGAGGTTGAAGAGGTTGCTGCCTGTGTTCTCCTTTAGGATTTTGATGGACTTCTGTCTCACACTGAGGTCTTTCAACCATTTGGAGTCTGTTTTTGTATGTGGTATAAGGAAATGGTCCAGTTTCATTCTTCTGCATGTGGCTGTCCAATTTTCCCAACACCATTTGTTGAAGAGACTGTCTTTTTTCCACTGGACATTCTTTCCTGCTTTGTCGAAGATTAGTTGACCATAGAGTTGAGGGTCCATTTCTGGGCTCTCTATTCTGTTCCATTGATCTATGTGTCTGTTTTTGTGCCAGTACCATACTGTCTTGATGATGACAGCTTTGTAATAGGGCTGGAAGTCCGGAATTGTGATGTCGCCAGCTTTGCTTTTCTTTTTCAACATTCCTCTGGCTATTCGGGGTCTTTTCTGGTTTCATACAAATTTTAGGATTATTTGTTCCATTTCTTTGAAAAAAGTGGATGGTATTTTGATGGGGATTGCATTGAATGTGTAGATTGCTCTAGGTAGCATTGACATCTTCACAATATTTGTTCTTCCAATCCATGAGCATGGAACGTTTTTCCATTTCTTTGTGTCTTCCTCAATTTCTTTCATGAGTATTTTATAGTTTTCTGAGTACAGATTCTTTGCCTCTTTGGTTAGATTTATGCCTAGGTATCTTAGGGTTTTGGGTGCAATTGTAAATGGGATCGACTCCTTAATTTCTCTTTCTTCTGTCTTGTTGTTGGTGTACAGGAATGCCACTGACTTCTGTGCATTGATTTTATAGCCTGCCACTTTACTGAATTCCTGTATGAGTTCTAGAAGTTTTGGGGTGGAGTCTTTGGGGTTTTCCACATAAAGTATCATATCATCTGCAAAGAGTGAGAGTTTGACTTCTTCTTTGCCAATTTGGATGCCTTTTATTTCTTTTTGTTGTCTGATTGCTGTGGCTAGGACTTCTAATACTATGTTGAATAGCAGTGGTGATAGTGGACATCCCTGCTGTGTTCCCAACCTTAGGGGGAAAGCTCTCAGTTTTTCCCCATTGAGAATGATATTCACTGTAGGTTTTTCATAGATGGCTTTTATGATATTGATGTATGTACCCTCTATGCCTATACTCTGAAGAGTTTTGATCAAGAAAGGATGCTGTACTTTGTCAAATGCTTTTTCTGCATCTATTGAGAGGATCATATGATTCTTGTTCTTTCTTTTGTTAATGAATTGTATCACGTTGATTGATTTGTGGATGTTGAACCAACCTGCAGCCCAGGGATAAATCCCACTTGGTCGTGGTGAATAATCCTTTTAATGTACTGTTGGATCCTATTGGCTAGTATTTTGGTGAGAATTTTTGCATCCATGTTCATCAGGGATATTGGTCTGTAGTTCTCCTTTTTGATGGGGTCTTTGTCTGGTTTGGGGATAAAGGTAATGCTGGACTCATAAAATGAGTTTGGAAGTTTTCCTTCCATTTCTATTTTTTGGAACAGTTTCAGAGGAATAGCTATTAATTCTTCTTGAAATGTTTGGTAGAATTCCCCTGGGAAGCCATCTGGCCCTGGGCTTTTGTTTTTTTGGGAGATTTTTGATGACTGCTTCAATTTCCTTAGTGTTTATAGGTCTGTTCCGGTTTTCTATTTCTTCCTGGTTCAGTTTTGGTAGTTGATACATCTCTAGGAATGCATCCATTTCTTCCAGGTTATCGAATTTGCTGGCATAGAGTTGCTCATAATATGTTCTTATAATTGTTTGTATTTCTTTGTTGTTGGTTGTGATCTCTCTTCTTTCATTCATGATTTTGTTGATTTGGGTCATTTCTCTTTTCTTTTTGAAAAGTCTGGCCAGGGGTTTATCAATCTTGTTAATTCTTTCAAAGAACCAGCTCCTAGTTTCGTTGATCTGTTCTACTGTTCTTTTAGTTTCTATTTCATTGATTTCTGCTCTGATCTTTATGATTTCTCTTCTCCTGCTGGGTTTAGGCTTTATTTGCTGTTCTTTCTCCAGCTCCTTTAGGTGTAGGGTTAGGTTGTGTACTTGAGACCTTTCTTGTTTCTTGAGAAAGGCTTGTATTGCTATATACTTTCCTCTTAGGACTGCCTTTGCTGCATCCCAAAGATTTTGAATAGTTGTGTTTTCATTTTCATTGGTTTCCATGAATTTTTTAAATTCTTCTTTAATTTCCTGGTGCTCTTTAGCCTCTTTAGCTCTTTAGCCTCCATTTATTTGAGTTCTTTCCGACTTTCCTCTTGTGATTGAGTTCTAGTTTCAAAGCATTGTGGTCTGAAAATAGGCAGGGAATGATCCCAATCTTTTGGTACCAGTTGAGACCTGATTTATGACCTAGGATGTGATCGATTCTGGAGAATGTTCCATGGGCACTAGAGAAGAATGTGTATTCTGTTGCTTTGGGATGGAATGTTCTGAATATGTCTGTGAAGTCCATTTGGTCCAGTGTGTCATTTAAAGTCTTTATTTCCTTGTTGATCTTTTGCTTAGATGATCTGTCCATTTCAGTGAGGGGGGTGTTAAAGTCCCGCACTATTATTGTATTGTTGTCGATGTGTTTCTTTGCTTCTGTTATTAATTGCCTTATATAATTGGCTGCTCCCATGTTAGGGGCATAGATATTTACAATTGTTAGATCTTCTTGTTGGATAGACCCTTTAAGTAGGATATAGTGTCCTTCCTCATCTCTTATTACAGTCTTTGGTTTAAAATCTAATTTGTCTGATATAAGGATTGCCACCCCAGCTTTCTTTTGGTGTCCATTAGCATGGTAAATGGTTTTCCACCCCCTCACTTTCCATCTGGGGGTGTCTTTGGGTCTAAAATGAGTCTCTTGCAGACAGCATATCGATGGGTCTTGTTTTTTAATCCAATCTGATACCCTGTGTCTTTTGATTGGGCATTTAGCCCATTTACATTCAGGGTAACTATTGAAAGATAGGAATTTAGCGCCATTGTATTGCCTGTAAGGTGACTGTTATTGTATATTGTCTGTGTTTCCTTTCTGGTCTATGTTGCTTTCAGGCTCTCTCTTTGCTTAGAGGACCCCTTTCAAGATTTCTTGTAGGGCTGGTTTTGTGTTTGCAAATTCCTTTAGTTTTTGTTTGTCCTGGAAGCTTTTTATCTCTCCTTCTATTTTCAATGACAGCCTAGCTGGATACAGTATTTTTGGCTGCATATTTTTCTCATTTAGTGCTCTGAATATATCCTGCCAGTCCTTTCTGGCCTGCCAGGTCTCTGTGGACAGGTCTGTTGTCAGTCTAATGTTTCTACCATTGTAGGTTACAGATCTCTTCTCCCGAGCTGCTTTCAGGATTTTCTCTTTGTCTCTGAGACTTGTAAGTTTTACTATTAGATGTCAGGGTGTTGACCTATTTTTATTGATTTTGAGAGGGGTTCTCTGTGGCTCCTGCATTTTGATGCCTGCTTCCTTCCCCAGATCAGGGAAGTTCTCTGCTATAATTTACCCCAATATACCTTCTGCCCCTCTCTCTCTTTCTTCCTCTTCTGGGATCTTAATTATTCTAATGTTGTTTTGTCTTATGGTATTGCTTATCTCTCAAATTCTGCCCTCATGATCCAGTAGTTGTTTATCTCTTTTTCTCAGCTTCTTTATTTTCAATCATTTGGTCTTCTATATCACCGATGCTCTCTTCTGCCTCATTTATCCTAGCAGTTAGTGCCCCCATTTTTGATTGCACCTCATTAATAGCCTTTTTGATTTCAGCTTGGTTAGATTTTAGTTCTTTTACTTCTCCAGAAAGGGTTTCTCTAATAACTTCCATGCTTTTTTCAAGCGCAGCTAGTATCTTTAAAGTGATGATTCTGAACTCTAGATCTGACATCGTACTAATGTCCGTATTGAGTAGGTCCCTGGCAGTCGGTACTACCTCTTGTTCTTTTTGTTGAGGTGATTTTTTCCATCTTGTCATTTTGTCCAGAGGAGAATAGACTGATGAGAGAACAAAATGCTAACAGGATAACCACGTTCCCTGGAAATATATTCTAAACAAATCAGAAAAGACCTGAAGCAGTGGGAAAAGAAAGGGAAAGAGAGAAAAAAGAAAAAGAAAAAGATAAAGATAAAAACAAACAAAAACAGAACAAAACAAAACAAAACAAAAAAAACAGAATGTGATCAAATATGATCAGGCTGGTATATAGATCAATGCCACACACTAGATTTGGGGTGTATTTTGGTCTTTTAGAAGAAAGTGCCTCCCAAAATTTTAAAGAAATTAAAACTTTTATATGTACAAAAATAAGGGTTGATATGATGAAGGGATGGAATATGACTGTAAAGATGGAAATTATAAAAAATTTTATAAAAGGAATTGATAAGAAGTTGTTTGAAAAAAGAAAGAGGAGGATTTAAAAAAAGAGAAAAAAAAAAAGGTAGAGAATGTGATCAGGCAGGGGAGTAGCAAAAAACCATACAATAGAGATTTAGGGTATATTTTGATCTGTTAGAAGAAACTATCTCAAAATTTTAAAGAGAGAACAACTTATATATATATGCCAAAAATACGGGTAACTACTATGAAGGGATAGAATATGACTCTAAAAATGAAAAGTAAAAATGAAAAGTAAAAATGAAAAATAAAAATGTTCTTTTTAAAAAAGGGATTGATAAGATGTTGGTTGAAAAAGGGAAAAAGAAAAATTCAAAAAAAACACATTAACTTTGAAAGACTAAAGAATCATGGTAAAAAAGCCGTGGATTCTATGTGCAGTATTCCCCTACCGCTGGAGTTCTGCCGTTCTCATTGATCGGTAAACTTGGTCTTGGCTGGCTGTTCTCGCTGATCTTCTGGGGAGGGGCCTGTTGCCGTGGTTCCCAAATGTCTTTGCCGGAGGCGGAATTGCCCCGCCCTTGCCCCCTCCCGGCTAAGTAATCTGCTCGGGTTTGCTCTCTGGGGCTTTTGTTCCCTGCGAGCTTTCCGTACAGCTTTGGAGGCGGAGAGTGAAAATGGCGGCCTCCCAATCTCCGCCCCGCAGGAGCCGAGAACTCGGGGCCCCGCTCCTCAGTGAGCCCCCAGAGAAAAGCCGTCAGTCACTCCCGTCTCCCCGGTCTCCAGCCGCACTCCGTGCTCACCTGGCCTGTGACCGCGCGTTTCTATCTCTGGCACCCGACCCCGGGTGGAGTCTCCAAACCCAGCAGATCCCTGCAGTGCAGTCCCGCGCGGCTCCTCCCGGGGGAGGAAGGTGAGTCTCCCCGGATCTGCCGCTTGTTGGGTCCCTGCTGGAGGAGCAGGGGCCCGACTGTGCCACGGATCACGGTTTATGGCCACCCCGAGCTGAGAGCCCGCACCTGGGCTCTATCTCTGCAGCCGGCTTCCCTGCTCCAATACCTGGGAGCTCTGCCACACTCAGACACCCCCGGTCTTTCTGTGACCCCGAGGGTCCTGAGACCACACTGTCCCGGAGGGTTCCACTCCCCGCTTAGCCACCAGAGTGACGTCCCTCGGCGGAGCAGACTTTTAAAAGTTCCGATTTTGTGCTCCGCGGCTCTATCACTTGCCAGAAGCGGCCGCCGGAGGCCCCTCCCCCGCCGTCTATCCTCCCGAATATCGCCTCGGATTCACTTCTCCACACGCCCTACCTTCCAGAAAGTGGTCGCTTTTCTGATGAGAGAGTTGTTGCTCTTCTTTTCTTTGATCTCCTGTTGAGTTTGTAGGTGTTCAGAACGGGTTGACCCCTCTCCAGCTGAATTCCTGAGAGGAGATGAAATCCAGGTCTCCTACTCCTCCGCCATCTTGTTCCGCCCCCATGTTAGACTATTTCTAAAGCACCAAACATTCCCACTGCCACACAACAGGGAATTAATGGAGGTTCTCAAAGGAGCATGAGAAATTCCACCTCTGCATTCCTTTGCATCTGGTTCATATTTTACTATTTAAAATAAAGAAATGGAATCAGAGGTAACATGGTGACTACAGGTAACATGGTGACTTAAAATAGAGTGTGCCATAAGGATGATCTTTCTTGAGACAAAGTCAGTAGTCATCCAGAGCAAGAAAAGAGAACTCCATGCAAAAGTTTCCCCCCCAAATGTGCACCAAGTGCCACTGGTCCATTTGAGCAAAATTTCCAGGGAGTCTTGTTTTCATAAAGTAATCATTAAAGAAACCCATTATATTTGCAGGTAATGTTAGCCAAAAATAACATTTTGATATGACAACAAAATTTAACCCTTCGTCTTCTTTTTTTTTTAACGACTTACAAATTTTTTTATTAACACTTTATCAAAGGCCTGGTTTTGAGACTTTTAGAACTGGCATGCCCCTTTTGCTTGTTATCAGGGAACCTGAAAATGTATGAGGTGTTTATGGCCTATTAAAGGACAATTAGGCCATAAAAATAATCTGCCTGTAAAAACAGTGAGGGAAGGTGAAATGTGCAATGTATAAACTACAATCTGATCACCGTATAAAGGCCGAGTAGGAAAAGCTATTGATTTCTTTCCCATCAAACAAATACAATAAATTTCAGATGTATTTATAGGCTAAAAATAAACTTCAATCTTATACAAAGGAAAGAGTGGAAGCAATATAAGAAAAAGAATGTCAATAACCTAGTCTACATTTGAAATGATGGCTGTGTGTATCATGGGAGGGGGGAAGCGTGTGGGATTATGATCATCCAAATTCCTTGTTTACTTAGACTCAGCTACTTTCATAAGGACATCTTCTGGACAGCATAAGGATTTATAAGTCAGATTTTTCAAATTCCAACAAAGTGTAGCACTTGTACACCACAAAGTATAATTTCTGAAATTGGATTGTAGTTTTTGAACATCCCATGGGAGAGAGTTTGGAGACAACAGGGTGCTACACTGGGAATAAGGAGAGGACATGGGATGGGGGCCTCAGCCTTGGGCAGAGACTCACTACCAGTACCAACCACCTGTGTGATATTGGGAAAGACTCTCACCTATTCTGCATCCAAGTCTCCACATCTTCAGAGTGGAGGATATTATTAAACTATCAAAATGTAAGTATTAAATAAAATAATACATCTAAAGGATTCTACCTGACACAAAGGAAGTACTTGATATATTTCATCAGTTTTTATTATGCTATTGCTTGGGTCCTTAGACAACTGTGACCTTGGGCATGTCCCTTGGCCTCTCTGGCCTGTTTCTTTTTTCTTTTTTTTGAAGATTTTATTTATTTATTTGACAGAGAGAGACACAGCGAGAGAGGGAACACAAGCAGGGGGAGTGGGAGAGGGAGAAGCAGGCTTACCGCTAAGCAGGCAGCCCGATGCGGGGCTCGATCCCAGGACGCTGGGATCATGACCTGAGCCGAAGGCAGATGCTTAATGACTGAGCCACCCAGGCGCCCCGGCCTGTTTCTTCTTAATGATGGGATTGCACTATGGTCCTTCCCAGTCCTAACCATTTCTGACTATATAAAATCCTATACCCTAAATTGGATCAGACCTTAAAGTTTTTCAGGGCCAAATGCCAGACCAATTTCCTACATCCACTGAGGGTTGACAACTTCTCTGTGTGGTGATAACAGATCCAGTCCTTGGGAAGGTTGGGCTATTCACTGTTCAAACATAAAACATCTCCAAAGTAATAATTCCCACCTTTGGGGTACAAACATTGGCATATTGTCAAGATATGAGGAGCATAACAAGTTTTTTTGGCACTAGCAGTTAAATGAACATAATAATTGCAGCTAAATAATTGTTAATCATAATTATATCATAATATAACTATATTACTATATGATATTATAAACTAGTTCAGTAATGATTATATGTTATAGACTTAGAACTTGAAAATGACTTGCTTTAAAATACATATATTGGAGCTGAATCAAGTTTACTCCTATAATAATGTCACTTTATTTAATTTGTATTCCCACAACTTTCTCAAGAGAATCTTGGAAAAACCAAGAATACTTTGCTCATGCTAATGTATGTATTAAATGTTTTGTGTCAAGGAAAGAGGTAGTTCCTAAGAGGAAACTTATGACATTATTTTAATAATTTTAAAGGGCAAATGAATCAATGAATAGACCTAATAAAATATTGATAGAGTCCATTCAATATGATTGAAAGTTAACTGAAAATGTTTGCCCAATTAGAGTCATAGAGACAAAATAGAGACATGTTCTAAATTCCTCCAATGTCTCTGCATTCCACACCCACTAAAACATTCTGTTAATATGTTTTATCAAGTTTATACTTCAAGATACTTCTTTAAAAGCCATGGTTTGTTTGTAATAAGATTATAACCCTATTACTCTCAAGCTATTTTTCCTACAAATAATTCACAGGAGTTTCCTAAGTGTCCTTAAAGAACGTGTAAAATTATTACCTACCAGAAAATTGTGCCTAGGGAAATAGAAAAAAACTCATGAATACCCTACACAGTGAGATAAATTCACAGATAAGCATCCTAATCTCATTATTACTAATTTGCTTTACTCATATTATTCTTTTTATTGTCCAGGCCAGTTCTCCAAGAAAGTCCTGGGAATAACTATCAGCAGTACATTGGGACTTGTTAGAAACACAAATTCTTGTGAGGTCCAGAAATCTGAATTTAATAAGCCCTCTGAGTGCCTTGGATAAATGCGAGTTTGAAAACCACTGGTAAAGCCCACAAATTAAATAGTATTTTAAAATATTGAACAAAGTGGCTCACTGGGAATTTGAATACAAATTTGGAGTAAAATTTTTAAAAAATACATTGAACAAAGGAAACAAAAAAATAATTTTGCATCCTAATTATTTAATCTACATTGTAAGAAGTTTTTACTATTAATTGTTATATATTATATTAGCAAAAGCTGTGAAAAGCAATGTCATTCAGTGTTAAGATTAAAGAAAAACAGGCACTCGTGTATTTCTGAGGAATGTGTGAAAAGCTTAAAATAATTTTCGTAAAGTAGTCCAGAAATCCCTACTTAAATAAAGACACATAAATCCTTTGACCCATGCAGCTCGTTTTGGGAAAATTACACTACAAAAAATAAAAGTGTCTGTATGTAAAGCTATCTGTGTAAAAGTATTTATGGCAACATGGTTTGTGGAGGCAAAACCATACTGGAGTAAAAATTGTAAGCAATCTGAAATCCCAGCAGTAAGGAAATGGTGAAATAAGTTGAGTGTGAAGGAGTAAAATGGTTTGTAGATGGATCAGACAGAGTCTGAAGTAATGGTTGTAAAGGATGGAAAACAAGTTGGTCATACTTGTTTAGTATAGTCATACTATAGGATATGATTCAACTTTCAGAAAAGATGGATAAGTCCTAGCAATACTGTTAAGTTAAAAAAAGAAAGAAAGAAATGTACAGAATAATATGTCGAGTGTATACCCATATACATCACAAGGTACTACACCAGAAAACCTTGAAAGTTCTATAGATTAACACAGTAAAGGCTTGTATCTTTCTCACACAAAACCCATTCTGATCAGGAGGCCTCCTCCATCTCGAAGTTATGTCACCCAGAACCTGGAGCCTCTAAGATTGCCCCAGCAGGGCCTCAGCCCCAAAGTGACTTATCATTTCCACTCAGACTTCATTGGCCAGCCTTTATCACATGAACCTTGCTGACAGCAAAGGAGAGACTGGCAAATGCAGAGGATAGTCACCGAGCACTGAGTGCCTCTTCTACCGTATATATTTGTATAGCTTAGAATGAACACATCAAATTATTAAAATAGTTGCTCTTGAACAGCGATAATAGAGAGGAAGATAAAGATTATGAACATTTCTATGTATAATATTTAACCTGTAACAATAAGCATGTACCACTTTTATAAATGAAATAAAATTGTACTAAAATCAGGGATGTTTGTATACACAACCACCTTGACACCATACACACAAGAATCTACAGATCAAACCTGCTAGGCCACCAGCGAAGAGGGAGAGTTTGAATGTAAGGGCAGGAAAAGGAAAAGTCAGCCCCTGTGTTTCAGGTTCCTGGGATGATAAGAGGGAATGGGACACAATATACAAACAGAAGAACTGATCTTTTTTTTTTTTTTTTAAGATTTTATTTATTTGACAGAGAGAGACACAGAGAGAGAGGGAACACAAGCAGGGGAGTGGGAGAGGGAGAAGCAGGCTTCCCGCGGAGGAGGGAGACTGATGCAGGGCTCGATCCCAGGACCCTGGGATCCTGACCTGAGCCGAAGGCAGACGCTTAATGACTGAGCCACCCAGGCACCCCAAGAACTGATCTTAATAAAAGAAAAGAAAATTCTTCTATGGTAATAAGAGGAACCAAATATAGAAGGGCCACAGTCAGAGGTGGTTTGCATCATTGATGTCTCCACCATGAGAAGTATCTCTCTCATTGCTCCTATAGTCTCTGTAAAAGAGAAGCCAAGGTTTTCTGTTGAGTGTGAAGGAGTAAAATGGTTTGTAGATGGATCAGACAGAGTCTGAAGTAATGGTTGTAAAGGATGGAAAACAAGTTGGTCAGAGAAGCGTATCAGTGCTACCAGTGTAATCGACACTCCCCAAATTTCATCAACAGCTTTCTTCTTTCAGAACTTTCCACTTGCCTCCAAGACCCCTACTCCACTCTCACTGTCACGGCTGCAGAGCCTCTGAGCTGGCTATTGTTCACATTGAAACCCAAGGTCAACTCCATGGTTGGTACACCTCACACACTATGTAGTCCATGCTCTTACCCCACATTTTCTAGATTTGGGTAAAATAATATACTGCAAGGGTAGGATTTGGCTTCCAGAACATCCACCAAGGAGCTAGGTGGATAAGCCAAAGTTCAAGGTAATGATCTCTTGTCACGTGAAACCTGACCAATGGGAAACAAAAGATGGGATGGGGTCAGGCAGATGAGTCTCACTTCTCTATTTCTGCCATTTACCACTAAATGTGTAGTTCCTAGTCAAAGCACGGATCAAGAAAACATGCCTGCTGAGTGCCCTGATGTGTCTCTTCAAAACTTATCATGAAGTGGGACCCAGTGTGATGGTACATCACATTTTATTGCCCTGTATGTATTTCCTTTGTTGGCTTTTCTTTTTGTTGACCCTTTATACCTCAGCTTGACTAACACACACACACAAAAACAACAACAACAACAACAACAAAAAAAAAAAAACCCCTGTACCTTTACCTTTACTTAGGCTCAGCTTTGAAAAAGAACTGGATTAAAACAATTAGTACAGGAACTGGCTCCAAAAAAGGAATGCTCAGGATGGGAACTTGGCATTGAATTGTTCATTTGTGTAAAACCAACGGAGACCCTATTGGTGGGAATTGGGGTGATACTTAAGCTTTCACCTGTGATTAATAGGAATGAAGAGTGTATAAAAAGCAAGGCATTGGGAAATCAGTGGCTGTGGTACTTAATCAGTATGGGAAATACACTAATATAAAAATGTGCATTACAGTAACAACCCTAAAGACCATGCAAGAAGAAGTGGTAGGCAGAGAGCTATCCGGCCCACTCCCCTCCAAAATGGAGCACGTTTTAAAAGCCAAATTACCTGAGTGGTAGCTTTAAAGGAGACACTTACCTTTGTATCTGCAGCAGACCGTACTGAGAATCAATCCCAGGATCTGGTGAATGGGTGACAGCTCTGCAATGGATAAGAAACGTGTAGCTTTCAGATGTCTTATGTTAGAGGCAAGATATTGGGGAAGAAAGAGTGGGACACTGAGATCTGCAATGGGATATTTTGGCAAGAGAACCCAGTAATCTTGAAAGCCCAAATAATACTGAGCCATCTTTGCTAGGAAAAGCAACCCCGTCCCTAGAAACTGAAGAATGAACTCACATGAAGAAGGTGTGTTGCATCATGAGGGAGGTTATCTCAGAGCATGGCCCCAGCATCCCTTTTTTTGCCAACTCTGGAGATAAGAGCTTTTTTCACTGACTCTCTTGGCTTAGTCATCCAGGACGTGAAGACTAAACACCACCTTGGAAAGGTCTCTGAGGCTGATTGGACTCTTCAGGAGACAAGCAAGGGTATCTCCAGTCTTAACACACAAAATAGAAGAGACCTGGATTTAAGAGAGGATCTAAGAAGGTCATGGAGGTACAAGTGGGAGACTGTAGTGTCCAAAACCTTGTTCCCCTCTGCATCAGTCAGGGGTTTGTAAGGAAATAACTGCGAGGTAATATTTGACATTATGCAATTATGGAGGCTGGTAAAACACTGTAAAACAGTTGTCTTCATGTCTGATGTTGGAACTGGAGGGCAGGCAGTAGAGAAGGAAGATGGATGCAAAATGGAGAGCGCGGGAAGCAACTGAAACCCGTGAGGACAATCTAAACCCCAACCTGGATGGAGCAAGTGTCCTTAAGGAGAAGCCGGTGCCTTTCATCATGGAACTAAATACACTTGGCCCAGAAGTGAAAGTGAAAGAAAATGCATAGGACAGTGGAATACTTGCAGGCAGGGAGTTGAGCCAGCAGATAAGCAACAACATATGTGAGCTATAAAAGCTCCTGCCCCAACCTTCTGTGTGTAAAATATAAAATGGCTGGTGCTTTACTTCTGTCTTTTTATATCTCACGTGAAAATGTCCTTTGTGGCCCATCTAAAAGGAAATCGAAAGGAAGAGGGATTCTGGGAAACGTATTCAAACGAGTGAAGCTGACACATTACGATACCACCATACCCTCCTTAAATTCCTTGGATTATTACCTTTTCAAGAAAGGACTACTTGTCTCCGGTATGGTAGTACCGTACTACCGTACTCAGCAGTGAGTACGTAGTGGTGAGCCGTACTCACCACTGCTGCCTTTGGCAGGTTTCCCAGGGTAGATGCTGGATACTGGGCCTATGTGGTTCCCCACCACATACACTGAGCTATCCATTTGAAGCCACCTTTCCACTTCCAGCCTTGAGTCAAATGCCACACCTTAGGGCTTCCTGAACATCCACTGAAGGGCAAGCAAATGCACCCCAAAAGGGCATGGGGAATGGGATATAAAAAGGAACTGGATGTTACATTTCCCCTCTTTCCTCCCTTCCACGGACTACTCTGAGATACAGATCTTTAGAACCCAACCATGGAAATTCCCTGCCTGCTGAGAGAACACGCCTGCTGGGTGACAAGACTGTGTCACTTCACAGCCTGTATGAAGCAGGCAGCGAACGTGATAACTCATTACATTACGTTGTTTCACATTTGTTCACACCTCACTTCCCAACTTTTATATCCTCACCATCATCCCCATTAAGAACAATATACTAATCCTTGCCTCAAGCTCTGTGCTCTACAGAATCTGGAAAAAAAAAAAAAATCCAGGAAATTTGAAGACCCATATGAGGCTGTGGGTAATGAGTAAAAAACCATCTACTTTACTTTGGTGGTTCCTACGTTCTACCTTCTTGTTCAAGTGTAAACACAGAAAAAGAAGACTGGTTTGTCCAGAGCTGAGTTTTGTCAAAAGCCTTCATGAAAAGACAAATATGCCACATCCCATACTTGGTATCAGTGAATGACATTTTAGACAGATTTTTTTTTCCTTCATCCTTTCCAAATGTTCTGCAGTAAAAACAAGTTTTGATGGAGGAAGAAGAGAAGGGTGTTCTGGCCTTCATCAGAATCTAGGGAACAACATGGACATAACGGAACCTTAGTAAAGAGAAGGAAACACCGTTCCAGGGGGTTCTCATGATGAAATGAAAGGTTTTTTTTTAAAATTTTCTGCTTCCTCATTGTTTTGCCCAGGGTAGATTTGCATGTTAGCACAAGCATATTACGGACTTTTATTGTTTTCTGAACAGTTAACCTACCTTCTGATTATAAGCAGAACACTTCTGGAAGATTCACTAGGATTTTCAGTTCCAAAAACGCCATTGTGATATGTAACTGCTATATGAGACAAAGAGGGCCTATATACAGACAATAGGAGAAAGAGCGAAAGCACTTTTCTCTACATTTTAATTAAACCAACATTTATGGAGCATTCCTTATAGGCACATATAACGGATAGCACTGCTTATATAAAAATGAATTAGGACTGTAATTTCAATATAATGTGATGAATGCTGTGAACGAGGAAAATATGAAGGGCTATGACATGCAAAGCATCTACTCCCAGGACTTCGAGAGTACTTCCAGAAGAAATGACAACTACCTGAGGTTTGAAGGGTAATTAGGGGTTATCCAGGCAAAGGAGAGGGGGAGGAGGGTTTCACAATGACCTTTGATGTGTGTTTATTACATCACTTACTAAGTAGTTAAATAGGCTCCCAGAAAAAAAGTCTTACACATCATCTCTCAACCCCTCATTTCTTTACCTGCTTTACTCCTCAAAACAGAAGGACCAAAGAGAACAATGCCTTCATTTGACTTGAACATAAAGACGCTGTCACAGAGCAAAAAGTAACCAAACTTGAAGCTTTTCAAAACCTGGAATGGATTTTAAATTTAAATAAATGTATTTATATTCTAGTTGGAGCTGCTTTTCACAGATGCAGGGGTTTGTTGTTTTTTTGTTTTTTTTCAAGTACACTTATTTGTAGCCCAAGTAATTTCAGTAGCTAAATGTACATCTGGAAGCTCATGAGGTGGTATGAAAGACAGAGAAACAGTGACAAAGAGTGAATGATTTGCACTTATTTACATATTGAAAAGAGTTTGCTTCAGGATTGCCGGTATATTATCAGCACTAAGTTTTGTTTTTTTTCTCTCTCTCAGAAGAATGAGGTCTCCTTCTGAGTAAGATAATAACATCAGCTAGGCCGTTGTTCAAGACAACAAGGCACTTCCCACAATGCAACTGGAATTTCACCTGCCCCAGTACTTCCGCGTGGTTAATGACAGAGACACAAAGGAAGCCAGCCATGTGCTATCTTCTGTTCCTGAAAGCTGATTATTACAAGTTATATAAAACCAACGTGGTGAGATATGTCTTTTGTCTATTATTTTTGCCCACTTTCATTTTCTTTTCAAGTCTTCATTTGAGTCTTGAAGATGAACTATTAACAAACCACATTTTTCCATTCAATTTTGCAGTATTTTTCTAATTCCTGCCTGAGCATCCACACGGGCAGTTAAATGAATACCTTTTAACCTTTTTTGAAATACATCTGAACTATGCAGAAAGGTAAACAAACAAACAAACAAACCCTTAAACCACAGCAAGTTACAACCTTAGGGCAAGTCTTTGACCCAGGAAAGATTATTCTCATTTCATTTTTATGTGGTCTACACATTAAATCATTCCTCCTCCTGTCTCTTTCTCCTTATGTTTGGTATATTTTTCCAGTGACTCTTTGAAGTATCTAGTCTAGGACAAGATGATAATGGTTAGCGGATGCAGGCTACTCTTGGAAGGGCAAGAGGGTAGAGAGTGTGCCCTGCATCTTCTCAGATTCCACACCTTTGTGATCAGTAGTTAAATGGGAACCTCAGGCTTTGGGACAGTCCTGCCAAACTCCTTCCTCACCTCAACACCAAATTCTTTCCACCATTATACTCATCAGACACTTTAATATTGTTCACATCGATAACAGGCAACACCAGCTTAAAACCCATCCCATCAGACTATCCACTGCCCCTCATTCTTCTGATAACCCCAAGGTCACTCTTTCTATCCCCTGAAGATTTTATCTACTGCTCACTGGCACTCTCTCCATTACTACCTCTTAAGTCATTATGGTCCCAATTTCACTTGTCCTTTAGTAATTTTAAATAGACCCACATTTTACTCTTAAAAGTGTTCCCATTTGGTCAATAAATTATAGTCACCTTGGTCATGGTCATAATTACTGGTGTTTGTGACAGGCAAATAGATGATTCTTTCAATCCCCAAACTCTTCATTTTTTATTTCTTCTCCTTTGATGATATTGCCCTACAGCCTACCTTGATTCTTCATTCCCACGAGACCACCCTAAATCTTGTCATTACCAAACAGTAACCCCACTCCTCCCAAATCTTAATTTCAGTCTTCCCAATCTCTAACCTTTCCTATCTTTTCAAGTCTCACACATTATTACACCAAGCACAACAATTCTTTCTCCCCATCCCTGCTCACAGTTCTTTCCTTCTAAATTTTTCCTTTTCCCTCACTCCTGCACGTCCTCATTTCTCAACATATGCAGCTTACCCTAGTAGGTCATTAAAATCCCTCCACTACATATGCCCACTCTGGTTTCATGCACCCTTTTTCTTATTCCCTTGGTGAAACCAAAACCTTAGTTTCATCTTAGTTGAATTACACTCAACCTTAGTTAAGTTCCATTTTCTGCCTACTTTACGCTTGTACCTAAGTAGGTGAGTGAGATAAGAAGTTGAGAACAGACAGACACACACATACATACACAGGCTCACACACCCTCACACATCACTAATGGAACCCTGCTGACTGTACTTACTTGAATTTGTCATCGCTCTAAGTGCGCCCATAATGCTGTTCGGCAATTTTACTCTATTTCCCCAGACCATTTACTCTCCTGCTCACCTAGATGATTCCATGCAGTCTCCCCTGTACTCAAATTTTGAAACGCTCTTCCCTCTTCCCCTCTCTCAGCTGATGAACTTGCTTCCTATTTCAGTGAGAGAAAAGAAGCAATCAGAAGTGAACTTCCGCAAGTTCTCTCGGCTCCCCGCATTTGTGTCCACGTGGTCCACCACCTTCTCTCTCTCTCTCTCTCTCTCTGTCTCTTTTTAACTTTATAAGCTCTAGAAAAGGCCAACCCTTTCAATCATCTGTTCGATCTCACCCAATGACCAGTAATACCAGATCTCACCTTTTCTCCTAAGTAGAGATGAGACACGGGAAAAAATATTTTAAGAAATACAGGGTACACTGAGAGAATGTGACAGAAGTCACAAGAAGCGGGGCACCTGGGTGGCTCAGTCATTAAGCGTCTGCCTTCGGCTCAGGTCATGATCCCAGGGTACTGGGATCGAGCCCCGCATCGGGCTTCCTGCTCAGCGGGAAGCCTGCTTCTCCCTCTCCAACTCCCCCTGCTTGTGTTCCCTCTCTCGCTGTGTCTCTCTCTGTCAAAAAAAAAAAACTTAAAAAAAAAAAAAAAAAGAAGTCACAGGAAGCATCTGCTGCAGTCGTGATTCCTGCTCTGTACTCAGAAATGAGAGAACTATCCACAAGATGAGTTTGGGATCCAACTGGATCTCCTGGAGATAGAATCAATCCAAAAGAGTAGGCTCCGGTGGTTACGATATTGTTTGTTAGTTTGTATTCATCTAGCTTTCCCATGATCAATTAAGTACTACTAAAGATTCATGTGGTTTAGATTATTTAGTTTACCAGATTGGTTTTGCTGTCTATTATGGTGACTAGCTCTCTTTGCTTTTAATAGTCAAGCTATTAACTTACCTATTAACTAAATTGCTTCTTGGCCTTGCCGTCCCCTGGGTATTTACTTTCCATCAAAATCACAGAGCCCATTTAAACTGCAGTGTTCCTGCCAGCATTCCCATAGTAGAGGGGAGAGCCAACAAAGCTCTTCAAAAAGATGTTGGTGCTGTCATTATCTACATACTTATCAAGGCTCTCATGCAGGAAATGCTGCAAGGCCCACTCAGCAATGAGCAATGATAAATCCACACCAGTAATTCTTTCTTCCACAACATATCAAAGTAGAAGAACAAAATTTTATATGCTGTTATAAAGCTAAACTATTAGTCATGTATCAGTTTTATTTTCAAAAATAAAAGAATGCATTATCAGTACATAGTAGTTCAATTAATTATCACAGGTAGGGAGGTCATATTTAGCAGGTTAATTTTCACAAAGTTAATGAGCAAATTTAATCTACTCTAGTAGGTTAAATCTTTTTCACTTCTAGTAGAGAAGTGAAAAAACCATAATTCTTTACAACACACATTTTAACAAATGTAGTTTTCCATAACAAATGTAAGATATTTATAAATTAATAAGTTAGCAGTCCTGGGAAAGCAACCATTCCACCAGTTTCCAAATATTATAGGAAAATCATTTTGCTCTTTTTAGTAAACAAGTATAGAAATTCAACTTCATGATGACTAGAAACAGATTAAGTGTGAATTTAACTCAAGCTTTATAATGAATGGTTGGTAAGCAGTCTCTAAATTTCTCCCTCACCAAAAGTAATGACTTTTCCGGCGCCTGGGTGGCTCAGTTGGTTGAACGACTGCTTTCGGCTCAGGTCATGATCCTGGAGTCCCTGGATCGAGTCCCGCATCGGGCTCCCTGCTCGGCAGGGAGTCTGCTTCTCCCTCAGACCCTCCCCCCTCTCATGTGCTCTCTCTCATTCTCTCTCTCTCAAATAAATAAATAAAATCTTTTAAAAAAAAGTTATAAAAAAAAAAAAAAAAAGTAATGACTTTTCCATTCTCAAAAGCACTTGCGTCAATTCCATCACCACATGTTTTTCATTAAGTATCCTTGAAATGTGTGGTCGAAGTTTCCAATTAGACTTTTAACCATAGCTAAATAAAATGATTTATGGTTTTTAATATTTTATTTTACAAAAAATAATTTCTGACGATTTCCCTTGGAGTGGGGCCCCAGTGTTCCATCAGCCAGAGGAGCAAATGGCTCCTTGAGCTACCTATCCAGTCACAACTCTGGTAGGTGTATACACATTGCTAAATTCAGCCTGAGCATTTTAAAATGTCTCTTTCTTTTTGGATATGAAACTTCAGAATTCATTTCCCCATAGATTTCTTAGATTTTTGTTCCTATACATTACCAGAGTTGTACGATTGTTAGTTTCTCACTTCTCCCCAGATTTGATTTTATAGTTGGACCCATAGGTCCTGTTAGGATTTGATTGTACCTAATGGTTGTTCAGAGGGAAGGAGGCACATGGAGAACTGAACTGTCCTCCTTTTGCAAGGCAGCTCCCATAGATGAGGGAGGTGTAATATCTTCAAGCAATAGAGGATATCTTCCATCAAACAGGGGGAGAGATGTGCTGAAGTGATCAAAAAAGGCTCAGTGGGGGATGAGAGTCCTTCAATTACTCTAATTGGTCCCCATCTAAATGGCTGAGGACTACTCTTACCTAATGAATACTCTAACATTCACAAAAGTGACTTGGTGAAGCTGTGATTCAAATAACAATATATTTCAGCAATATGCTACATCAAATTTTTAGCTTGAATTTAGTCACCTTAGCTCTGTAACTAACAGATCAAAAGCTCCTATTGACAGTCATGGTAAATCCCTTGTTTTCAGTGTATCCCTGTGACAAGAACTTCTGGATGTGAGTTTGGTTATTCTTACTTTAAGCTGTGCAGCCTTATTGGAAGTAGCTATTGCCATTTATAGGGCAATATGGCAAAATACCACGATCCCTCCAAACCTTGACCTCAGTAAGCACTTCTCTCAAGGTGACTGCTGATGATAATTTAATTAACTTCCTGGCCACTGCTGGGAGTGAGCTTCCAGAGTATCACCACTGGATGTTAATGGGATTTTCATGACCTGTACCAAACCCAGAATAGATGACCCATTCCGGATTCCCTACAGCCTTATTTTCCTGAGGGAATTTCACCTGAAACCCACTCTTTTGTGCCAAAATCTATCCATTCCGTGTTCTTAAGTGCAAGAGAGACAACAAACTCTGGTGAATTTAAATAGAAAAGGAATTTGTTATAAGGGAACGGGTAGGTCGTGGGATCAGTGAGATGCCCGGAAAACACAGGCTTAGATGGCAGGCAGGGCAGTGTCTCAGGAAGGCTAGCTGGTGGGACACAGCCAAGGTGACACAGAATAATCACAGCTATGCCACTGGTAGAACCACCACTTGACACACGCCACCACAGCTGCTTGAACTTCGTGCTCCCTTTATGAACTCCTCAACTTTCCTTAAATATTTGAATTGTTCTCTTAAGAGACAAAAGTCCTGGGTGGGAGCATCCAATTTGATAAGCCCACCCCATGTCCCCTTCTGTGGCTGAAAAGGATCATCCCTTAAATACAAGGTATATGGACATTGTCTTGCCATGAGAAGGCAAATTTGTACTTACACAATAAGCAGAAACAAAATAAATTAGGTAATACCTTGTTCCGTATACAGTGAAAAACTAAAATATGTTTAAATAAATATAACATAAAATATAGAGATCTTTTGTGAGAAAAAAACCACAACATTTTACTGAATGACATAAAATAAGATCTGAATAAATGGTGAGATATATCATGCCCTTAGAAGGGAAAATCACCAGAATAAAAATCCCTAAATTCTTATGAAATTTTATCATTAAATCCAAATAAAGCACAATAATTTTTTTCAGTTTTTTTTTCCATTGACCTTAGTAAGCTAATTCTGTAATTATACAAAGACATGTGGAAGAATTACCAGGATAATTTTGAAAAATAAAATGGTGGCAAGGGAATCACACTACCAAATACTAAAAGTAATTATAAAGGTATAGAAATTAAAATAGTATCATATTAGCCAAAAATACAAAGTTAATAGCAAGCAAATGAATGGAACAGAATACAAGTCCTGAAATTCTTTTGTACATATGGAAATATAAGGTCTAAGAAGAGTATTATTTCAAATCAATGGGAAAGAATAAATACTTGATAAATTTTGGGGGCAATCTGCTGACAATTTGGGAAAAGATCCCTATCTCACACCATTTATAAAAATAAATTCTACTTAAATAAAACATTGTAAAATGATAAAGAAAAAATAAATATATTTTTACATGTCTTAGAAAGTTCTTAAACAAGCATAGCAAAAACAAATGTAAAAAGACTGAAATATTTGATAACCAAATTAAAACTTTTTGATGCAAGACACCGCCATTCATGTTAAGGGAAGGGCTGGCCCGGGAAAACAAGATTTTCCATCCAAAATATTGAAAATATATAAAGTGCAGACATAAAGAACAATGAACCCAGAAGGCAAATGGGAAAAGCTTATGAGCAGGCAATTCAAAAAGAGAAAAAAGTCAAATGATTAATAGAGCATATGAAAGATGCTTCATCTCCTTAAAAACAAAATAAGATAACAACAGGATACCATTTCTCACCTACTACTTTGCAAAAATTAAAATGTTGTTAAGGATGTGGGTAATGGGGACCCTCACATCACCCTCACACTATTATAAGTATATGCAGCAGTATGAAGACCAATTTGAGAGTGTCTATTGAACGTAAAATGTGTAAACCTCCAGAAAACCTACTTTGTGGTATCAGATCTAGTGAAACACTGATTTATATGCACAAAGGAATATAAACAAAGTTATTTATTACAGCAATGTTTTGTAATAGCAAAAAAAAAAATGAAAGCAATCTCAATGCTTTTTTCAACAAAATTACTAAATATGCTTGGTAACACTAAACAGTAGCAGATAAGCTATTGTGTGAAAAAGGCAAACTGCAAAGGAATTCATATAGTATTAAAATATTGATACTGAAACCATATATTACACAAAAGCCATATTTCTATGTATTAGTTCATATAAGATGTTGAGAAACTATTTATTGAGTTGATGGAATGGTTGCTTCAAGAGAGGACAATGGAATTATATATGATAGTTAAGAAGTACTTTCAATTTATTTCTGATGTTTTAATATTCTTAAAATGATAATATATTCACTTCTGGCTTACAGAATTAAAAATAATATTAAATTTTAAAAGTTTTCCTGTTGATTTAATTGCTGAAGAAAATAGCAAAATTTTTTAATAGTTACACTGCAGTCACCAAGGTCATCTGCTTCTACACATGTAAAGAAATGAGCCATGTATACAAGATTAATTTTCCCAGTGAAGCTGAGTAAACTTTTCCCTAACAGTTGAGGGAAAGATTCTCACATGAATCTTCGAAATATGGGATGTGATAATATTTCTTCTTATAATTGATACTGTCAATTAAAGACCATTTCTATCATGTTAAGCCGTTAACTCAAGCAGCAGATCTCAACAATCTATCAACTATCTTTCAGGACAAAAATTGCATAATATTTAATATCCATGATAAGATGTCAGGATTTTTTTTTTTTTACCAAGACCAACAAGGCTGCAAATGGCTTTATCCCCCAGGAATCTGACGTTTCCCATTTGATTATTTTTTTTATTCATTGGAGAAATAAATTTATGATAAATTTTGGACCAAATTTTAAAAACCATATCCAAATGACAACATGGGATGTAATGAAACACATTGCGGAGCTGAATGCAACAGAAACTGAAAGAAGGGGTCCACCCACTGGGTTTCCACAGAGAAAGATTTGCCATGGGAGCATCCGAGAGAATTTTGAAAGCTGTTTTCAGTAAGAACTCGCTTTATCATTCCTGTGTCCACATTTGATCCAAATATTCATAACTGTCTGCTGTAACTACCAAACACTCGCTACATTTCAACGCCATTCTTTACTTTAAGTTTTCTTGATTTAGTAGAAATAAAAAGTTAATAAACTATCCTCATGTGCAATGAGACTTGAAGTTTAAGCTCACCAGCGTCAAGCCCAACAGACAAACTGTGATAAAAGGTTTGGAATACATTATCTCTCTAAATCTGGGGTTGGAATGTATTTTCTGTAAAGTGCCAGATAGTTGACTTAGGTTTTGTGGATCATATGGTTTCTGTCACATTTACTAAATTTTACTAAATTCTGCCATTGTAGCACAAAAAGAGCATACATATACCACACCTAAATAAATGTGTGTAACTGTGTTTCAGTAAAACTTTATTAATAGACACCAAAATTTGAATTTCCAATAATTTTCATGGGTCACAAAGTAATACTTGTACTTTTTTGCAGCCATTTAAAAATGTAAAAGCCACTCGTAGCTTGAAGGTCATGTGAAAAAACAGGAGGCAGGTGGTATTTGGCCTTGGGGTACAGTTTGAGCACCCTTGCTCTGAACTGCAGAAAATGATATTTAAAGTTTAAACCATGATTTACTTCCATTTATTACATTGTGATAATAATTTTTCAATTTGTCTAAAATGGGTAGTTCCCGTGTGGGTCAATTAATACAGCGTCAGTAAAACACAAAAATAAATGCTGCTTGAATTGTGTGACCTTGGGTGAGTTTAACTGTAAAAAGAGGATAATCACTGTATTTCTTTTCACAGAACTTTGTGATGAATAAATAAGCCAGAGCATGGAAATCGTCTAGGACAGGGGACTGGTACATAGTAAGAGTTCAATAAATGATAGGTTATTAATAGGCTGCATGGGAGTCTGATCCCATGGGCAAGCACATCCTTAATGTGAAAAAGATGCAGGTAGCTACGAACAGCAGATTCCTAATATTCCCATCCCATTGGCAAGATCATCCCAATGGTGAAAAGGATGCAATTAAACATTCAGTTCATCCAACTCCCCTGATTCTGGCTCTCTACTCATCAGAAAATATTCTCTAATAATGATGTGGCTGCATGTAGTCAATTTTCAGATAATCTCAGCCTCTACAGTACTATCGTAGTATTGTAAATACTCATGTTTGCAACTAGTAGTTAGCCTAGCTCATGAAAGACCATCCCAAAAGTTGGAAAATTCACCAAGGTAATGAGAGACGGTCATGAAGACCTCTTATCATCATCCTGGCATCATTGTCTCCGCGTGGGTGCTGAATAAGCTGTTCTAGCTATAGGATCTCCCTCCGGGTCTGGGCTCTTCTGCACTCCAGGTCCTCTGCCTGGGTACTAGAAGTTCTCCTATAAGTGTCTGCAAAGTGTTAGGCAATGAGGTATGGTGAGTCTTTTGGTAATCACATCACATTACAAGACAGCTAAAATAATATTTTAACTGGAAAGAATGAATTTTTAAGGGGACGATAAAAGAAAATAAGTAGGCAAGAGGGAAAGCTACTATCTTCACACCAACATTATTAATTCTGCTTTGGTCAGAAATATGCACTCAAACACCAGTAAACTCCTGCTATATAAGATTTTTTAAAAATACACATTGTATCCGAGTAGGTAACAACAAACTGTCCCAGGGTGTTATTGGCTGGTGGCTGTCAACATGAACATCAGCTGTCTTTGTGGGGTGGGGGGGATCCTTCTAGACTGTGGGAAATTGCACTGCACTGACTAATGACCAATTTGTGGTAGAACGTGGAAGGCTGTGCCTGACTCACAGAAATTCTCATTAATGCCTTGATCTTTCTCCTGCAACCTGATTGCAGCTGTAGGCCTTCTTATCTAATGTACTTCTAATGAGCGGGCAGTGATGATTTTTGGAGAGGTTTTCATGATAAATGTGTGTCTAATTTTTTCCTTTAACATATATATATATTTTTTCTTTTTCTATGCAAGACAAAGCATTTAGCCTGCAAGGAGAGCTAAACACTCTCAGAGTAACTGACTCATTTAGCGGTGCTTGGCTTCCTGGGCTTGTCAGCGGCAGGTGACATTTAGCGCAGGCTTTATCTCAGTTGCGGTAATTACTGAGCTAACACGAGCTCTCATACGCAGCACAGATTGTTTTCAGCAGATGTAACCAAGCAACTCTGCTTTCTCTGGAGCAGTTATCCGGGTTTTAAATTGTGGCAGTCCACACAGACACAGACACAGACACACACACACACACACACAGTTTAATGTCATTTTTATGGCAATACTCACTCTTTGTTGTTTTGACTATACTGATTTATGCCAGGAGGTGCTTGAATGGGATATCCCCATTGTAGGTAACTTCTGCACACTGGCAGCGAATCCTACTAACAGAAAGGTTACTGTTATTATAATGTATCTCAGCAGTGTACCAAATGTTACTTTAATGATGTAATTAATATGCTTGGATTTACCGTTTGATGTTCTGAGGCACCAATTGTGTTACTGATGGGATAGCAATGATTATGTTTTTTAAAAAATGGTGAGAACAGCATTTTTTTTCCTCAGAGAAGTTGGAATGGGAAAAAAAAATGTTTTAATAAAGGAAGTCACGTTCCCTAACTATCCTTAATTATTTGTGTCAGACATAATCTTAGTGGTGCAGCAACCTTCCAGATAATTCTTAAATTCAAACAACTTAATATTATTTATACTTAATCAAACCACTTATCCTGAATACCTAGATAAGAGAAAAATAATAGCCTGGCCCTTTAATATTTTCAGTTTAAATTGATATTCTCATATTTCCAGACTCTAAGATTACTCTGGCCAGTTAGCAATTATATTACCAAAAATACATAATTGTCCAGAGCCATAACTCAAAACATGTCAGTTACATTAGCTTTGCTATAAACTCAAACTATATAAATGTTCAAACTTTCATTTACCCGAATTGCATGACCAGACATCATGCTGTTTAATGGATCGAAACAAGAAGTAGAATTACTAATAATAAATTACTACATTGCAGATTGTGAAATATATGCAGGTTCAGCCCAGGAATTTTGAGTGAAGTGATACATTGAGAGCATAAGTTTGAAAGAGGCTTGGGTCAGGTCGGGGCTAAAGGAGAAATGATGAATGAGAACCTAGCTCATCAGAGGAGAGTTGCCCAGTGCTGTTGTGACCGAGAGACAGAGAGAGAGAGAGAGAGAAAGAGAGAGAGAGAGAAACTTGGGTATATGACTTACGAAAATCGTTCCATTTGTTAAAAAAGAAAAAAGGAAAAAACATCTCAGGGGTATTTCTGAGAACTTTATTTTTATGTATTTATTTTTTTAAAGATTTTATTTGACAGAGAGACACAGTGAGAGAGGGAACACAAGCAGGGGGAGTGGGCAAGGGAGAAGCAGGCTTCCCGCCGAGCAGGGAGCCCAATGTGGGGATCGATCCCAGGACCCTGGGATCATGACCTGAGCCAAAGGCAGATGCTTAACGACTGAGCCACCCAGGCACCCCTTTCTGAGACCTTTAAATGTTATAATAAATGTTGGATGATTTGAGGTTGAGCCAGATTGTAATTATGCAGAATAAAGCTTTCTGTTAAGTAGAATTTCCATAAGAAATTTTAACCTCTGGCATTCAAGCAGGAAGGCAAGGGATGAGGTGCCATCATGAATAAATGTTAAACCTGAGCAAGATAGGGACTTATCAAAAAAACTGAAAAGAACTTTCTACCCTGCCCTCCAATTCCATCAAGGGATTAAATGTATTGTATGAAAGTACCTGCCACTTAGTATGCTGAGCAGGGATGTGAAATAAAAATACTGACAGTTAATCTCATAGAGTACTTTTAGTTCATTAAGAGGGAAGCTGTTTTTTGATGGAATTTACCTATGTTATGTAAGTCACTTTATTTTTTTTTTAATATTTTATTTATTTATTTGACAGAGAGAGACACGGCGAGAGAGGGAACACAAGCAGGGGGAGTGGGAGAGGGAGAAGCGGGCGCGGGGCTCGATCCCAGGACCCTGGGATCATGACCTGAGCTGAAGGCAGACGCTTAACGACTGAGCCACCCAGGCATCCCTGTAAGTAACTTTAAATGGCAGCTGTCTTTTAAGTTTGCACTTGCTCATAATATCGTTTTTCAAACAACTGAATGTTGATTGGAATTAAAATTCCATTCACTTGACACAGGACTCTGCATCTATGCATCTAGCAGCAGGTTATTTCAAATTCTTGTGTCAAATGATAATTGACCTCATGATTACAAGTGAGGCCCTGGCCTCACATTTCTATCCCAATGCACAATCCACAGAGAGGGAGAATTTTTGTACTCTTTCTCTCAGTGTTTCCTCTGCCCACAACGGAAGGAAAAGGGATGGGCTGAACAATGAAGAGAGAAAGATTTTGAATAGTAAGAAAACCTAGATTCTGATGCTGGCTGGCATTCTATCACCCACCTTCCCAGTCTCGGGCTCCTTCATTCTAGAAAGTCATTGATATTTGCCACTTCCCTCCCCTGCAGAGTGGTTAGCAAATAATCATGCTGATGTGTCTGAAATCTTTACAGGGAAGCCTTGTTATTACTCTCAAGAGTTATCACTGAAGCTGAATCTCAGAAAATCTCCTTACAACCATTCCCCTTATAAAATACCTCCCCTTGAAAAGTGAATTTCAAGCTGAAGCAAAAACCACCATAATAACAGGGCTGAAAATGGAATCTTTCCACTTCCTTATAGACCACAAGCGAGAAGCAAACCATGCTGTAAGTGTCCTCCCCTTGAGATGAAAGAGAACAGACCCATTACACAGCGTCCACCAGACCACGGACATGAGCAATCAAGGCACAGCTGTGGGCTGGCTTTGGAGAGAGACCCTGTCTCACCACCCGTCACTTAGAGGTCATAATATTTTAGTGGCTCCTCTCTCTGAACAGAATAAAATGTGCAGATAGTTAAAGAGAATGAAAGTTCAGTTTAAAGCAATGGAGTGGAAGGGAAGGGTAAAAGGGAATTGATGAGAACCAAATGTCTCCCATATGGTTCTCCACTGAGCTGCTGGAGGGCCATATAAAAAATTAATCCGACTCATATAATTTTGCTCAAAGCCAAGTATGTGCACGTAATGAAAATGCAACTCAAACATGACACATCTGGGTTTTCTGACAACATTGTGGGATGCAGCATTAATCTGCCTTAATAATTGATTCTTTGGCTTGCAATTTATTGTGTTTTATTCCCTTTCATTTTAGGACCTGACATAGTTGGGAATAGATGTCTCTTCCTATCTTAGAAAATAAAAGGATTATGAAAATTTACCATCCCTCCAAGTGGTATCACTTTCTTATATACGTGTACTCAGTGATTACTATTTTTGCATGTTAAGAGAAGAGACGAATTCTTCTAGGAGGTAACAAAGCTTTGTAATCCATTGATGGAACATTCGGGATGTTCAAGCTCTGTTTTCTGCCCTCCATTTTCACCTAAATAGTTGGGAATGGCAAGATTTTAAAGAGACGTGCTTACAGATAATTTTAGCAAAAACAAATGATGGCGAGAATGGGCTTGAACACATCAGATGTGGAAGCAGGACCATTCTGGACTGCACACTGATCCCAATTCCATTTGTCTTTCTCTGCAAAACATGCAGAAGGAAATGAATCAAGTCATGGTGTGAACAAAGTGAATAACTCAAGGCCCATATGCCGAACTAGAGACTACACAGAGGCACATGCTGATATTGGTTGGTTGAACACTAAGGTTTGCGCCAATCCATTCCACAGATTTATTGTATGCCCACCATTTCAAACTTAGCCCCTGGGTACTGGAGATTCAGAATTGAGGAGACCCAAGCCCTGCCTTCAGAGAGCTCATAGTTCAGAGCGGGTATGTCTGGGCTAACAAGCAAGTGCAAAACACTGCCTAGAAGTTTCCATTAGTCCACTTCTAAGATTCCCATAGGGTCTACAGGCAACAGGGCCATTTGGGACATCTTCCATTCCTAACTCCCGATGCGCTGATAATAAGAGGATGCTGTGACTGAGGTGGGGCAGAAAGACCCTTTCATTCGGGGACACCTGGGTGGCTCAGTCGGTTAAGCATCTGCCTTCAGCTCGGGTCATGTTCCCGGAGTCCTGGGGTTGAGTCCCGCATCGGGCTCCCAGCTTGGCGGGGAGTCTGCTTCTCCCTCACACCACTCATGTTCTCTCTCTCTCTCTCCCTTTCTCTCAAATAAATAAATAAAATCTTAAAAAATAAAAAAGAACCTTTCATTTGGCTCTGGGCTCTGATGAAGCTTGAACAGCTTTACGTCAGAAACAAATTAATTAGTAAACAACAAATAAGAAGTGTGAGAGCCTGGGAGTGAGAAAAAATAGGGAGCAGCACTGCCTAGACATTAGGCTGAGAACACAGTTGGTAAAGAACCAATGAGAGACCAGGAAGCTACAGACTCATGAGGTTAGAGATGGGGAAGTTAAACAGCCTCTTAGTGGGTCTGCAAGCATGATTTCTAGAAAGATATAAGGTCAAAAACAATCTACAAGTAGCTGTGATCAGTCACGGGCTAAGCGGTAAAGATGCGGAGCAAGCAACTTGGTCCAGCAGCTTTTGGGTTCCTCCGGACAGCCCCTCATTCACATCTCTGCAGACCTGCATCCTGTCTGAGCCCAGACCTGGAGGCAGAGATCTTTCCCCTGATTATAGAAGCTCTGGTTGGGGAACCTCGGGGGTATTTAGGTACATGTGTTGCCAGCTACGGAGACTTTGTAAACAATTCTCTTACACTTACTTTGTTCTATTCCTGAGGCACAAGACCTGACATGGGGACAATGAAGAGGACATGCAGACAAGGAGGGCGCTGCACGCTTTGCAGAGTTAGTTCATCTAGAGAAGGCAGGGGCCAGGCTGAGGGCGTTTTCGTCCTAAGAGTATTTATGAGAACTGAGCGGTGACTGGCTAGCCAATGGGTTTGTGAGTCCCTAGGAGGCAACTGTGGGTCCCCAGAAATAGTTCAGGGTATTTTCAAGGGACATGAAGTTTGCATTAACAGGACGCAACAAGAACAAGGGTTACTCATGTCACTGTTGCTTCAGGTTTTTGTTGGTTTTTTTTTAAGTTTTTTTTTTTTTTTAATTTATTTGACAGAGCCCCACTGTGGCTTCAGTTTTATAAAAAGCTTGCTGATTGGGGCGCCTGTGTGGCTCAGTCAGTTAAGCGTCTGCCTTTGGCTCGGGTCATGATCTCAGGGTCCTGGGATTGAGCCCCACATGGGGCTCCCTGCTCCTCGGGGTACGTGCCTCTCCCTCTCCCTCTGTGTGCTGCTCCCTCTGCTTGTACTCTCTGTCTCAAATAAATAAATAAAATCCTTTTTTTTTTTTTTTTAAGCTAGCTGGTAAAAACTGGTGACATTTGGGTACATTGTGATATCACCAATAATATCTTTTTCTGTGGTCATGCTTCTTCATTCCCATCGAACCTGACTTCCTTGCTTCCTCTCTGACTCTCATTTCCTCCTAAAGCTATTGGGATTTTCATCAATTCTTTGGCAGGTGGGAATATTTCACTCTGGTGGATCTCTACATTCTTAGGTGCATTTTATTTAAGTCAGGCCTCAACTCATTTTTTTCTTTATAAAACATTTCCATTCTCTTGATGTTTTTGAAATTATCCAATTGGTACGTGCTTATTGTAACAAATCAAATAATACAATAAAAGATGTAAAAAGGTAATGCTAATCATCTCCTCCTGCATAGGCTCCAAACCTCTAATCCCACTCCATTAACATATATGTACCTTGCAACTTACTTCTTTCACCTAACAGTGTAATTTGTATGTCCTTACAAATCAGCACTCATAAGTCTAAATTTATTTCTTTAATCTAATCATACACCATAAAGTACATTTTCTATAAATAGGTTCACACCATTCATGGTGACTTTAGAACTATTTTATTGAATATTTATTCAGAAGAGGGTTCACCTTATAAATGTTATGTGGCTTAATATATTTTCCCATAGTGAGCACATCTATTTCACGTTCAACCACATGAAAAACCGAATACAAACAGCACCCTTAGAAGCTCCTTGCCCCCTCACAATCACTACCCTCCAGACCAATACTTACTATCCTGACTTCTAACATCATAGTTGTCCCTTTTTAAAAATTTATATAAAGGAAATCATCAGTATGTATGCTACTGTGTCTGAATTCTTCCATTCAACAGTATGATTATGAGTTTCATCCATATTTCTGCATATAATGTGTTCCTTTTCCTTAGCGTACAGGAGGCTAGGAAACAAATATAACACAACTTGGGTTGTATTCAGTTTTAAGATATTAATAAAGCTGCTATGGACCTCAAAATGGGGAAGCCTCCCCAAAACTAGTCTCTTACGTATCAAAAAGAAAAACCTCTTTCAAAGTTCTTGTTTCTGCTGCTAACATCAAGGGTCTGATTTGAAATTCAAAGGTGAAGTTTGATTAACTTATATATCTCAGCATTTCTGAAATACCAAGGACGGGGTGGTGGAATATTCTAGCTGCCTGGACTGAGAACTAGAGCCTCATGTTTCAAGGAAGTGCAAGTGTAGGCCAATGGAAGGCCCTGGAAGACACTGGCTAAACCTCCAATACCGTTCTACAGCAAAAATGTCTCAGCAACAAAGAACAGCAAGAATTAACTATCGCTCTGTGTATCAGGATCCAATCTAGAGGCCAGGAAGCCGGTAGAGGTGATAGCCAGAAAGACCTAGAAAGAATTAATGAAGAATTTCAATTTGTTCCATAAAAGATTAAAAAAAAAAAAAGAATACACGAGTTGGTAGGAAAGAAAGACTAAGTATAGGAAGGAAGAATGGAGCAGAAAACTTAGAAATGGGAAGAAAGATGAAAGGAAGGAAATAGTTAACAGATTTTTCAAGAATAGCAATGGATGTAGGTATAGGCAGTCAAAAGGTACAAACTTCCAGTTATAAGATAAGTAAGTCCTGGAGGTATAATGTACAACATGCTGACTACTTAACAATACTATGCTGTATATTCAAAAGTTACTAAGAGTAGATCTTAAAAGTTTTCAACATAAGAAAAAGATTTTAACTACATGAGGGGATAAATATTAATTAAACTTGCGGTGATCATGTCGCAATATATACATATATCAAATAATGATGTTGTACTTTTAAAATTAATACAACGTTGGGCGCCTGGGTGGCTCAGTCGGTTAAGCGACTGCCTTTGGCTCAGGTCATGATCCTGGAGTCCCGGAATCGAGTCCCGCATCGGGCTCCCTGCTGGGCAGGGAGTCTGCTTCTCCCTCTGACTCTCCCCACCTCATGTGCTCTCTCTCATTCTCTCTCTCCCAAATATATAAATAAAATCTTAAAAAAAATTAATACAATGTTATATGTAAAAAAAAAAAAGGAATGCATCAATCTAACTTTCAGCAGTTCCCATGGTTTTGGGGTTTTTTTTTTTTTTTCAAGATTTTATTTATTTATTTGACAGAGAGAGTGAGAGAGCATAAGCAGGGGGAGCAGCAGAGGGAGAGGGAGAAGCAGACTCTCCAAAGAGCAGGGAGCCCGAGGCAGGGATCGATTCCAGGACCCTGGGATCATGACCTGAGCCGAAGGCAAACACTTCACCGACTGAGCCACCCAGGCACCCCACTGCTTGCTTTGATTATGCTATTTTTCGTCTCACTGAATACAGTTGATCTTCATTATTCAGAGATTCCATATTTGGCAGTCTCCTACTTGCTAAAATCTATTCGTAACCCCAAAGTGAGCAACAGAGGTATTTTCACAGTCATTGGTAAATATTCGTACAGTAATGGAAACCTGCAGTAGCAGGAAGCCCACATTCTCGGCTGAGGTCGAACAAAGCAATGGCGTTTTTATGTTAGCTCTCACTGTAAGCAAGTGTCCTTTTCACCAACTATTTAGTGCCACATTTTCTCATTTTTGTGCCTTTTGCTGAGTCCACTGTTTAAAATGGCTCCCAAGCAGAGCACGAAGTACCGTCTAGTGCCCCTAAACACGCGAAGGCTGTGATGTGCCTTACAGAGGGAAATACTGTTCTGGATAAGCTTCGTTCAGTCATGAGTTAGAGTGTGGTTGGCCATGAGTGCAATGTTAATGAGTCAAAATATATATTAAATATTATCTTTTGTGTGTTTTATAAATATTATCACTATAGATTAAATAAAACATAGATTAAACAGAAACACAGATAAAACAAGGTTATGTATCATCTGTTGGTGAAAATGTTAGGGCCAATCAAAGGCTTGCAGGAACGGAACCCTATTATTTTTCCAAGAAACAGTAATCCAGTTTTTGCTAATTCAGTGTTCACAGTGACTATATACAACAAAACTACTAAAAAAAAAATTTTTTTTAAAAACAAGAATTGGCTAGATTTAATATTACCTGCTGCATGCAAGGGTCTTAGCAGAGAAATTTTATACATCTCTGAACAGAGACACGAGTATAAATTAGGAAGAGAGGAGGTTGCACGTCTAGATCACACAGGTACAGCCAGGGATTGCAATCTTGGGCAGCGTAATGCTTGAACATCAGTTCTGTATGCGTAGGAAAGCAGCTAGGCCAGAATTTGATACTGACAAGCAGTTAAAACATGCTTTTGTGTGTTCAAACAACCTCTTCAGTATGATTACATCTTTATCTAGAAGATGAATGGTGTGCCAGCTATCAATCTTGAGGGAATGTTATCAGCATAAGAGTGACAATATCTAGAAAGTGTTAAGAATGTTTTTAAAAGAATTGTATTTTCATGGACTTGTTCATTATGGCCAAACAGAATACGATAAAATAATATTCAATTAAAATTAGAACATAACATATTATATATATATATGTATATAGATATATATCCCATCTTTGAAACCAATTATGTGATTTATATCCATCCATCCCTGAGAAATACATAATTAAGAACAAATGTTTATCTTTTTTACTTTTAAAATGCACAACGGGAATACACAAATAGCTAAGCACACATTATTTATATCAAGTTCTGCAGAAGCACAGAATCTAGTGATGATGCCATGAGTCTTACGGCCTCATCAAATATAAAATGAAGGTCAAAAATGAAATGAAAAGAATATAATGTATAAATGAAACTTCAGCATATGACCAGTTCTGCCTCTGAAGAATTCATTATAGTAGTATGCTCTGATTTTTTTTTTTTTGCTTTTTTTTTGCATTAAAATCAGACTTTAAAAGAAACCCACAAAATAATATGCTAAGATACTATTCAAGGGATGACATTGCCCATTGAATACCATTTAGCGTGAATCAGTGGTAGTACTATTAATTTCTCCTATTTGAATGCACACTTTAGCTAGCACATGACCCATACCACGAACATCAGTTACACCCCAGGGACCAGACATTAACAGCATGTGCTACGAGTAGTTTATTTTACAATTGCTGTGAAATAAAAGCTGATGGAAATGAGCCACTGGTGAATTACTTGCTAGCAAAAACGATATTTGTATCACTACTGAAAAACTCCCTCCCAAAAGCCGGGCAGGGGGGTTGCAGGCAGAGGTTTTATTGTATTGTTCACACAGAAACATAGAGATAGAGGAGGTACAGGGAAGTAAACAATTAAGAGTCTGGAGTTTTTTATCTGCAGTTAAACAGAATACATTTTAGTAGCTGAGATCCTGTACCACAGTTAATTAAAGCACGATCTGGACACATGGACACACGGACACACACACACACACAGACAGACACAGAGACAGACACACAACATGATCACGCAAAAAAAAAAACCCAATAAAATAAAGAATTATTTCCAGATAAACTACAGTAAGTTAGGTCTTTCCTCTCATAAAAGAAACATTAATATGACTTCAATCTTTTGATGTACGTGATCTTTCCAGAGCTATATGGGAAAGAAAATTAAAATCTCACAGCAGGTTTTTCACAGAACTAATTTATCCCTGGTTGTTTTTGTTGTTGTTTAATTTAAGAATATCACTTCTTCTTGCATATCGCTTTTCTATAAAACTCAGTCAATGTCGGAAATATTTATGTTCTCATAGAAGATACGCAAATAGACTCAGATATTTTACTATACTTATAAAATATATAATGCTAACTCAGTGTAATCCATACACAAAGACCTTGTCTGCATTGAAAAGATGCACTTGATTTATTTAAATACAATGCTCACATATAATATCAATTACTCCCAGCTCCTTGTTCTAAATTGGATTTAATCTGTTAACCTCTCACCTTCCTTTAAAGAGAGTCAGAAGGAAGGATCGACATGAAAGAAGATGGAGTTTGCAAGAATAAAATGGCACAATGGGATACACTGAAAGCAAGTGGACCTGTTAATTATCCTGCTTACAGGTTTACACACACACACACTTTTGTCTATGATTAACTGGATTGTACAGCTGTTGTTCCTTTTGCTGAAAGGTTTGACCTTTTGCTTAAGTCCAATCTAACACAAGGAAATCATTATTCATTTCTCTCCCACTCAAAGTCTAGATGCAGATTTGAAAATGTTATTTATTGTCTGGCTGTTAGTCTTTAACGGGCAGCAGTTAGACTAAACGAGACAGCTGGTTGCATCGACCTATCCTTTACTGCCCCCAAGGCCACGCATACCTAATTCAAGGATATCAGATAATGGTATGTGGCATGATTTACATGTAGAGAATTCCGAATTCATTGTGAGCCTATTTATAACTACAGCACCTTCGATAGCGAAGATGATTTAATAGAGGTTGTAAGGGTTTTCTGACAAGAGGCATTAATATTAGAACCTTTTCACAAGCGCTGCAAACAGTGGTGTGGGAGTGGGGCTCGCCTGCCTTATTTTTCATGGGCAGCCCTTTTTCTGTTCATTAGCACTTACACTCCTGGGGTTGGGAAGTCACTGTTTTAACTCTAATTTGTATGTAATGAGCATATTCAAGGCAAGGAGACTCTCCTTCATTAACAAAGCTGAAAAAAGGCTGGTAACTCTGATGAAAAAGGACATCCAATCTCATGGAAATTTAACCGGTCCAGTTTTGCAGATGGTATTTGGAAAACCAAGGGTCTGCTCTCTAGAGATGGTCAAGGTGGATGATCAAGATTCTGTAATGTCTTTTCCAAAAGAGTTAGAAACAGGCTGATGTCTTAGCCAATACGCCTCCCTTCAATAAAACTAACTCTAATGGATGAGGCTGCCTCTGGGTATTGCTAAGAACATACAGGCAAGTCTATCTGCTTACCCAGATGCTGCACTGCCAATTACTTCAGATGGCATTTTGCGATGGTTCAAGTATTAAAAACAAAAACAAAACAAACATGATACCGTTTACCGAACGGTCTTGAGAATTAACCACACATTTGAAAATGCAGTTTAATGAAGCATGTTATCAAAGAAGGCTTCTTTATTAACAAGACTTCTGGTTTACAATAGATGAAACAAATCAGCACCTTTGGTGGGGCATTATATTTTTAATTTGAAATGTAAAACCTGTGTTCTATTTCAAATAGCAATTCTCACATAAAATATATCTCTAAAGACTGGAACTGGTTGGCATTTACTTTGAAAAGCCTGTATGCTATAGCTTTCAGGGGCAAGTTTCATTTGGGGATAAAATACTTCCTCTAGATTACTATCAATTCAAATTCAATCTTTAGAAACCTCTAGATGACATAAAGAATGGCTTTTACGTACCAGGTTGGATTTTGTTATTTGTTTATTACATAAAAAAAAAAAGACTCTGATGTCCAAATTGGAATCAACACCTTATTTTTATTTAGTTTCTCAGATTAATCATTCTAACCTGTCTAGAATTACTAAGAAATTAATTAATTAAAAAAATTCATGCATCATTTATAACAAAAAGTAACATCTTCCAAGAAGTCCTATAATAAAAATAAAAGTAATCAGTGGAGAATAATGTCCCTAGTACATCCATTATCCAAAATCCAAGAACATCCTAGCGCTATCTCTGTTCATCGTGCCTTTTCTTGTTGTTACCGCACTTAATGCATATTTGAAGATCTTCATTCATTGCCTGGAATTATAGCAATGCAGATAAAGCACAGAACTCTGACTATGCAAGCCCTGTTCTGTATGAATCAAAGGGAAATAAGACACTCCCATTTCATTTGGCTCACAACAATTGGTGACAATATGCTCTTCCTGAAAATCCAGGCTTGGATCTATTTCATGTTGTTTATAAACTATCCTTTCAGTTGTATTTTTTTTTTTTTTGGAAGTGGCTAAAACACAAACACAACAAAGACTATCAAAACTAAGGCAGATGGTATGATCCTATATTCTTGGACTTACATTAAACCAAATGAAATCAGAATTAAATTATTTTGAAGGATACAAATCCTATGGTGCAGATGAGTGAATGATTTCTTGCTTCCTCTTATTAGCTTGCCATTAATCAAGTTACACTCAATATGTAGGACAGTGCATTCTCTCTTCAGGTTATGTCAGTGGGGAGGGGAGGTCGACAATGGACTGTCAGCATTTGCAATGAAGTTAAGAGAGAATTGTCGAAGTGTGTGCTGAAATTTGGGATGAACATGTCATGAATTGAAAATAACAACTACTGACAGAAATATAGAGATAAATAACATTGTAACTGGGGGTTTATTTTCATTAGAGTGCAGAAATTTGGAGTGTTTTCCTTGATGGTTTAAATAGGTAGCCTGGTAATTAATACTTACTGAGCAACTCCCATGTTCCATGCACTTCCTAAACTCATCTCAAATGATATACATGAAGTAATTTAGAAAACCACATATAGCAATAAACCATAAACAAGGAAGTACCAATTACATTTCTTCCAAATTTAACAAAGAAATGTACAATTCCAAATCAATAACTAAATCTGGGGGTCTGAAATATATACATTCTGAGACTTAATATACAGCCCAAGGAACAACCCTCTCAGAGTCTCAGAAGGTACACGTTTCCAAAGCAAAATAAGAAGGCATGTACTATTCTTGATGAAGACTGGAAAATAAATTATTTTCATGATGTTTAGAAAAATGTTTTATGCTTCACATTACAAGAGCCATATTTTCAATTCTCCAAAAAGATGACAAGTGGGTTTATTCTTCTCAAAGCTTGACACGCTAGTTTGATATATGCTGTCAAGTAAAATAATTATTTTCAAAATTCTATTATTTGGCATTTAAAAGATCAAACAGCTATTCATTGAAGGACCAAATATTTAGAAGAGTGGCTATTTCTATTACAGGATAAAATCACACATGGAGAGAAGCCACTACACTGTTTCTTCACGCATTAAAGATGTATAGTGTGTTGGGGTGCCTAGGTGGCTCAGTCAGTTAAGTATCCGACTCTCGGTTTCAGCTCAGGTCGTGATCTCATAGGTCCTGATCTCATGGGTCATGAGATCAAGCCCCATGTGGGGCTCCGTACTCAGCAGGGAGTCTGCTTGAAGATTCTCTCCCTCTGCCCCTCCTCCCACTCTCTCTCTCTCTCTCTCAGATAAATAAAATAAGTCTTTAACAACAACAACAAAAAGGCAGCAAGACTTCACATACACAGTCTTAGAACCTTACATATGTCAGGACCCAATAATTCAGTAGTTCTAATTCTGTAGTTCTCACATGGGGAAAAAAGGAGAGGTGCAGGGCAGGGATTTTGCTCCCCAAGAACATGTGCCAATATCTGGAGACATTTTTGGATGTCACAATTTGGGGAGAAAAGTTCTATCAGTTGTCACAGGTGGGAGGGGTAAGTTCTACTACCATCTAGAGGGTAGAATCTAGTGGGTAGTGGGTAGGAATTGTGATAACCATCCTACAGTTTCAGGACAGCCTCAACAACAAAGAACTGTTCAGCCCTAAAGATCAATAGGGTCAAGATTGAGAAACTCTCCTCTAATTGCTTATAATACACCAAAAATTAAACTTACAACCTTAAATTTTAATTAATTCTTATAAAATTAGAGAGTATACCCCTTAACATTATGTCCCATTTAAGAAAAAAAAAACTAGCAATATAAAAATACTTACACTCACCTCTTGAGCAGATGCTCCTTCAGGGAATTATAATAGAAGAAAGGACACTGGCCAATGCTCACTAGTGCTGAGAAAAATGCTATCACTCTTGGAGGGAGATACTGGGTAGGCTGCATGCTTAAATGGCAAAGATCTTGAGTGATCATTAGTGTATTTAAATTTGAGGTTATAGTCATGTTTAGAATAGTTAATGCCTGCATGAAGTAAAAACTTCAAAAAGTACAAGAGGGTATTCAGTAAAAATGAATTATCTCTCCCACTCCTGTCCCACAGCCACCCTTTTTATCTTCCTAGAAACAAATTTCTTAGGTTCTTTTCCCAACACATTCTGTGATTTCTTTTGGGTGCTTCCAAGAGTTTTTCCTTTGCATCTAGGCAGTGAATACACACAGATGTATAGATACATATAAATGACAGTAGACCATGCACACTGTTCTGAATCATATTTTGCCTTCCAATGAAATATCTTGCAGATCTATTACTCCTGACTCATTTTTTAATTGCTACATAGCTTGAATTATGAATGAAAATAATATAAAATATGAAATGGAATATGAAATAAATGAAAATAACCATATGAAAATAACCGTTTTAACCAGTTTCCTGTTAAAGGCATTTAAGTTGTTTTCAACCTTTTGTTATTATCAATATTCCCACAGTATTGGCACTGTACATAGGGCATCTCTTGCTTTTGTGATTATAACCATTACTTCTTTTTTTTAAGATTTATTTATTTATTTTAGAGAGAGAGAGTGATGGGGGAGGGGCAGAGGGAGAGGAAGAGAATCCTCAAGCAGACTCCCCACTGAGCATGGAGCCCAAGGTGGAACTCAATGCCGGGCTCAATCCCAGGACCCCAAGATCATGGCCTGAGCCAAAATCAAGAGTTGGACACCCAATTGACTGAGCCACCTACGCGCCCCTAACCATTTTTATTTCCATACAAAGGTGGCATTGCTTGTTAAAAGGATATATGTATTTTATATTTTAATAGATACTATCAAATTGCTGATTATATATATATATATATATATACATAAGCCCATTTCATATATATATCTCTATATATGAGCCTACTTCTTTGTATTTTAATAGATACTATCGAATTGCTGATCATATATATATATGAGCTTATTTATTTACACCCATGTCAATACCATTTGCTGACAAGCCCTTTGCAAATCTACTCTCCCCCCCAAATTGTAGTTTTATTTGAGGATATGGAGAAAAGGCAACCCTTGTACACTGTTGGTAGGAATGTAAATTGGTGCAGCCACTATGGAAAACAGTATGGAATTTCCTCAAAAAATTAAAAATAGAATTACCATACAATCTAATAATTCCATGACTGGATATTTACCCAAAGAAAAGAAAAACACTAATTCCAAAATATATATGCACCCCTATGTTTATTGCAACAATATTTACAATAGCCAAGACATGAAAGCAGTCCAAGTGTCTACTGATAGATGAATGGATAAAGAAGATTGGCTACACACACACACACACACACACACACACACACTAGAATACTACTCAGCCATAAAAAAAAAGAATGAGATTGTGCATTTGCAACAACGTGGAGGGACCTAGAGGATATTACGCTAAGTAAAATAAGTCAGACTGAGAAAAACAAATACCATGTGATTTCACTCATATGTGGAATCTAAAAACATGAATAAACAAATAAACCAAAAGCAGAATCAGACTTACAAATACAGAGAACAAACTGATGGTTGCCAGAGGGGCAGGGGGTGGAGAGATTGGGCGAAATGGACAAAGGGAAGTGGGATGTATGGCTTCTGATTATGAAATGAATAAGTCATGGAAATAAAAGACATAGCAGAGGGAATATAGTCACTGGTATTGTAATGCATTGTATGGTGAGAGATGGGAACTACGCTTGTGGGGAGCACAGCATAACATACAGAGTTGTCGAATCACTATGTTGTGTGCCTGAAACTAATGTAACATTGTATGTCAACTACACTCAAATTAAAAAATTATACTTTTAATTTTCATTTCTCTTATTATGAAGGCAGTTTTATATATTTACATGGTTTAGATACATTTATACTTTCATACCTGATTATAATCTTGGCCCATTTTTTGGTTAGGTTATTGGCTTTTTTCTGTTAGATGTTGACAAACTCAAAAATATTAACAAAACCATCCCTTTGTCTGTAATATGAATTGTAAATATTTCCCCCCTTTTCCCTTTGACCATGTTGTTGTTTTTTTTTTTTAAGATCTTATTTATTTATTTGTCAGAGGGAGAGAGAGAGAGAGAGAGAGCACAAGCAGGGGGATCGGCAGGCAGAGGGAGAAGCAGACTCCCCACTGAGCAGGGAGCCTGATGCGAGACTTGAGCCCAGGACCCTGGGATCATGACCTGAACCAAAGGCACACGCTTAACTGACTGAGCCACCCAGCCATCCCTATTTCTTTGTTTTTGGTGTAGGGTATTCCTTCAGAATTCTTTTTTTTTTGAACTTACATCAATCTTATTTGATGGCCTCAGGATTTTTTAAATCATATTTAGAATTACATTTAAAAAACATCTCAGGGACGCCTGGGTGGCTTAGTCGGTTAAACGTCTGCCTTCGGCTCAGGTCATGATCCTGGGATGGAATGGGCTCCCTGCTCAGCGGAGAGTTTGCTTCTCCCTCTGCCTGCCCCTCCCCCTGCTTGTGCTCTTTCCCTCTCTCACTCGCTCTGACAAATAAATAAATAAAATCTTAAAAAATAAATAAATAAAAATAGGGGCACCTGGGTGGCTCAGTCGCTGGGCGTCTGCCTTCGGCTCGGGTCATGATCCCAGGGTCCTGGGATCGAGCCCCGTATCGGGCTCCCTGCTCAGCGGGAAGCCTGCTTCTCCCTCCCCCACTCCCCCTGCTTGTGTTCCCTCTCTCGCTGTGTCTCTCTCTCTGTCAAATAAATAAAATCTAATAAATAAATAAATAAATAAATAAATAAATAAAAATAAAAAACATCTCACATCTTCTTCTACTACTCTTGTGGTTTTCTGTTTGTTTTTAACCTTTGATCCATTAGAACTTATCCTCACTTAAAGAGTCTAGTTTTATTTTTCTTTAAGATAACAGCTACCCTGTTATGCTAACAATATCCACATTTTTCCCCATTAATTTAAAATTCTATTTGATTCTTATATTACTTGGCTCTACTGCTGGGTTTTCTATTCTGTTCCATAGAACTCTTTGTCTAGTCTTAGGCCAGCATTATATTGTTTAAATTATTGTAGTATAAAATGTTTTAATATTCAGCAGGAAGCAAACACATTCTTTCGGGACATTTTTGCCTTTAGGTAATTAATACGGGAAAGTTAAGCTAATACATGTGTGTGAGAGATGAATATGACCGCAAACAGCCTTTCTCCCTTAGGTTAAGAGATTGTATTCCCTCTGGAATTTCTCACTGAAAACTGGGCAACCAGCATCTCAAACCTATACATTTTTACTCCAAAGGAATTCTCTCTCTTTCTACTCTTGTCTTTCTAAGCCAACTTCAAGAATGAATGTGAAGATAAAAGCTAGGTAAGGAAATACTTGGCAAAGAATGGAAACCTATTTCCCTCCTCTTTCATGTGAATGGATTGACTTTTCAAAGTCATTCACAGGACTTACTTGCTTATTAGGATGGAGGACGTTGTTGGAGGCAGAAATGGATGAAAATCAAATGTGCTCTTGACGCATGCACATCAGACCCGTACATTGAGTCAAGTCTTTCTCATCTATGAAGGCAGACACTTGACCCAATCACTGCTTTCTTGCTATTGTGTGTGCAATGAATAAAATCTGTTCAAACCTGCGGTCTGTGAATTTATCTGCTGATACTCTTTTATGTAAATGGAATGAAAGCATTTGAAAATCAACGCAAGAATGTATACAGGAATAATTGCTTAAGTGGCCAAATTTGATTAGACTCAACCTTGTGCTTTGTATTATATTGTATGAAACATTTACCACATACTGCCCCCAGGCTTGAAAATAATGTAATTCTGGCCAAAATTATTATTTTCATGTGGTCATCATACTATTATTTTTTTTGAATGTTAAGTTATAATGTCTGTAAATATCCCTAATGATCAGACTGACTAAACGTAATCAAATGTAAGCATTAACCTAACAGGCCACCAGTGTTATTGTGGTTTAGGACCCCTTCCTTTAAGTATTCCTGGGACTGCCCCAGAGGGATTTCACATGTGCTCAAGAACAATCCCCCATCCCCATGCAGCCATGCTACCTTATGAGACTCAGCAGTACTTGCCCGTGGCCCCAGTTAGTCTACGGGCAAAGAAGACAGTTTCCCATCTTTAGTATTTTCTAGGTCCCTGGATTTACTCTGTGTTATTCCAGTGGGTTCCACAGCCCTCCTGCCCCTGTCTCAGCAACTGCTGCTTCTCCCACATTCTTCTGGTCTAGTGTTTGGTCTGAGCCCTTAGCATGCAAGAGTTTTGGGAACATCTGCGATGAAATGAGAAACAGTATCTCTTGGTTTTGACCTTTTACCCTATTAGTGGGCACCCTGAGAAAACTTGGTCTTCCACAGGTTTCATAGTTCCTTAAAACACTCTTCTTCCTTTTTACTTTACTTTTATAGTCTTTATTTTTTACTTTAACCTGTATCTCTCCGCAGAACCTAGTCACACCTCTATAGAGTGAGCCAGGAGATAGATTAATGTAACAGAACAATGCTGTAATCACAGTCATACTTGCCTCCAGGAAAGAAAGGATGAGGCAGTAGGTCAAGTTCGTGAAGCTAGATCCCTCTTCCCTCAGGATATGTCCTTACCTGGGAGCCTCTTCAGCTCCCCCTTCAAACAGACTTTTGTCAGGCCACCCAATAACTCATCAGCTTTGCCCAGATAGTTCTAAATTCCAGCATCAGACATAGTGCATTGTCTTTTCTAAGAGGCTATGCAGCTGACACAAAAAAGAACTTCCCGAGATTGTCTTAACAGTTTCCAAACACGGTCAGTTGTGCCTGAACCCCGAATACAAACAAAAGGTAGTTAGGGTTCTGGATATGCAGCCTGGTACAATCAAATAGAAAGAAAGCAAGAAAGATAGGGAAAAAAATCCAAAATATGCTCTGAGGCTTTCCCCCTATTTGTAGTAGGATTTTGATGTGTAGAGATACTGACCTTAATCTCAGATATGACAGAGGAAGAAGTTTCAAAGGAGAAAACCGGGACAGAATATACCAAAGGCATTTTGTTGTTTTAAAAGAGACAGTCTTCACATTCTGCATGGAGCACTGGGTGTTATGCACAAACAATGAATCATGGAACACTACATCTAAAACTAATGATGTAATGTATGGGGATTAACATAAGAATAAAAAAAAATTCTGGAAAAAAAAAAAAAAGAGACAGTCTTCCCAGTGGCCCTCTGATCAGAAGTCGTATATACCAGCCCCAAACAGATGTAAAAACAAAGCCTTCAAATCATGTAGATTGGCAAAACAGCAAGAGAAGATCATGAGTTTGTTGTTGGAAGAGAGACAGTCTTCCTCGTGGCGCCCTGATTGGAAGTAATATCTACCAGCCCCAAACAGGTTCTCTTTTATACTCCCTTCAAATGCTGTGGATTGGCAAAACAGCAGAAGATCCTGAATGATAATCACACTGGAAAGTCAAATTATTAATGCAAAGCCACCTATGGCCATGGAAAGAATGTTCAGGTGTGGCTACTGATGAGTACAAACAAAGCAGCCAGGAGTGCTCGGCAGGATTAGCATATGAAAGATGACCCTGATGTCACAGACCCTATCCATGGCAATGCATTTACAGAAGCTGATCGGTGAATATAGTGACACTCTAGCTATGTGCTCAGGATGGAAGTGCTTCTTTAAAGAAACAGGAGAAATGTGAATTGGTTAACAAAACAGTGCTCTGCTAAGGCAAATGCAACATGCTGCAGAAACAAATGTGCACAAGGAAGAGAATAAATACAGTGTAATGCATGGTACTGTGTGAGCCCATTCCCCACTTGCCCTTTGCCTTTGTTATTGTCACACAGTGCTGGTGTTAAAGATGGGCCCTGTGAATTATGAGGCTCACTGGACCACGCTATGACACCATTCTTACATATCAACCTACACTGTAGTAGGGCTTCTTGTCTAGACATTCCCCACTTCATAACTACTCATACTTATACGTTCATCTATGACTCCTACTGTGCAAAGCCTCAGTCTCAGTGAACTCTCAGGCCCAAACACATGCCACGATGAAACCAGCCTCCCTCTCCTGATAATCTAGACCCTGATGTTAATCCTGAAACACCAGTCCAGACATACCTGCCCTCATGGTACTACCAAACACAGTAACTCTGGAAGGAGGCAGAAGAGGTTAGAAAGTGAAAATGAGGAAAGAGAAGTAGAGACACCAAAAAATGGAGACTAAAGGCCCTGGTGTAAGAAATTCTATGATATGGAGAGGAGTAGAGAGGAAGCCAATACAGAGGAAGCCTGGAGAAGGAGGACTCTGAAAGATAAGACAGCATTCCAGAGAGAAATGATAAGAATGAAGAAATTCATAAAAATAGACATAGAAAGACAGGAGACGCCTACAAGATGCGTCAATAGCACAAAACACTTGGTGACCAATGAGATGTGGTGTGAAAGATAAGATCAGTTGAAGGTAAGTCTCATCTTTAAACTTAGGCTCTCAGGTGGGTGGTAAGGCCATAAATGTGATGGGAAATTCAGAAAGAGATGCAAGTATAAGGATGGAAATAAAGGGGCACTTGGGTGGCACAGTTGTTGAAGCAACCAACTCTTGGTTTCAGCTCAGGGTCCTGAGATCCAGCCCCACGTCAGGCTCTGCACTCAGCATGGAGTCTGCTTGAGATTTTCTCTCCCTCTCCCTCTGCCACTCCCCCTGCTTGCACTCTCTCTCTCTCTCTCTCTCTGAAATAAGTAAATAAGTCTTAAAAAAAAAAAAAGGATGGAAATAAAAATTTAAAAAAGATATTATCTGCATGACATGCATGTAAAAAGATTTTCTTTCTTCTGAGGCATAAGGGTAGATAAAATACAAAATACAAGGTAGAAAAAAATAAAATACAAGATGCACCATTAAAATTGAATTTCAGATAAACAACAAATAACTGTTTAGTATAAGTATGCCCCCCTGCAATATGTGGGGCATACATAAACTAAAAAATTCCTTGCTGTTTTCCTGAAATTCAGACTTAACTGGGCATTCTGTATTTTTTTTTTTTTTTTTGCTAAATCTGCCAACTCCACTCAAGAGAGAAGGGGTTAAGATTAAAGATGTGTTATTCCAGTATGTATTAAAATTTATACAGAAAGACAAAGGAACTAGAACAGCTAAACACTACTGAAAAAAAGAATAAAGTGGAAAGAATCACACTACTCAGTTTCAAGACTTACTATATAGCGCAGTAATCAAGACCATGTGGTATTGGCAGAGTAATAGACACAGGTAGATCAATGGAGCAAAAGAGAGAACCCAGAATAGATCCACACAAATGTGTCCAATTGATGTTTGACAAGAGTAAAAAAGCAATCCAGTAGATGAAGGATTGTCTTTTCAACAAATGGTGCTAACACTATTGGACATCAATAGCCGCCCCCGCCAAGCTATCCTTGAATAAAACCTTACACCTCATACAAAAATTAACTCAAAGCTGGTCATAGATATAAATGCAGAATGTAAAACTATAAAACTTTTAGAAGAGAACACAGGAGGAAATCTTTGCAATGGGCTTAGGCAAAGAGCTCTTAGATACGACACCAAAAGCACTACCCATAAAAAAAAATATTGATAAGTTGGATCCCATCAAAATTAAAAGAAAAAAACAAAGCATTTACTCTAAAAAGTCTATGTCAAGAAGTTGAAAAGGTAAGTCACCAACTGGGAGAAAATATTTGCAAATCGCATATCCATCAGAAGACTCATGTCCAGAGTATACAAAGAACTACCTAAATCCAACAGTAAAAAAACAGATAAATTGAACAGTTCACCAAAGAAGATATATGGATGGCAAATGAACACATGCAAAGGTCTTCAATATTGCTAGGCATTAAGGAAAAGCCAGTTAAAAATACAGGATACCATGGCACATCTATAACATGGTAATTAAAATAGTGGTACCATCAAATGCTAGTGGAGATGTATAGAAACTGAATCACTCACACACATTGCTGATGGGACCTAGCAATGTCATTGCTGGGCATTCATTCTAGAGAAGTGAAAACTTAGACTCACATGAAAACTATGCGTGAATGATCATAGCAGCTTTTATTTGTAAGACCTAAAATCTACCAAATGTCCTTCGATGGATAAATGATGAAGCAATCTGTGGTACATTCATACAGTGGACTACTATTCAGCAGTATAAAAGAAAAAAATAAAACTACTGACACACACAGCAACTTGGATGGATCTTAAAGATATTCTGCTAAGTGAAAAAGCCAATCGAAAAAGGTTGCATACTGTACAATTCCATTTATATGGAATCTGTTAAATGACAAAATTATACCAATGGAGGGTAGACATGTGATTGCCAAAGGTTAGGGAAGAGTAGGGAGACTGTGAGTATAAAGAGGCAGCAGAAGAGAGTTCTTTGTGATGAAGGAATATTTCTGCATCTTAATTATAATGGCAGTCATATGAATCCATATATGTGATAAAATACGACAAAATTATACACAAAGACATGCAAAAAAAAAAATGAGTGCATGAAAAAGGTGGTGAAGTCCCAGTAAGATATATAGTCTAATTAATCATTTGTGTCATTCATTTTCCTGGTTTTGATAATGCACTAAAATTATGTAAGATGAGGCCAGTGGAGAAGCTGGGTGATGGGTACGTGGAACTTCTCTATCTTTGCAATTTCTTGTAAGTCCATAATTATTCTTTTAAAGATTTTTTTAAGTTGTGTTAGTCAGATAGAAGTGAGAGCACTAAGAGTGGATGAACTTATTCCAGGAGAGTGGTGTTTATGATGAGAAGAGTTCTGTGAACAGACTCCTGGCCGACAATACACTGAGCCAGCAAAAATATCACAGAGGAAGAAGTCCCATCAGAGGAGAGTGGGAGTCATGGCACGAAAGCCAAAGGAAAACAGACTTTCACACGCATGCACACGAGTGCGCTCACACACACACAGGGGCAATCAACAGTGTTGAGAAGCCTGGTGTTGCAAATGAACACTGAACTAGGAGTAGAGGGACAAAAGGCAACAGAAGCAGCTAGTGAACTCTTCCAGGAAATTCAACAGGCGAGAGAAAGAAAAAGACACACCTACAGAGTCAGTGGACATGAAGAAAGATTAAACTTGACTTCGGGAGGAGAAAGACGGAATACTTAAAACTGAGGAGTCCTGTAGAGAGGAAAAGAGTTTGCCTATTCAAGAAAAGGAGGAAAATAAATGACGGAGAGCACAGCCAAGAAGGGCCAAGGAGGTGGGACCAAGTGCTCAGATCAAAGGATCAGCCTCCTGGAAACAAAGTCTGATTCTAGTTCACAGGGACGTATGACTAAAGGAGACCAAATCAGAGACACAGATATTTGAATTTTGAAAATCATCACAGCAGGAAGCGTTGCTAGTAGGTTTTACAATTAATAACATACTTTACAAAACAATACAAACCTAGATTTCGTGAATCAGAACTAAAACTGGCCATTAGAATTATGTTTTGCCTGAAGGCATGCAATTCTTATTTAGGAATCTGGTGAAGGCAGTTCCCTCATGATGCCACGGGCTTGTTGAACATGTGCTGATTTATAATCCTAAAACAAAATAATGCTATGAACAATTTTGCTTTCCTCTATGTGCTTCGTTAGTCTGAAATTTTTGAATACTTCTATACATAAGAATGTTAAGGTAAAACTCATTTTATATGTAAATCACATTAAAAATAAATAGATTATGTATTAAAGTCTCAGATAGCTCAGAATCAATTTTTTCTAAGGGAGTTATTTAACACTAAGACTTGTTCAGTAATTAAGTGATGATAAGTTGCACTTACATATGATGGCAAACTTTTTGACATTACTCTTGTTTGAAATACTCCATTGGTCACCTACGCTTCTGACATGCCTTAGAGACCAATGACAGTGATGAAACAAAATAGTCTCTAGGGACCAGAAACCGTGTTGTAGGTTGAAGCATCTGAAAGTCATCAAAGGAATGTAGAACAGCTAACAATATCTTACTGATGAAAGGGAAGAAACGTGAATAAGTGGTGAAGGGAAGGCTTTCTTATTTTCATTTGTTTGGATCATAGCTTTGAACCACATTTTCTTTGAATCCACATTTTCTGCCTAACTGCATCTGGCACCAAAGGTATCAGGGTCAAGTGGGCTATGGTAGCAAATACACAGACATGAGAGTTCTAGAAGGATACCCACTAGATTAATGACCATGTTCATCTCTGAGAAAAGATATACATTCCTTTTTTTTTTTTTTTTAGAGAGAGAGAAAGAGCTCAGGAGTGGGGGTGGGGGAGGGCATGGGAAGAGGCAGAGGGAGAGGGAGAGAGAGAATCTTAAGCAGCCTCCATGCCCAGTGCACAGACCCAGTGATGCTCGATCTCATGACCCTGAGATCATGACCTGAGTCAAAATCAAGAGTCGAACGCTTAACCCACTGAGCCACCCAGGCACTCCAAGATATAAATTTCTATAAATTTCTACATCAGTTTAGCTTTTTCTTTAATAAGCATGTGTTCATGTTTACTTGTATAATTAAATACAGTTGACTCTTGAGCAACATGGGTTTCAATTACACAGGTCCACTTACATGTGGATTCTTTTTGATAAATACAGTACAGAACTGTAAATGTATTTTCTTTATGATTTTCTTAATAACACATTCTTTTCCCTAGCTTACTTTGTTGTAAGAATATAGTAAATAATACATATAACATACAAAATACATGTTAATCAACTGTTTATGCTATCAGTAAGGCTTCCAGTCAACAGTAGGCTAGTAGTAGTTAAGTTTTTGAGGAGTCAAAAGTTATGTGTAAATTTTTGACTGTGTGAAGGTCGGCACTCCTAACCCCGCCTTGTTCAAGGGTCAACTATAAATAGATGTATAAAATAAAATAAAATTCTAATGAAAACATTTCATATATTCATAGGTCCTTACCTCAGCATTATAGTAATGACTAAGTGAAGCAAAACACAATGTAAGTACTCAACGCATGTTAGCTATCATTATTATTCTGTTTTGCCAAGATACTGCAAACGATTCTCTGAATGGACCATAGCAGATAAAAGATGGCTGCAAATTAACATTCTTCCCATTGAGAAGTAGAGCCTATTTCCACTGTTGTTGAACCTGTTGAACCTGACCTGGTCCATGGCCACTTTGACCAATAGAATATGATGAAAACAATGTCATCCTGGTTCTCATGCCAGCTTTTAAGAGGATCGACATCCTTTTTTGCAGTCTCAGAAGCCCTGAGTCACCAAGTAAGAAGATCACCTACCTTTAGGCCACCACACTATGAAAAACCCTGGAGGATAAGACACCATGTGGTGAGAAAAACAGAGCAAGTCTCCCCAAGCACCAGCCACATGAATGAGGATGCCATCTTGAAAATGATACCTGGTAAAATGGATACAAAGTAGTCAACTGAACATTATCAGACCTACAAAACTGTGAGTAAAACTAAAACGATTTTTAAACCTCTTAGATTTGAAGTCGTTTGTTACACAGCTACAGATAACCACAACAGAATCTTTAATGTCTTCCTATCTGCATTTTCCAATTTTCTACAGTAATCGTGAAATTCCTTGGCATACAAATAAATTCTAAACTGCAGAAATTCTTTTAGTTTAAATGAAAATTCGGAGAGAAGATGGAGTAGGTTCCAATGGAAAAGCACTCCACAAAAACAACTAATTAAGGTTGGCTCTGACTATATATGTTAAATGACCCCTCATGTAGCTGTGGAAGCAATGAGATTTCGAGAGCTAAAAGTTTGTTCAAGGCGGAAACTCTCGATGTTGAGCTAATGAGCTGCAATTGTCTGTTCCCTGAGGAAACTGTTGACATTCAGCATATGCTAGGGGCTGACAGTCCAGGCTTGGCCCAGATAGAGGGTCACTGCTTGGGGACAGTGAAATCAGCAGAGCTTTTGGTGGTGCTATGGGAAAGCAGTAATAGAACTGGAGGCTTTGAAGGACCTCAACACACAGCTACATTCCCCCTCAAGCCATCTGCCAAATGTTGAAGTAGACAGAGTAGGGTTGGTTGCTTTATAGCTATACTGAAAATTTCTGAAAAACAGAGGAAAATTTTAAGCAGTCTTCTGGTATACAGAAGAAGAAAGCTCACCAAGGTGACAGAGCTCAGATACACACCAGCTGAAAACCCTGGGGGAGACTAGGAACAGACTATCTGTGGCTGCATTTCCCCTGGAGGTCTTTCTCAATTCTGGGCATAGGACAGAATCTGAGACTCAAAAACAGAGAAATGATGGTGGTCTCAGTAAAGCTAAAGTAAAAGAAATTGAAGACTAGATAACTCCAAGTAAAAGGCTAAATTTATCAGGGTGGATAAAAATAAAATGCAAGCCACATGCTGCTTATAAGAAATGTGCCTTAAATATGAGGACAACAAAATGGTAAGCCAAAATGGAAAAATACACCATGCATATGCTAGCCAAAAGAAAGCTGGAGCAACCATACCAATGCAGACAGAGTTGACAATAGGCAAGAAGAATAACTAAAGAGGGCACCTGGGTGGCTCAGTTGGTTAAGCGACTGCCTTCAGCTCAGGTCATGATCCTGGAGTCCCGGGATCGAGTCCCACATCGGGCTCCCTGCTCGGCGGGGAGTCTGCTTCTCCCTCTGATCCCCTTCCCTCTCGTGCTCTCTGTCTCTCATTCTCTCTCTCTCAAATAAATAAATAAAATCTTTAAAAAAAAAAAAAGAAGAAGAAGAACTAAAGAAACAGAATATTTCACCATGATTCACCATGTGCCCAGTACAACAGAAAGATGATAATTCAAAATCTGTATGTTCACGATAAAATATCTTCAAAATATAATATAAAGCAGGGGTGCCTAGGTGGCTCAGTCAGTTAAGCATCCAACTAGTGATTTCAGCTCAGGTTATGATCTCATGGGTTGTGAGATTAATCCCAACAGCGGGCTCCGTGCTCAGTAGGGAGTCTGCTTGGGATTCTCTTTCCCTCTGCCCCTCCCCCCACTCACCTTCCCGCTCTCTCTCTCTCTCTAAAATAAATAAATGAAATCTTTAAAATAAATAAATATATATATTTAAATATATATTATATATATATGTATATATTAAATTCTGTTTAGATTCCCCTGTCAGAACCATACAAACTCAGCAACAACAACAAAAAATCATGCCTTCCCTTTCTTTCAAAGAAAGGCCCAATAAAAATTGAAGGAAGTAAATTCCATACCAACTTCCATCCAGGTTTCATCCTTGCAATAAGCCCTGACTTCCTCTCTTTGATTTGTGGGCACATTGGTTTCTCTCAGGAATCTTTAAGGGACAGTTAGTTGGCCCAAATTCAAGTCAGTCACACTGCTTGCCAAATAAAAACAGTCTCCAGTGTGTCTTCTCATGTTCTGATGCATATCTTCTTTTGAATACGATTCTTCAAGTCCTGGAAAAATGCCCATCCCTTGTGTACTGTCTAGTTACTCTTCACCCCTAAAAGATCCTTGGTTTGCCAATTAAATCAGTTAATTTCTAGGCCAATTAAATTAGATCAATCTGTCAGTTTTCTTAAATTAATCAAATAGGTTGTTGAGTATCATGTAGGACCAACATGGAATAGGATAAACCCAAAATTTTAGGCCCATAAGTAGGAAGTAGCTGAAGAAATCAATCATCAGAATATATCTTCCCATAAGACAATAAAATGCTATGAAGAAGGACTAAATCAGAGACAACTGATGCTTTTTCCTCAATTTCTGGTGCCTCTCCCCACCCTAAATAATTGGGATTATACGAAATACTTCAGTATAAACAGAAATTCCTCAAGGAACAGTGGCATATTGCCTTTTATAAGTTCCCCACGTGAAAATACTAAAGAATTAAACTGCCCATAAAGAACTGTGAAACTTATCAATCACAAAGCCGCAGTCAACTATTCATCAACATTTTTAAAAGATTTATAGAAGTGGATACTTCTCAGACTTAGAAAGCTCTCATGTTTGCTTGGAGAAAACTTCAGAATTCTCCTTGCATTATGGCTTAATAATATGGCTCCCTAAACTGTAGAGTCTAGTTGTTGTACCTGAAACTAAATTAAACAGTAACAACTTTCTTTCATTTGAAATGTGTTTCTCTTCCACGTAATTAGTCCATGTGTGTAAAAAAGAGAAGGGAGAGGGGCGCCTGGATGGCTCAGTCGTTAAGTGGCTGCCTTCAGCTCAGGTCATGATCCCAGGGTCCTGGGATTGAGCCCCACATCGGGCTCCCTGCTCGGCGGAGAGCCTGCTTCTCCCTCTCCCACCCCCTCTGCTTGTGTTCCCTCTCTCACTGTGACTCTCTCTGTCAAATAAATAAAATCTTAAAAAAAAAAAAGAGAGAGAAGGAAGAAAACAATAGGAAGTCTCTTTGAATAAGATCCCTATTAATATTTCCACAACCTCATTTTATTTATTTAAAAAAAAATTTTTTTTTTTAAGATTTTATCCATTTGCAAGAGAGAGAATGAGAAACAGAAAGCATGAGAGGGAAGAGGGTCAGAGGGAGAAGCAGACTCCCCGCCGAGCAGGGAGCCCGATGTGAGACTCGATCCCGGGACTCCAGGATCATGACCTGAGCCGAAGGCAGTCGCCCAACCAACTGAGCCACCCAGGCACCCCACAACCTCATTTTAAGTCTGCGTCTTTTTTTTTTTCCATTTATTCATCTCATGGTCAAATCAAATAACCATAAGAGTTTTATATACTCATCATTGTACAACGCAACTAATTATTAAACTAGAGAATAAAAAGGAACAGATTTTTGACCAACAAAAAAACCATGACACTCGGGCATCGCTTAATCATATCCGTGACAGAATCCTTCTCTTCCCCCACCCACCACCCACCACCAAACCATTCTACATACTGTGCTGGCTCAAGAAAACAAGGGGATAAAAAAGCTCTTTCTGTCAGGATGTGAGATAACTTATGACTCACAGTGATCGGTGATAATATATCGCCTTGAATGTTAAGGGAGGCCCATGACAGAGATGAAGCAAACAATGTATTTCATAAAGCTGCAAAGGCGTAAATTAAGACTTCAGGTAATAGGGACAATAAAAGTCATCAGGCAGGTCTGAAATGTAAGCGTGATGGTTCTTACAAAATGCGCTGTAATAGCCAGCAGGGTAGTGACAGATGATGCACCGCTCGTGCCCAGCATGGCAGGCAGAGGGCACCTCACCCACCACACTCCTCGCTACAGCCAGGTAAAAGGCATGTTCCTACCACGTCCCGTAAATTAGTTTAATAGACTATGGTCTGCAGTGTCCTTGCTGGAGGGGGCTAGGAAGCATGGTGGAGTGCTACTCACCACTTTGCTGAACTGTTATTGATCTAGGGTAAATGTTCGCTCGCTCATGTGTGAAGTGAAGTGCAAACCTTTGTTCAATTCTGAGCAGATTTTTCAACTCATTACTCGAAACTTCCCCAGCTGCAAAAGGCAGGGGTGACTGTGTTTTTGGCTATTTCGTTGTAACAGCAGGATTTGCAGGGTTGTCTTCCCATGCTGTGGAAAGGAGAGACGTGTGGATCACCTTCCTCTGACAGATGTAGGGTCTGTCTGTGCTGCTTCATTCTCAGAGAGAGTCACAGAAAATGAGAACTTGGAACATGAGCTTCTCCTTTTATGCTCATTTCCTGCTTATGGTATTGGCGGGTACTCAGACATCATACATGATCCTCAGAGATGCTTTTCAGAGACAAACAACATACACACACACACACACACACACACACACGATAAATAGATAGATAGATAGATAGATAGATAGATAGATAGATAGATAGAACCTTACAGAGAAAGATTATACATATAGAGATATGTCTGCAGATATAGATTACTACACAGCTGTAAAATTACTCACTATTCCTTTATAATCAGAACCCTGAACTATATCTAACTTAATTCATCCACCAAGTTGCCATCCATTTTTTAAAAATTATTCACATCAATACTCAGTTTCCTCTGATCTGGCCTTAAGAATAGTAGGATCCTAATAATGGTATGGTTTCAGGGACACAGAGGAGGTGCTCACCTCACTCCTTCCAAAATTCCTCCAGCCAAATGACTGATTCTTGAAATGCCACAATTAGTAATAATTAATTCATTTAATGTCTATTTCCCCATGGTATGTAAATTTCAAAATAAGTAACAGTTAAGCCTTACCGGTCATTTTCAACTTAAGATAAACAGGTTGATAAAAATGCATTCTTGACATTAAGGAGGGCACGTGATGTAAGGAGCACTGGGTGTTATATAAGACTGATGAATCACTGACCTCTACCTATGAAACCAATAGTACATTATATGTTAATTAATTGAGTTTAAAAGAAAAAGAAAAAAAATGCATTCTTGAGCACAGGTACAAAGCAGGGCATAGAAAGGTTACATGTAACATACTGCTTGGAGGACACTAGTTTTGGGGAGGAGCAGAAATACCTAAAGGGGAGAGTATTTTTGTAGGTGGAAGAAATAATGGTAGGGGAATGTGCATCTCATGGATTCTGAACACAGTTTCTCCATGATCCCAGGTCCCCTTTTGCAGACCCAATCATTTATTCCCTGGTTAACGCTGTGTATTAAGAGCATCTCTGAAGATTCTGGCAGGCCTCACAGGTGGCTAAGAGAACTAACTTAAGGAATGAGTTTGCTGGATTTCCTCAACTTTTAGCAAGACTGTGCCCAAAGCTAGAGCTCAACAGGAGGAAATTTTATATGTATATGTTAACATATATATATGCATGCATATGTATATAAATACATGATATATATTATATAAAATATATCTATAATATAATGTATTATATAAGTATAATATAATGTTATATATAATGACAGATCATATTTCTATTTCTACCTAATAACACTAATAGGTGAAACCTACAAGGTACACATCCACAGTTCCTCCTCCCAAATCCTCAAAGACAGACATGTTTCAGCATTCTGAATTACTGGGGGATTTTGAAAATATAATATGGCATGGATATCAGAAATGCGTCACACCACCACCAATAGGGTGACTATTCATTATCAAACAGTATAATTTCTACCATGAAACATACAAATGTTCACACAAATTTGGTGTTACAAATGAAAAAAAAATGATAAATATCCTTACAAGAATTCAGGTCTGATTTTACCACCAAATAAGTTTGCCATAATTCTATGAAAAAAAAAAGTTTTGTTGTTTAACGATCAAGGATAATAGATAAATGTTTCTCTCATCAATTTTGGACTGAGATGATCAAGAATTCTTCTATAGCACTTTTTGGTAGCACAGTCCCTAGTTTATAATGTGTATGTCAAAAGTACCCATCAAGGGAGGAGGTGGTGTGAATGGATGATGTTCAAGTAACTACTGTAAGCCTCATTCAAAGTCTTGTAGCCAAGTGCTCCCAAAGCCAGAGTGAAGGAGGCTGGGTAGACAGCTTTTCCTCCACTGCTCTTTTCTGATCAGTATCTCTACCAGAGCTGCACTGCCCCTGAGTTAAGGTACCATCATCATTCAAGTGTGGTTGAGTGAGGAGGCTTAAAAGAGAACGGTGGACAGCACCAGCTTGCCACCTTCTGTTTCCACGCTAATTGCCTTCAGGATCCTGACTCTTTTACGTCGAGATATAATTTTCTTCCTCCCTGCTGTGCACAGACATCATCATCTTTTAAGTCCCTGGGCACAGGAGCTTATGAAGAGAGTAAAAGAGCTGCCCACATTCCTTCAATTCCAGCCTTTTGTTCAGAATATCTATTCCCATTTCATCTGACTGGTGGTGGTGGAGGTAGTGTGTGCACCCATCCTCCAGCCACACATCCTTAATTTCCTTCTTGATGTTTCTCCTTGGATAATGCACCCTCACTTTACACTATAGCTGTGCTGATAACGTTCTCCCTGAAATGTGTTGCCCTCTGGACTTCTCTCTCCCACAGCCAACTGGGCTTGAAACCCTGGAGACATCAATGATGCCTACGTTGTCTCCAAAACAGGGGGCAATGAGCAAGGCCCACCAGTTCTGTATTTGGAAAACACCTCCCTGCTTTACCAACCAATTCATATCCTTCTCCATCTGTGCCTGATCAGTTGCACCCCATCGTGTCTTCACCAGGCCAAATAACACACCAGAGTCAAATGAATCTTACTGGAGTAACTTTCCATTTAACTTTGCTCCATTTAGAATATTTCCAAGATTAGAATATATTTATATTCTTATGGATAGTCTCTCTCTATATATATATTCTTTAATCTGCTTTCAGAGCCCGTATAATACAAACGCAATTTGCTTTTCCACTTTCATCTTTCAACCCTCTGTTACAACTTTTCGACAGATACACTAGCCTTGACATATCATATGAACTTGTCAGCATCTTTCCCATCCCTTGCACATTTCCATGCTGTTCACTTGGTTCAACCCTGACTCCACTCAATCATCAAAGCCCAAGCGTTACATGTCCAGTAAGGGTTCTCTTACCATCTACAGCCATAATAATTGTGGAACAGACTACCTGTCATCCTCCAATATACATTCTCCCCTTCCTTCCCGTGACAACAGAACTCCCTGTTTCTAGCTGAGCACATGAATACCCAGGTGAAAGACTACACTGTCCAACCTCCCTTGCAGGGAGGTGTGACGTGGGACTAAGATGTGACAGGTGGAATGTGAATGGAAATGATGTATTTAACTTCTGGGTCACACACTTTAGAGGAGGGGCATACCCTTTTGGACCACATGGACTAGAGCAAAACCATTAGAATGGCAGAGCATGAAAAGAGATGACCAAACAGCTGATGACTTTACAGAGCAGAGTTGCCATTGGAGCTTATATAAGAGATCTAAATTCTATCTTGCTTCCGCCATTATTGTTTTAGACTTCTATTACAGCAGCCAAATCTGTCTCCTAACTAATCTTACATCATTTACTATTTGTATGACTCAACTGCTTATATTCCTATAGTCATCCTAAAACTAGTAGTTATCTCTGTGCTTATATCTGTCTCCTTCGCCCAGTGTGAAGAGGGACAAGGAACTTTTCTACACACAATGAACTCCAATACAGCACTTCTTCACACCCTGGTCAAGCACAGGACACTAAGAATTTAATGAATACAATCATACTCTATTTATCCACGATCAATGGAGAATGAACTCTTTTGTGTAAGCACATTCCCAAAATAAAATAAAAATATACTTTAAATCCCAAAAATATTTAAAGAAACTTCTCTTGCATAAAACATCTGAAAATATATTTCACTCTTTGCTGGCATATTTACACAGAAGGTAATAAATGTAACTCTGCTGATGCTTAATGTCTCAAGATCATAATTGTCAACGTTCATTTTGTATTATTCTCTATATATCTCAATAACAACTAAAGGATATATTCCCAAATATAAAGTACCAGGGAAGCCTTTGGAGAAGACTTTTATAATACCCTTTTTATGGGTATAAAACTAATACCTATTTATTGCAGAGTATTTAGAACACGTAGAAAGCCTATGGAAAACAGCCTGAATTCTTAATTTGTATTAGCAGTATTTTTCTTGTTTATTACCAGAAGAGTATGAGTCATTTTCCTCCATTTCCCTCATGCCATTAGTGTGTTGTTGTTTCTAATATTCTGTGAACTAGAATATCAGATGTTCAAGTGTCCTGGAACTATGTAAAGATCTGTGGGAGAACTGAAGTGTTCTGCTCTAAGCAAAAAGAACAAGTTTCCAGTATGAACCCAATACTTCACCCCTGACTTTGGGGTAGTAGATATTAAGTCAGTCTTATAATTTTTTCCTGGAGAGGAAGCTGGGAGTTGGGGAGGAGCTGGGAGTACTACGATTGCTGAACTCTGGGTTCCTTCATACTCCTCGGGTACTAAGAATTCTAAACCAGCCAGGCTAATAGTTATAGGGACAGAGGTAAAACGTTTATGAATCACCAAGTGTAAATAGTGAGACATGTGGCTTACACTCACACCACTTGGGTCATGCTTCTACATATTTTTGACGTGGAGATATAGAACACACATTGGTCATTGGTGCAATGTACTTGACTGGTCATCTTAATCACCTGCCTGCCTCCTGAGTCTCTGGGTTAGTGGGCTAGTGTCTCCTGCTAGCATAGGGGCACAAGGGCAAGAACACCCAAATGTTAAACCCATGCATAGCCACTGTGAAAAAAATCAAAGTTTGGAAATTACCGTGGGTGATTGTGCAAACTTTGTCTGCTAAAATCAAGATGCAGCCTGTTTACTAGATTAAATGAGCACATGCCCTGGAACATGGTAGACAGTGATTGATTTAGAAGGGATATAGATAAAGGGACAATGATACGTGATTATGGTCTTATGTCAAGGTTGATCAGTTCTCTGGCTTTATGTCATAATTCAGTTTGCAAAAACTTCAACCACCTCATTTCTCATACAATATTATATCGCTCCACCATATGGAGAGCATCACATTGATAGGACTTGGAGAGCATGCAGCAACAAACACTCTAGATATCTTGGATTGACACTTAGGTTCTGGAATCCAAGACATAATTTGAAAGAAAAGTCAAGGCCTGCCATCACTGAAGCTCTGATGTATCCAGAAGTGACATATTTTACTGTCTACTTCTAAGTGGCACAGAAATGTAAGGCCCTCTTTGGGTTTTAGGAACAACATAAGCCAGAGTCAAGGACGCTGTTTGATACTGTTTTCTGAGTAAGCAGGAGAGCTGTGAATATGGAGAATATCCTATATGAAGAGAAATCTATCTAGGGCACGTAGGTTTGCCAGTTGCTCCTTATGACCAGAGAGCCCCGCTGTGCTTAAAGTCTCTGAGGCAGACAGGAATACTGCATGGAGTCTGTTGCACAACTGGATAAGGGAATCACAGCAGTGACACCTGGGTTTTGAACCAGTTACACACTTACGAGCAAATCATTTTTTAAAATGCCTGGCTGCTCATAGTTCTACTACGGAGTGAACACATGCCCACAGGACATGAACAAGCCGTAGCTGATGATCTGCACCACTCCTAATGAACTTCGTATTGTCTGATGCTTCAATCCACAAAACTTTGAACGCCCTGCAGTTTCTCATTACCAAGTAGAAGTAACAGGCACAAGGTGGGGCCTGAGAAGGTCATGAAGGCATAAATGTTTTGCATAACAGATGGATCCATTTCCCATTGTGCCTGTCACACAGCCATCTTTCCCCAAATCCACACACAGGGCCTTGGGGGAAACTCTATGACTGGGAAGAAAATCATTCAAGCCTTGTTTGCAGATGGCACTTTATTAAATGTTGGCATCAGCTGGAAATACATTCTTGTAGTAATTATAGCCCCACTCACGGATCGTCTTGAATGATAGTGAAAAAGGGAGAAACCCCAGTGGACAGAATTCATTTTTAAATCAACCTTATTAAGGTATAATTCACATGCAATAAATTCCACAGATTTTAAGTATACAGGTTGATGAGTTTTGACAAATGTCCATGTTAACCAACATCTCAATCAAGATACATAACATGCCTATATTCCAAAGAAGTTCTTTGTACTTCGTAGCCCATCTCCCCAAGACCACTCCCTACCACAAGGAACCACTACTGTGACTTCTATTACTTTAGATTAGTTTTGCTTGTTCTAGCACTTCATATAAATGAAATCATACGGTATACCTTCTTTTCTGTCTGGTTTTATGCCAACATAACATCTGTGTGGTTCGTCTATGTTGCTGTATGAATCAGCAGTTCATTCATTTGTGTTACTCAGTAGTATTTCATAGCATGCATACATCATAATTTGTTTATGTCTTCCCTATCAATGGACATTGGGTTGTTTCCAGTTTTTGGCTATTATGAATAAAGTTACTCAGAACACTCATGCACAAATCATCGCATTGGCATGTGCTTCCAGATGTCTTGGGTAGATACTTAGGAGTGGAATTATTGGGCCATGTTGTAAGCGTATGTTTAACATAGTGAGAAATGAGGGGGCTAATCTTTGAGCAGTAGAGTTTTTGGTTGACTTTGCCTGAAAGGAGATGTGGCCTGAGGCAGAGATCTATAGCAATCATTGGAGATATAGTGGCTAATAGGTTGCCTATAAATAGCCAAAGGCCTTTCAAAAACAAGATAGAAAATGGATTAAAGAAGATTTGGAGAAGTAGATGGAAGAGCCTATACGTGAGACTACCGATGCTTACACGTTAATCACTCTTCAAACCCCTCACTAAGCAGGATGCTCCCGGTAAACACGTAGATGTGAGATGACCTTTGTATGGCTATCCCAGTGCTTGCTAAATGTGTTACGAAGTAGCCATGTTGGGGGCGCCTGGGTGGCTCAGTTGGTTAAGCGACTGCCTTCGGCTCAGGTCGTGATCCTGGAGTCCCAGGATCGAGTCCCACATCGGGCTCCCCTCTCAGTGGGGAGTCTGCTTCTCCCTCTGGCCCTCTTCCCCTCTCATGCTCTCTCTCACTCTCTCTCTCTCAAATAAATAAAATCTTTAAAAAAAAAAAAAGTAGCCATGTTGGCAAGTCAGAGTTCATGTATAGGATTAGCATTGGGACTTTCCCTCACAAAACTAGACCTGGCTAATGTACGTCTCATACGCCAGGAGCAGAGAAAAACATGAGCCATAGGTGTCTGTCAGGGGACCTACGTAGCCAAGTCGATTACACTGAACCCTTTCTATTATGGGGGGGTAGCAATTTTCCCTCTTGAGAATGATTCTTGTTCTGAACTGTGAACAGCAGCAGCATTCATGAACTTACTAAACGGTATTTCAAAAACCATTTTTCTTTTGGACAAAGAACAATTTACGAATTTTACTGGAAGAAATGAGGGGATCAGCAGATACTCATTGATCCTTCCATGCTCAACATCACCCAGAGGCGGGCAGACAGTATCTTATAAATTTGGGCAATACTCTTACATGGTGGTAAATATGCTCTGAATTATCGTCAAACGTATGTTCTGGATCTCATACCCATAAAACACAGGACCATGATTGCTATGGGCTGAATTTTGTCCACCAAAATTCATATATTGAAGTTCTAACCCCCTGTACCTCAGATTGCAACTGTATTTGGAAGTAGGGTCTTAAAGAAGTATTAAGGTAAAATATAGTCATATGGACAGGCTGTAATTCAATATGGCCAGGATCCCTATAAGAAAAGGCAATCAGGACACAGATAACACACAGAGGGGAAAAGCATGCAAAGACACAGGAAGATAGCCATCGACCAGCCAATGAGAGAGGCCTCAGAAGAAACCAACCATGCTGACACCTTCATTTTGGACTTCTAGCCTCCAAAACTGGGAGAAAATAGATTTCTGTTGCTTAAGCCACCAAGTCTGTGGTACCTTGCTATGGCAGCCCTAGTAGACTACAACAATGACTCATATGATATGTCACATATCTCTATTGCATTTAATGACTCACAGAAATTTTGTTTCTTTCTCCATGACTATTGGCTTTGCTGGTTTTTTGAGCTTGAGTACCCAAGGAGTGTAAAAAATCAGGAGTTTGGCAATCTCAGACTCCTGTCCTTCCATAATATGGCATACATCCTGCCTCTTCCATGGGGTCATCTTGCAGAAGTGTTGGAGAAGCACAAAAGACAGAGGTATCTGAAATACTTCCTGAAATTACCAAAGAGATTGATTAAATTATTAGATTCAAGCTTAATAATAAATTCAAAATTGTTACATTTATTTTCTTACTCACCAGCAGGTGGAGGTTGATGAGAAAGATTGTTCATTAATATATAAAATAAAATATGTATTATCTCTGTGTATATAACTTGTAGTCTGAGTCATATTTTGCAACTGCAATACTATTCATAGGAGCACACTTAAGAGGTGATGACTTCTGTTTAGGAAGAGTCCATTGTCAATAGGGCAGGTAGAGGAACCTCTGAAAAGATACAAGGACTTCCTTTTTAAGTAATCTCTACACCCAACATGGGGCTTGAACTCATGACCTGGAGATCAAGAGTCACATGCTCTACTGACTTAGCCAGCCAAACCACCCCAAAGATATATAGATTTTTAACTCAAATTCAATCAATGATTGAACACAATAACACATTATAGGTTCAATGACTATTTATCCAACCTTAAAAATTCATCAGAGGCGCCTGGGTAGCTCAGTCAGTTAAGCATCCAACTCTTGATTTTGGCTCAGGTCATGATCTCAGGATTGTGAAATCAAGCCCCGCATGGGGCTCCACCCTGGGCATGGAGCTTGCTTAAGATTCTCTCCTTCTCTCTCTGCCCCTCCTCCTCCTCTCTCTCTTAAAACAAAACAAACAAACAAACAAATTAGAAAGTAACAAAAAACACTCATGCTTTTATTTACTATGCCATATTATACCATATATAATAGTATTGCTTTTGTGGATGTTACATAACTAACTTGATCAATTCTCTATTATTCAAACTTCAGATCACTTCTAATTTTTTTAAAAATTATACATAATATTATTTTATGCTTCATGCATAATTATTTTTCATACTTCTGGTTGTTTCCTTGGGCTAAATCCTAGAAGTTGGAATATTTCTTTAGGCTTTTGGTATTTCTGGCCTGTCTTTGAAATTACTGTACTAATGTGTACTTCAACCTTGAATATATAACAGTGTCTATTTATTTAAACCCTAACGTACGTTGGATTTTATATTTTTCATCTTAATCATTTGGTATGAGGAAAGCTATATTGATATTTCAATTTAAATTATTTTTGTGATTATCTAAGTAAAATGTTTTGCATGTGAAATTTGAGCATTCTCCCCTTGGTGATTTCAGGCACTAGACTTTAATTGAACTGGGCCAAGTCTAGTTTCAATGACAAAGTCAACATAGAAATGCATAATAATGATGACTATCATCCCTCTTAGATAATTGAGATTGTAATATGAGTGAAATTATCCAATAATTAATTAATACATAATTAATGTATGGATATGTGTGGACTCAGGGCAGGTTATTGGCATGGCAACCAAACACACACACACACACACACACACACACCATCAACAACACTAAAGTTCCAGCCTGATACTTGAATATAAATAAGTTTTGTTTTTGTTTTTAACAACTAAGTCTGACATCCTCTTTGAAATGGAAACTCACATGTGGTATTATTCTTTCTTGGGATATTTTCAATATTAGTTAAGCATCATCTTCAAAACAATACCATTTTTTTTTTCACATGAAAAGCAAATGAGTAGCTTGGGGAGAAGGTTACAATTTAGTTTTTCAAAAAAAAAGTTAAAATTTTTCTCTTATTTTTCTAAGGCTTTCTTAAAATCCTCAATGGTTAACAATCTGAGATAGAGCTAAGATTTGTTTCCCATGTCAAAAGCAATTAAAATGGAAGAACAAATATTCTTTCCATTTCTCTCTGTAATATGGGCCATCTTTTCAATAGTTTAACTACTTTCCTGACTCTGATTCAGCCTTTGGTCACATTCAAGCCTACAGAATCAATACTTAGCATGAATTGTATTCGAATATCACAGAGCTAATTGCCAAGCTCTTTATTCTAAAGCAGAAATCCTCACATATATTCTTAGTCTTTGACTTGGCTGTGTTTGCTCTGCAACCCAGTTTTTATTTTAACCAAATACTGTATGATTTGGGGCAAGTAGGTTCTAAACTACCAAAGTAACATGTGTACAAACTCATGTACAGGAATTCATCATAGACAAACTCATTAAACTGTAACTCTATGGGAATTCTGAAACATTCTATCACAATTAGAAACTTTTTATTGATAGAGGATCTAAAAGAGCACAGCTGGGTTTAGTTACATGATGATAAGATTTATCTATATACCACAAATAGCTATCAATTTGAAATGTAGGCAGGATGGAGTTCAGAGGCCAACTTTAGTATTAAATATCCCAGTACACTCTCATCAAGAAAATCACAGAGTAAATAGCACAAATAGCAACACTAAGTGCCAAGTTATTGAATCCTGCCAATAACTGCAGAAAAAAGAATGCCAATGTGTTTAACCTGAGAAACATAAGCAACAGGAAGGCTTGAGGTCCTTGAAGGCTCTTACTCAAACAGGAAGTTAAAATGAAAAGAGGTAGGGTTGGGGATGAGAAAACAATTGGTTTAGGCTCATCAGAGTAGATTCCTGAGTTACACTGAGGTGAGGTGGATGCCTGAAATTGTGAACTCGGGTAGGTAGAGCTAATAAGTACAGAAGAAGTAAATCAGTTTGGCTTCTTGGTTGTTTAGTTGGAGATTAAGAACTCTCTGATTTCTGTCTTGGATAGTCATTTGTTGATTTGTCATTCAACAAAATAGGAAATACAGGAAGAGGTGCTACTTTCATAAAGTAGGTGGATGGAGATGGAGCTGAGAAATGAGACTATGTTTCAATCAACCAATGAGACATCTATGTTGTGAGCCCAGAAGGCAGGGAGATATAGGGATCTTAAATTCTAAAATTAATCTCTGGTTAACAGCAGGCTTTGGGTGTTATCAGAAATCATGGCATTGCTGAAGCTCTGGCAACAGGTAAACTCATTCAAAAACGGTTTGAAAAATAAGGACATGCGAGGGGTAATAAAGATGCTTGACAGGGCGCCTGGGTGGCTCAGTTGGTTAAGCGACTGCCTTCGGCTCAGGTCATGATCCTGGAGTCCCTGGATCGAGTCCCACATCGGGCTCCCTGCTCGGCGAGGAGCCTGCTTCTCCCTCTAACCCTCCCCCCTCTCATGTACTTTCTCGCTCTCTCAAATAAATAAATAAATCTTAAAAAAAAAAAAAAAGATGCTTGACAAATAACAGTATTATGGGGATGGTCCAAGAAAGCATTGTCAATACAAGATTAAAATGTAGCCGCAGGCGGACAGGAAGTTAAGCAGAAATAAGAACTGTTACAGAAGCCAAAAGATAGAAAGAGTTAAAAAGATAAGGGTAATCAAAACTCTCCGATGCCATTAAGAGTGAAATAAAATAAGCACTAAAATTGTCCACAGACTTAGTGATAGGAAGCCATTGAATGTGACTTGGGGAAAGGAGAGCACTAGTGTCGTAGAGGCAGGAAGCCTCAGTGGAGTGCTGAATTGATCAGTAAACAGGAGCAGAGAAAGAACCCAATGTGCACGTGCCCTGCTTTCTCTCACCTGCTCAAAAATTCCTGTTTCCATAGGTTTTAGCAATGAGAAAATTCACCTGTATTTCTCAGGGACATGCGAAGCATATCCTTATAGAACAGTCACAAATAAAACATCTAGGGTCACTCCCCATCTGCCTTGGACAACACTTTTAAGGGATATTTAGGATGGAGTAGGATTTAGGGGTAAGAATGGCTTTTTTAAACATTTCCAGCACACTGGACACTTTTCTAAACTGGTTTACATAAATTATCTCATTTAATCCACACAATAGCACCTCTAAGTTGGATAACTGTACTTGAAATTTGTAAGTCAGGATTTAGGCTCATAAATGTTAAGTTCTAGAAGTCCATGAAGAAGCAAAGTGAAGGCCTGGTCCACCATGAATTGCTTCTCATTTTGTACTGTGTCCTTCTGCTATGGCCCAAAGCGCCGACAAATTCACACACTGGCCCTGGGCTGATATGTTTTCATATTTCCTAAAGGCCATCCTCCCAAGCTGTCTTTAGGGCAGAACCCCAGATCCCCCTCCTTGAAAAGTCTGCACTCAGGTTCTAGAGGATTTGCCAATATTCTCCTTTTCCTGTGTTTCCCTTTCCCAAAATTCAGAGGTAAAAATATGTCAAATGAGTCCTAGGAACATGAGGTAATCTCACAGTTTCAAAATTTAGAGAATTCTCTCAAATAATCATTTTTAAAATGGTTTTTACTTGTATTATTAATGTTCTTGTTGCTAAGAATATAAACTTTACATAATGTAAATGTTTGCTTTTTCTGATTGGCAAATTATTTGATCAATGTGAAAATCGGAAAAGTTTAGTAGAATTCTCTTAACTGATATCCACTTAACAGACTTGCTAAATTATTCAACATTCTCCATTTTCTCTGTTAAAAATGCTGCCCAGGACATACCTAATTTGCTTGTGGTCAGTAGGTCTATCTCTGACATATTCGCAACGTCTCCCCTCATGGGTAGATTTGTATGCTTGCCAGAATAAGTTATTTATTCATAAACTCATTTATGTCAGTTGTACCTATTAATGTGTTTATAAAGTATAATTAAACGTCACATAAACCAAGAAAATATGAGTACGAAAAGAGAGCTATTGAGTCTATAAAGATAATTTGAATTCTTAGGAAAGACTCGATAAAGATAAGTAATTAAAATTTGCTGTTGAATTAAGTGTGGGTATAATAACTTTTTTTAATCATAATAATCTGCACTCAGATTGTTTCCAAAACCTCTTTAAGCCTTACTAAAGAAGTCAAAGTGGGACCGTTTTTATAAGAAAAAAAAATGTGGCATCCAATTAGCAAAACTTTACTAAAAAAATCAATCAATAAATAAAAAAGGCCTGTATCCTTCAGGAAAAGTCCAGGAAATAAATAAATATTTATTGCTTGAAAATCTAAATAAAATATTTATGATATGTATGTATTTTTCTTTTGATTCTCTGCTTCAACAGAGTTTAAATTAACTGATCAACTACTTGTCATAACGATGCTTAGTAACAATCATCCACAACCCTACCAGGAACATTGTTAATCATGGTTGTTAACAGTGCAGTGAATTTCCTCTAGACTCATTTCTTCCATGCATTTTACATAGATTAGGTAGGATTAGATCATACCCTACACACAAATTTGTAGCTCTCTTATTTATTGACAGTAAGTATATAGCAAACATTTCCCCTTCTATAAATCATTTTTCTTTTCCAAATCTACTTTATTTTAGTTTATTGCACTCTATTACTATAATGGACTATTTCATATACAATAAAAATGCACAGCTCAGTGACTTTTGCTATTTTTATATACTCATATACCGAAAATGTAAATCAAAATACAGAAAGTTCCCTTATGCCTGTTTCCACTCAATTACCACCACTACCGCCTCAGAGGTATCAGCCTTCTGATTTTTATGACTATAGAATACATTCGCCTGAACTTGGATTTCACATAAACAGAATCATAGAGCATGCATTCTTTCGTGTCTGGCTTCCTTAGTTCAACCTGTTTGGGTTTTTTTTAAGATTTTATTTATTTGAGAGAGAGAGAGAGAGGAGCATGAGCAGGGGGAGGGGGGAGGGGTAAAGGGAGAAGTAGGCTCCCGGTTGAGCAGGGAGCCTGATGTGGGACTCCATCCTAAGACCCTGGGATCATGACCTGAGCCAAAGACAGACACTTAACTGACTGAGCCACCCAGGCACCCAGTTCAACCTGTTTTTTTTGTTGTTTTTTTTTTTTAAGATTTTATTTATTTGCGAGAGAGAGAATGAGAGACAGAGAGCACGAGAGGGAGGAGGGTCAGAGGGAGAAGCAGATTCCCTGCTGAGCAGGGAGCCTGATGTGGGACTCGATCCCGGGACTCCAGGATCATGACCTGAGCCGAAGGCAGTCGCTTAACCAACTGAGCCACCCAGGCGCCCCCAGTTCAACCTGTTTTCAAGATTCATTCATGTTGTTGAAATCATAGTTCCGTTTTATAAGTAAGGAGTATTCCCTTGTATGGATATACTAAAGTTAATTTGCACTTTCTTCTGTTAGTGGACACATGGTTGTTTCTAATTTTTAAGGATGTTATGAAAATTGTTTTTAAAGATGTATTTATTTACATTAGAGAGAAAGTATGTGTGTACGTGTGTGAGTTAGGGGGGAAGGGCAAGGGGAAAGGGAGAGAGAGAATCCCAAACAGAGTTCCTGCTGAGCCTGGAGCCCCATATGGGGCTCGATCCCAGGGCCCGGAGATCATGACCTGAGTCAAAACCAAGAGTCCGAAGCTCAATTGACTGAGCCACCCAGGGGCCCTGGACGCTATGGACATTTTTGTACCAGTCTTATTGTGGACATATTTTCTTATTTCTGACTCATTGGGTAGGTATACATTTAGCTTTATAGCAACCTGCCAGTTTTTCAAAGTGGATATATCACTGTACAACCTCCCCCCCAACAAAACATGACACATTCCAGTAATTTCAGATCCTCACTGACATTAGGTATTCTCAATATTTCTTATTTTATCCATTCTTTTGGATATGAAATGGTATCTCATTATAGTTTGGATTTGTATTTCACTGAAGAGCAATGATGTTACACCTCTTTTAATGTTCTATAAACATCCTTTCGATAGCTGAGTTTATTCTATGCTGTAGATAAACCGTATTCACCCTCTCAGCTAGGTCCTTCCCAATTACCCTTTCTCTGGAACAGTAACTCTGTCTTATCTTAAATGATAACATCTCTGTATTTACTTACATGTTTTCATGTTGTTTATATATTTGTTAGTATGTAAATGCCACAAGATTAGGAATTTAGCCTATCTTATTTACCACTATATCCCCAGTGCCAAGATCAGTACTTAACACATAAGCTTAGCACAGTATTTGTTGAACGAATTCTTTAAGCAATAAAATACTATCTGATATTTCCCCTGGCATTTCCGGCTGCCTCTTCACACACTTATTCCCATTCTGAATCTTCCTTCCCACACCAATTTGGGCAAATAAGCTGCAGGATTTAGTTCCTCAGAGATGAAAGACAGAGCAGAAATGCTGATGAGAATCCTCCTGGATTTCAGGATTCAAGGTAGATATATTTTTTTAACCCTCAGCAAAAGAAAACAGGTTTGAGAGTTTGTCCCTTCATTAGTGTTTTCTTATTGGTATTTATCAAGGACACTTCACAAACACACAGGCGTGTATAACTGGCTCCACAGAAGCAGGGCCAGGGGGCATATTTCTCTGCTGAAATACTAAATCACGATGCCGTCCATGGATTGCTTTAGGTTATCTGGACCACCTGGGGCTTAGAAGCACAGTAGGACTAGAGAAAAGGTCAGAAATAGAGGTGGAGTCAAAACGGTGAACACAAACAGGGAGTAGAAACCTGATTAGACCTTAAGCCAAAAGTTCCTGAAATTCCGATTATTTCAGATGCCACACGACTCATGAATACTAACTAGTTCCCCAGTCCTTTCTAACTGTAACCAGCTTAAATAGATCTCATGAACATAGTCCAACTCCCGAGAAGTGACTCATCAAATTGTTTACTTTCTATTCCTATAAATGGATGATTGCACCTCAAATATATATATTTCACATCCAGCCGATTTTCTCCATTTCTACTATGGCCATCAGCCTTCGCCAGATCTCCTCTTACCCAAACCACCACAGTAACCTCCCATTATGTCTCTCTCTTGTCTTCTGTTACCCCAGTACAATCTGTTCTGAACATACCCACACAAATGAACTCAAGGTGTCATTCCGATCATGTCACTCCCCTGCTTAAAATCCTTCCAGGGTTTCCTACTGCACTGAGAACAAACTTCAGATTCTTTACTCTCACCTCTAAAGTGTGGGCATCAACAAAGATGACCAACCAACCCTGTGAGCAAAGTAGGGCTATTTATTCTGACCTTGCTCCAGCAAGGGAGTCAGCCGCCATCACTTGCATTCTGGTAGAGACTCCAACTGGCGGAGGAGTGGGAAGGCTTTATGATGGAAAAAGGGAGGGTTTCTGTGCCTTCTTGTAGACTGTGGGCATGGGGACGCTACAGGGAGTCTAACTAGAAGGGAGGCATCCTATTTAATTAGTTGGGGGTACCTGTTTGGCTTTCTCTGGTTGGCCCTAAGTTGGAAGTGAGAACAAAAGTTAGGAGAGCTGCCAGTTAAAGTCCTGGACATTTGGGGCCAATCATTACGGAAGTTATCATTGAGCTTCTGGGACTGTCTCTGGAGATAGCAATCTGGCTTCCTGCAAGTCTGATTGGTAGCAGGCTGACTTCCTGGGGTGTTTATTATAGATAAGGGGTCAGTTGTAGGGTCAAAGTTCTATTTTTATATATGATCTGGCCATTGTCCATTTGTATATTCAGCCTCTCCAAACCCTGTGTCATGTATTCCCTCCCCTCTGCAGTGATCTTAACCCCTCCTTTTTCCCCTCTTTGCTCATATGTACGAACCAAAACAGCTTCTAAGAAGTCCACTAAAATTTCAAACTCAGCCCTGTCTCCCCACCTTTGCATTTGCCTCTCACCTAGCTGACTGCTTCTCAACCTTCGTATCTCAGCTTCAGTCTGATTTCTTTATAGTCCTTTGCAGATCACTCTATATTTAAAAATCAGCTTACACCATCACTACTTTACCAAGTATTAACCGTTACTTGTTTTCTTCGTTTCATTTACATGTTGTGGCTATTCTTACTCATTTTCCTAGTTCTATTTCATCTGTCTGCTCCACTGAACTGTAACTTTTTGGAAGCAGGATCCGGTGTTTGCCTTTATATTTTCAGTACCTACCAGAGTGCCTAGACCAAGGGAGGCCTTCAATAGAAATTTGTCAAATGAATATATTAGTCTGCCACTCTCACTCTGTTCTCTTGCTTTGCAGACCCCCTAAATTAGAAAGTTACACATATGCTTTGGACTTTTGCAAGAATTAAAAATGTCATGATAAATATATTTATTGACTATTATCAAACCAACAAGTCGCATATTTTAAATTGAAGATATTCTCATCCTTGTGTATGGATAGATCATTATTTTTAAATTTGGTTCTTCAAATGCTGTGTCTCCAACAAGATTATAACTCAAATCTATGTTACAGGCTGAAATTATTCTCTATAATTTACTTAAAAAAAACGAATCCAAGATTTCTAATGGAACCACAACACACAACGACAAGAAAAACACTATAAAGAAGGAACAGAGAGAAGGCATTAAAATTTAGTTCTGATTCATTACCCTCTGATAAACTAACAAATGCCAACAATGCCACAAACTGATAACAGATCTCAAATAATCTAGTGCTAAGCTGTACAAATACAATGGTAAAATATACCTAGAGTGTTCTTTGGTAGTTTTTTGACAACTCAGAAGGTTCATCAACAACTTCCAGTGATCTCTTTCATGATGGCAGAGAGCGAAAGCTCCAGCTTCATACATGTAAGTTTATGAATGGAGAAAGGGGGAGCCATTTTAATTATTTGGACACTGACCAAATAGGAGTATCGCTTATCACTTTAGTTAATTAGAAACTCAAAAATCATCCTTCCCCTAAATTGTACTTTCATATTAAACTGTCATTCTGACTCAGAGAGGATAAAAAAAAAAAAATAAGATTTCCCCTTAACATACAAATCGCAATTAGGATACTGTCCATACTGAAGTCCAGAAATCAGGACCCTCATTGATGGACCACAGAGGCATTGAAAATGAGAATACTGTAGAAATATGTTCCCATCATTTCTTCCTCCTACCAGGACCAACTGTGGACACACAGTAGGGGGGCATATTATCCTTGCCATTATCCAATTGACCCAAGTGACAAGAAATCAAAATGTCTTTTGTAGTCTTTCAAGGGGATGGGGATTAGAGAGGGGAGGGGTGAATGCTGCCGCCTTTATCTTGACACCTTTTAAAACTAGGGAATCCATTTAATGTTGCGTGCATTATTCCAAAATGGTAATTACCCTGAAAATATATGATAAACACATGCTAATGAGATAAGCCAACAAGGGCAAAAAATCCACTTTAATAATGCAATCATAAGAGAAAGAGTTTTAAGTAGATATGGGGAAATTATCATAAATGTCAAGGCTCACAAAATATAATAAAAAGGATTGATGTGTTTTATACATGCTAAATCACTGATGGGGATTTATTACCTACACAAGACTCCCAGCTGACAGAAAAAACAGGCTCACCACATAACAATAACTTTTGTAAATCATTACCATTTAATTTTACATTTTTCTCTCCTTTTACACTGAGCTCATAAATCAAAAATATTCCCATGCACTACAAGGATATCAAATCTTTTGCAGGAGGGGTGAAAATATTTTGTTAGAATTTTCATGAAAAAAGAAACAATTAGAAAAGGTGCTGGTTGTCTTCCTAACCATCACATCTATTTCCCTCTCAAGAGTGAATACCAATATCTCTATTATCAAGACAGTAGTGAAAATGCACATGAAGTCAGTGTCTTCCAAGGTAAAATTAAGTGCGGGGAAGAAAGGGTTTCAGTTTGTATTAGGAAATTAAAACAAACATATAAATAGACATGACTTCAGCTTCTTAAAAAGATGCCAGAAGAAACAACCTCAAGGGAATGTAAGAGGGAATTAAACCCAGCAAGGGGAGAGGATTAGTTTGGGTGGAGGACCAAAGCCTGTTAGGGAGTTCCACAAATTTCTGGAAGATAGAATTGGGGAGAAGCATGTTGAGAGTGAAGGAAGTGAGGAATATGCCTCGGTGCAGGCTGTGGGGAGGGCGGGTGGCAAAATTCAGTCTTCTTGCTACTCTCTAGACACCCCAGGCTCCAAAGCAGGGGCAGAAGCAGGAGTTAAAACAGGTAGACTAAAAAAGTAAAACCTATGCAATTTTCCTTCCCTCCCCATATGCAGAGCAGTAGCAACCCATGGTGGTAATTTGCAGTCCAAGCAAATGTGTCAGAGAGATGTTCTCTAAAGAGATCGAAATAAACTGACGGGGGAAAGTTAAACTTGTTGGTGTGAGTGTTGACTCTGCATCATGTTTTTATGGGGAGGAAAAAAGGAAGAAAAATGAACCATGATAAGTCATGCGTCTTTGGACTCACGGGGACTTCTGAGCACCAAGCAGATTCGGAAGACACACGTACATCTTTTGTTTTTAGATTAAAAACTAAAATGTATTCCAGGCTTGAGAAGAATAAATAGGGGTGCCTGGGTGGCTCAGTCGTTAAGCGTCTGCCTCCGGCTCAGGTCATGATCCCAGGGTCCTGGGATCGAGTCCCACATCGGGCTCCCTGCTCTGCGGGAAGCCTGCTTCTCCCTCTCCCACTCCCCCTGCTTGTGTTCCTGCTCTCGCTATGTCTCTCTCTGTCAAAAAAATAAATAAAATCTTTAAAAAAAAAAAAAGAAGAAGAAGAAGAAATAAAATTATGACACATTTGAGGCCTGGCTACACAAAAAAGACTGGATCAGCGGTTGGTTCTGGCTCTCGCAGCTTGGGTCAAGGTGGAGGTTCATTCTGCTGTTGACCTTGTAAGGCTGTGCTTGCCCTTCCTTGACTGGTCTTCTCCAGCGTGGCACTATAAGATCCATGTTGAGTAAAAGTACCCAAGCAAGAACGAGTTCATGGACAAACGTTATCCAGGCTTCAGTCGAAGTTACTATTCCAAAAGTAACTATCAAAAATAGGACTGCAAAGAGTTCACAGTGCCAAGCATAGAAATTCCCTCGGTACTACATCATTTATAACGTGGTATTTAAATTAGGAGCCCATAGGATCCAAGCCACAGTGGATTCTGGCTGATATAAAAGGAAGTTTTCAAGCAAAGATCAAAAACAGATTCATCAACAAGTGTCCTATTATAAAGAGCAGCTCTTGGGCAATGAATTAGAAGATGTTTTGTTTCAAATGTTCAGAAATACAGGGGTAAAGAAATAGAAGATCCTAAAAGTTTCCACGGTAGAGGCTGGGGGAAGAGATTTCAAGCAGAAACAAACGAACAAACAAAAAACCACCAAGAATTAGAGTAGCATTAGACCTCTCACTTAGAAAACGTGATGCATGAAGACAATGGGGCAGTACTTTCAAAGAACTGAGGAAAATTATTTTGAACTAGATTTTCAGACAAGCTATATCATCAATCAAATATGAGTGCAAAAAAATACATTTTTAGATGTCTAAGACATATAAGAATTCTTGCCAAGACTATCTCTGAGTTCCTTGAGAACATATTGAAACAAGCAAACTCAGTCAAAATCAAGAAAGGGAAAATAGGAGATCCATGAAATTCTTGATGTAACATAGAAGTACAGTAAATACAATCTCAAGATCTTCAAAGTGGACTAAGGATAAAACATAATTGGTCAAAATTACATCAAGAAAACAGCACTGATGGGGCGCCTGGGTGGCTCAGTCGTTAAGCGTCTGCCTTCAGCTCAGTTCATGATCCCGGGGTCCTGGGATCGAGCCCCGCATCGGGCTCCCTGCTCCGCGGGAAGCCTGCTTCTCCCTCTCCCACTCCCCCTGCTTGTGTTCCCTCTCTCGCTGTCTCTCTCCTGTCAAATAAATAAAAATTAAAAAAAAAAAAGAAAACAGCACTGAAAAGGTCTTCAAAAAGAAAACGTAAGGAATAAACACCATTCCATAGATAGAATGATTAAGAGACTGGAAGTGATATGGTGAATAAGACATTTTTTTCTTTCCACAGAAAGAAATGAAAGGCAATTAGAAACTCCAGAGAAATATACATACACACACATGCACATGCATGGAGTGAAGTCCACATGGCATGATTTTCAGATTCTGATAGCATGTAAGAAAGATACTCATTTGAACCTTAATGCTAGAAACATTCTTTCTCAGGTCACACAAGGGTCATGATTTTGGATCGATTGAGAAAAATATGATCCTAGAATATCACTCAGCTTTGCACAGAGTGACATTTATATAGGCAAAATAGTTAAAGGCTGTTTATTAGCAACTCTTAGAATCAAACTGCAGAAAAAGCACAGATAACTTAAGGGCATAGAATGGAATCTAAAGGTTATCATCCTTGATGCTGTAAACAATAAAAAGCATACTTATTAACTGCAGGAGGCAAATATGCAGTGAGACAGATGAAGGCAATGGTAGCAGTAAAAAAAATCTCAACTTATTACAAAGTCAAAATGAACTGTTGAAATTTAATAAAATAAGAAATCACTAAAAAAGAAAGAAATCATGCATTTCAGTAAATTATTTAAAACTACAAAGTCACCAGTAAAATAACTGAAGATAACAACAACTTAGAGGAAGGTATGGAAGTAGTGGGTAAAGTTGATCCATTGAGAAATAGTGAAATATTTATATGATTTAGAATTATATGATATACTGTCCACCATAAGACTGAAGACCAAAATAGCCAAATGGAGCACTGTCGTTCTTATTTTCAAGATCTTGCATCAGACACCTCTTGTGCAGAGCCTAACAGAGCCTAACACATTTGTTTCCAGCCATGCCCAGGCTGATCTTTTTTTTTTATTTTAATTAATTTATTTATTTTAGAGAGTGAGAGTGGGAGGGACAGAGGGAGAGGGAGAGAGAGAATCTCAAGCAGACTCCGTGGAGTACGGGTTCAATCAATCAACCAATGACCTGAGCCAAAACCAAGAGTCAGATGTTCAACCAACGAGCCCACCTAGGGTGAACATTTTGTGCAGGCTTCAAGTCACTTCACACATGGTTCCTTACCTTAAAGGCACATCATCTTCAATGACTTGCCCTTCATACTCTGGGCTTGTCTGATGCATGGATGTGCAACCTATAGAGTGTGGAGGTCACTGGGCAAATGCTTCTCCAGACAATCCTTGGTCAGATCATTCTAAGAGACATTATATAGACTCCTCACAAAATCTTTGTGTGATTGGGCTGCAGCTGCCCAAGGTGGGAACCAACTCAATAATACCCTTATTACATTAATTTCTCTTCTTTCCCTTTTAATGTTTTCTATCTCTCCCTTCTCTGTACAATCACCTCCCAAATAAACTACCTTCCCAGAAGCCGTTACATTAGAATCAACTGACAAGAAGAACTCAGACCAAGACATCTCTTCTGCATCCCTTGTTTTTTTTGTTGTTGTTCATTTTTTTGCCATACACATGCATTAATTTTATTTTAAAATTCTTATGAATATTCACCTTGTTTGTGATAGATTGTGCATTCCTCTCATAATTATCACATGCGAAGACGAGCCTTAATTTATCTTCTCTGGTTCACTGACAATTGTTACTATGCACTAGGCATTCACTATATGCTTAAAATGATTTCTCTTGTCAAGGAAGATGCTACATTTAGAATCACAGCAGAGAGTAACAATAAACATATAAAATTCTAGCCAGTGGAGTATCAAACTGGGAAATACAAAGACAAGAAATACAATTTGAAACTGACAACATTCCCCGATGATTAAACCTGAGTCCCTTTCTTCCTTTTATAAAATAGCACAATAATGATTACTTCCCAGGAAATGGAAGTAAGTTTTTAATGATTTCCAAGGAGGGCTTGAGTGCTAAGATTTCACAATATATTATATATTTAAACTATTCACAGTTCTCCAAAGACTGAAGTGAGTAAGAAGTGTCCTGAGCAGGGTGTCAGAAGCTATGAATCCATGATACACTTCTGCCTCATTTTTGTTACAATATTTAGGCAAGTCATTTAAACCTTGTTAGTTTCAGTTTCCTCATCTTGAAAGTAAAGATAATGTTAGCTCTGCCAAATCTCAGGGTTATTGTTAAAGGTTAGTAAGAAATTATGTGCAAAAGCTCTTAGGGAACTATCAAGCACACAGTAAAATCAAGGCACTATTATATACATGGGATGTGTATGGCAACAGTCACTAAGAGAGAGAAAGCCCTCCATTAGGAGAATGCCCAAATTGGACAATTTTGAAGCTCAGTCCCCTCGGGTAATGCCTGGATATTCTAAAGCCACATCTGTAAAACAGCTGCCCCAGGGCAGCCAGCAAAATTTCACTGTTGGCTGCCATATTGTTTTGGAAAATATATGAATCGCTTGCTAACACTTAAATAGAAAGTTAACCTAAAAATCCAGACTTTCAGCTCCCCTGTAAAAGCCAGGAGATGTGGCCCCACCTTGGCTATGTTCTGAAATGTCACTCTTCCTGAGGTGAGCAGGCTCTTTTCCCCAAAAATGGGGCATGCACCCTCTAATCTGCCACAGTCCCCACTACTCCATTCTACCTTACACCTGGCCCACTTCACTTCTTTCATTTATCAGTTTGGTCACTGTAACAGTTGAGTTTGAAGCCACTGCTCTAGCATTGGGCACAGAGATAGATAAATGCATCCTAATTACATGAAAAAGAAAACTTTGCAGGTTGAAAGAAAAGGATGCAAAGCTAAAGAACAGAGGAGAAGAGGAATGTAACACTTTCTGCAACATGGTTGGATGCCAAAGATGGAATAGAATAGAAGACCAGAGAGAATGCCCTGCTACATGGAATACTATAAGGAATGTCAAGACTCAGCATTACTAATATTAATTTTCACATTGCTTTCTCTGCTGTGCCATGCTATGCTATGATGTGGCGCAACCCTGGGCCAAAAATGGTGTCTAAGGAGGACACTGCTAACTATTCCTCCTATCATTTCCTCCTCTAACATTAAAAAGAACTCTTATTAGAGTTGGGTTTTTTTTTTTTCTTGTCCAGCTTTATTGAGATTTGATTGACCAATAACATTGTGTACTTTTAAGGTGTACAATGTGATGACTTATGTGTGTATACCTTGTGAAATGTTTCCACAACAAGGTTAGTTAACACATCTTTCACCTCACACAATCACCTTTTGGTTATTGTTGCTATGGTAAAAATATTTAAGATCTACTCTTATAGCAACTTTTAAGTATACAATATAGTATTGTTAACTATAGTCACCGGGCTCTATGTTGTATCTCGAGAACTTATTCTTCTCATAGCTGGAAATTTGTACCCTTTACCAACATCTCCCATTTCCATCACTCCCCAGTCCCTGGCACCCACCACTCTACTCTCTGTTTCTATGCCTTTGGATTTTTTGGATTCCACATGTAAGGGAAATTATACAGTATTTTTTTTCCTGTCTCATTTCTCTTAGCATAATACCCTCAAGGTCCATCCATGTTGTCACAATGGCAGGATTTCCTTCTTTTTTCATGGCTGAGTCAAATATTAGTTGTCAAATATTAGTTGACTACATTTTTGAAAGTTTACTTATAGCCTCCTGATTTTGTTCCACTGATCGCTATGTCTGTCCCTTTGTAGTGGTGTGTTTGTGGTGTGTATATACACATACATATGTATACCACCTCTTTATCCATTCTTCTGTTGATGGTCACTTGTGTTGTCTTCATTTCTTCACTAACGTGCAAACAATATTACAAAGAACACAAGAGTGCAGATATCTCTTTAAGATCCTGATTTCAACCTCCTTTGGAGATATACCCAGAAGTAGGATTGCTAGATCATAGAGTTGCTCTATTTTTAATTTTTTCAGGAACCTCCACAATGTTTTCCACAGTGGCTGCACCAGTTACGTGCCCACCAACAGTACACAAAGGTTCCCTTTTCTCCATATCTTCCCCAACACTTGTTATCTCTTATCTATTTTGATCACAGCTATTCTAACAGATGTGAGATGGTACCTCATTCTTGTTTTGATTTGCATTTCTCTGATGATTAGTGATGGTGAATGCCTTTTCCGGGGTCTGTTGACCATCTATATGTCTTCTTTGGAAAATGTCTATTTAGGTCCTTTGCCCATTTCGTAATCATATTGGGTTTGTTTGTTTTTTCTATTGAGTTGCATGAACTCTCTGTATATTTTGGATATTAACCCATTACCACATATATGGTTTGCAAATGTTTTCTCCCTTTCCGTAGGTTGCTTTATCATTTTGTTGACTGTTTCTTTTGCTGTGCAGATTTTTAGTTGAAGGAAGTCCCACACTGATATTTGCTCTTGTTGCTTGTGCAAGATATGCTCTTGTCATATCCAAAAAATTATTGCCAAGACAAACGTCAAGGAGCTTTCTCCCCTACGTCTTCTTCTAAGAGTTTTGTGGCTTCCAATCTTAATTTATCTCTAGTTAATTTTTGTGAGTGGTGTAACATAGGGGTCCAAAAATTTCTTTTTTTCATATGAATATTCCGTTTTTGTAACCATTTATTGAAGAGGTTATCTTTCCCCACTGAGAATTCTTGGTTCCCTTGTCAAATATTAGTTGACTACATTTTTGAAAGTTTACTTATAGCCTCCTGATTTTGTTCCACTGATCGCTATGTCTGTCTTAATACTAGTACCATACTGTTTTATTTACTATACAGCTTTGTAATACAGCTTAAAATCAGGAATTGTGATACCTCCATCTTTGTTCATTATCAAGATTGCTTTGGATATTCGAGGTCTTTTGCGGTTCCACATGAATATAGATTGTTCATTCTCCTTCTGTGAAAAATACCATTCAAATTTTGATAGGCATGGCATTGAATCTATAGATGGCTTTTGGGTAGTATGAACATTTCAATAATTAATTATTCCAATACATTACCACAAGGTATCTTTCCATTTACTTGTGTCTTTTCCAATTTCTTTTACCAATGTTTTATAATTTTTGTGTATAGATCCTTCACTTCCATGGTTAAATTTATTCCTAAGTATTTTATTGTTTTTGATGCTATTGTGAATAGGATAGTTTTCTTCATTTTTCTTGTTTAGACTTTATTATTAGTGTATACAGATGCAACTGATTTTTGTACATTGATTTTGTATCCTGGAACTGTACTGAATTTATTTATTAGTTCTAACAGTTTTTTGGTGAGGTCTTTAGGATTTTTCTATATATAATACCATGTCAATTGCAAATAAAGACAATTTTTCTTCTTTCCTGATTTGGATGTCTTTTATTTATTTTTTCTTGGAATACTACCCTGACTAGGACTTCCAGTACTATGTTGAATAAGAATGGTATGAGTATATACCCTTGTCTTGTTCCTGATCTTAGAGGAAAAGCTTTCAACCTTTTGCCATTGAGCATAATGTTAGTCGTGGGCTTGTCATACATGGCCTTTATTATGTTGAGGTACATTCCTTCTAAACCCATTTTGTTGAGAGTTTGTATCATGAAAGTATGTTGAATTTTGTCAAATGCTTTTTATGTGCCTATTGAGATGATCATATGATTTTTATCCTTCATTTTGTTAATGTAGTATATCATTTATTGATTTGTGAATGTTGAACCATACTTGCATCCCAACGATAATTCCCACTTGATCACAGTGTATGATCCTTTTAATATGCTGTTGAATTCAGTTTGCTAGTATTTTGTCAAGAGATACTGGCCTGTAATTTTTCTTTCTTGTAGTATCCTTATGTAGCTTTGTTATCATAAAATGCTGCCCTCATAAAATGAGTTTGGGAGTGTGCTCTCCTCTTCAATTTTTTTATAAGAGTCTGAGAATGTTTGGTGTTAATTCTTCTTTAAATGTTTAGTAGAACTTACCTGTGAAGCCATCTGGCCCTTGGCTTTTCTTTTTTGGGAGTTTTCTGATTATTGATTCAACTCTCATTCATTATTGATCTGTTCAGATATTCTATTTCTTTATGATTCTGTCATTAGGGTGTATGTTACTAGAGATCTATCCATTTCTTCTAAGTTGTCCAATTTGTTGGAGTGTAATTGTTCAGAGTAGTCTCAAGATTCTTAGTATTTCTGTGATATCGTTGAATCATCTCCTCTTTCATTTATAATTTTATTTATTTGAGTCTTCTTTCTTTTTTTCTCAGTAAGTCTAGCTAGAATTTTGTCAGTTTTATTTATCTCTTCAAAAACCAGTGTCGTTTTGTTAATCTTTTCTATTATATTTTATTCTCTATTTCATCTGTTTCGGTCCTGATCTTTATTATCACCTTCTCTCTGCTAACTTTAGGCTTTGTTTAATTATTCTTTTTTCTAGTTCCTTGAGGTATAAAGTCAGATTGTCTAATTGAGACCTTTCTCTTTTTCTTAATGTAGGCGTTTATCACTATAAACTTCCCTCTTTGAACTTTTCTTGTTATATCCCATTAGTTTTGGTATGTTTTGTTTCCATTTTTATTTGTTTCAAGATATATTTTTATTTCCCTTTTGATTTCTTCTCTGACCCACTGGTTGTTCAGGAGTGTGTTTTTTAATTCCCACATATTTTCCATTTTTCCTCCTGTTATTGATTTCTAGTTTCATACCATTGTGGTTAAAAACTATAATTGGTATGATTTCAACCTTCTTGAATTTGTTAGGACTTGTTTTGCAGCCTAACATATGATCTAACTTGGAGAATGTTCTGTACACACTTGAGAAGAATGTGTATTTTGCTGTTGTTGGATAAAACAGAACTCCAGTTTTTAACTTAGTGCAGGGCCACCCGGAAGAGATATTTCCCAGTTATACTTGCAGCCAGGTATGGGCATAGACCTAATTTTTAGCCAACGGAATTTGAGAAAAGTAATATGTGTAACTTTGGGGATGTACCTTTATTATTATTTTTTTTTTAAGATTTTATTTATTTGACAGAGCGAGACACAGGGAGAGAGGAAACACAAGCAGGGGGAGTGGGAGAGGGAGAAGCAGGCTTCCCGCCCAGCAGGGAGCCTGATGCGGGGCTCGATCCCAGGACCCTGGGACCATGACCTGAGCCGAAGGCAGACACTTAACCGAATGAGCCACCCAGGTGCCCATAACCTGGATTTTTTAAATAAAATATCCTTTTTTTTTTTTTTAAAGATTTTATTTATTTGACAGAGAGAGTGAGAAAGCACAAGCAGGGGGAAGCAGTAGAAGGAGAGGGAGAAGCAGGCTTCCCGCTGAGCAAGGAGCCCGATGCGGGGCTCGATCCCAGGACCCTGGGATCATGACCTGAGCCGAAGGCAGACGCTTAACGACTGAGCCACCCAGGTGCCCCATTGGGGATGTACCTTTAAAGGGAAGGAAGCTATCTCATTTCCCCACTCTTCCTCAATCCTGATGACCAGTATGTGGAGGTTATAGTGAGTTATCATCAACCATGACAATAAGGCCAACATATTATGGATGGTGGAGTCACAAGATAGAAGGAAACCTGGCCCCTGGTTGACCTTTTGAAGCAAAGCCAACATACCAGACTCAGGTCATCAGCCTCCAGGTTATTACAAAGCAAGCAAAATTAGCTTTTATAATATTTAGGACATCGTTAATGTGGGTCTCTCTCATACACACTGAAACCTATACCTTAACTAATATATTCTGAAAGTCTTCAATAAAGTCTGGTTGCACCATAGGCTTGACTTGGTGACCATTATGGAAGGATAGGATTGAAGACATACCAAGCAGGACCCTCTGAAGCATATCAGATACTTTAGCTCTTGCATCAGTAAAAGCAAACTGACAGGCAGAGTTGAGAGGAATGTAAACCTCTTTGTTCCTAAGGCCTATAAGTGCTGGATGTTCTACTACCTTTTAGAGGGGAGTTTGAATCAAAATTATTTAAGTGGTTCAGCATACTAGATGCGTGGGCAATATGAGGGCAGAGCACACCTGCATACTACAGACACACATATGCACACACACACATGTGCTCAGCTGTTCGTGCACACATAAAGTTACATCCATTCATAACAGAAAACAATACCTGCTTCACAACTGGAACTTTTTCTCAATAGGGAATAGTCTCAGGAAAAAAATTCTGGCCACAAATTACATTACAACTTCCCTATGTAGTGACATTATTTTTAAAAACTAAGCCATCATTTGAATTCTATATTGAAATACAACTTTAGTGAGTTCCAAAGCAAAAGGGAGCATCATAGCTCTGGGGACAGAGAATGCTACTTAATTTTTCTATGTTTTATTGAAGATAATAGTCCAGGGACTTTCAAGAGAAAACACTTAAAAATAACAAATTGAAGTTCACTGCATCTTGTTCATTTGTTTTGCAAGGACAGTGGGATCTGTTGCATTAAATTATTCATTAAATACAAATTACTTTGCTCACTTTGATTTGTATATATATTATTTCTTAGGATATTATCCCTTTAATTATTAAAATATCCCCTGGGAGGTTCATAGTAATTATTATTACCCTGGAATCATTATACAGAATGAAAAAAAATTACAGGTAAATAGAAGATGATAACTCTTCTTGTAACATCAAGACAACAGCTCAGTAACAGTAATCACTCAAGATTGGGACATTCCACTAAAAACCTGGACAGTTTTTCAGACCATCAAAAAACCGCATGATGAAGTACAGTGGAGCTATGGTTGGGGCACAGACCAGTTAGCCTGTGGACTCTGAAAATCCACATTTCTTGTTCTACATTCTTTTATAGACACTCCTATTGTCTCTTTGCTGGCATGTCATCCACTCTGGCTCCAACACCACTATTTCACAGACACAGGTATACCTGAAGGGTACCTTTGACAGTGGAGAGCTTGAAGATTAGTCTAGAGGGAGCAAAAGGAGAGAATCAGCTGCTTAGGAGATGTTCTAGGTTTGAAATTCCCATAAGGTATAGACAAAGGGTACCTAAGATTTTCATTGCAGTTGCCCTGCCAAAGGCAGAAAATGAGATAAACTTCTAGAAAGCAGTCTATCCAAGACTGGGGAAGAGTTCACCTGACAAGAACATCCCTTTGCCAACCCTATGTACTATTGATAGGAACATAGATTGCTATAGCAACTATGGGAAACAGTATAGGGCCTCCTCAAAATGAAAAATAGACCTACCATATGAACGAGCAATCCTACTTCTGGGTATATATGCAAAGAAAATGAAATCAAGAGCTCAAAGACATATGTGCATTCCCACATTCATTGCAGCATTATTCACAACAATCAAGATATGTAAACAACCCAAGTGCCCATCAACGGATGAATGGATAAAGAAGACGTGGCATATACATAGAGAGAGAGATATATAGGCATAATATATGAAATAAGTGAAATAAGTCAGACAGAAAGACAAATACTGTATGCTATCACTTATATGTAGAATCTAAAAATGCTGAGCTGGTAGAAATACAAAGTAGAATGGTGGTTACCAGGGGTTAGGGGTAGGGGGATAAGGTAAATGTTGGGCAAAGGGTATAAAGTTGCAGTGAGAGATGAATAAGGTCTCAGGATCTAACACACAGTATTGTGATTTTAGTTAACAGTACCTATTGTATATTTGAAAATGCTAAGAAAGTAAATCTTAAATGTTCTTGCTACAAAAAAGAAATGGTGACCTGTGATGTGATGGAGGTATTAGCTAATGCTACAGTGATACATCAGTGTATGCAAACCTTAAACTTATACAATGTTATATGTCAATTACATTTTAACAAAGCAAGTTGGGGGGGGAGGGGACATCCCATTGCCACTTTTCCTTTATGGAAACAAAGTTAAGTGGAAGGTACAAGATCAATAAATCCCAGTATTCAGTGATTTTAGGGTTTCCAACACACTACCTCTTTATACCAATCCAACCTTACTTAAATTCATTTTCACATCAATGTTACAGACATTTTAGTTAAAACAAGAAATTATATACATTGGGTAAGAAACAATTAAAGGATCTCATTTATATCTATAATGATAACAAAATATGGTCACATAAGAAAAGGGAGATCCTAAAATACTTCCCCAATAATTTTATACAAAGCTGGAGTGCTGGGAGGATGGTGGTTGCGAGATAGAAAAGGTTATTTCCAATTTTCCATTCTTTACCTCTATTATGTTTTCAATTTTTTGACTTCTAAATAAGCTTTCAAAACTTTTGCTTTCATCCAGTCAATTCAATGTCTCAAAATCAATTCATGTACCATTTCAAAATAAGAAAAAGATTAATATGACAGGTTCTATTTTACACCTCAGCTATTTGTTGTAATTTTAGCTTATCTGTGAAGGAAGCAATATCTAGACAACCTTACTAATAACCACACGTAAAATTTGTTAGCTTTTAAATGTGCACACTTTGGGGCACCTGGCTGCCTCAGTCAGTGGAGCGTGCAACCCTTGATCTCAGGGTTGTGAGTTCGAGCCCCACATTGGACACAGAGATCATTTAGAATTAAAATCATAAATAAATAAATACATAAACATGTACAGTTTTCTCTCCCTCCTGAAAGGAGCTGATGAACAATTAAACAACACCCACGGAGATAGAGGATATGGTCACTTTGGGAGGAACGTTGATGCTGGGTATCCGGGGATGAGTGTAATGTTTCTGACTCAGGGAAAGTGGACACAGGGACTTGACACTGAAACAAATACTAACTCTCTACGATTCATGTAGTGAATATAGTGAATAGAGACAGTCTGAACTCTTCATTAGCCCGTTCTTCACTGCTCATCTCTGAAGCAATATTTTGATATTTTCCTTAATGCTAATTCTCCCCAGAGGAGAATTTTTTAAATAATTGTAACTCATTTAGTGCTCCTCTGTCCAGAAAGGTGCAAAGGGAAAACGCTATAGGAAAGTACTGCCTAGATTTTCAGTGAGAGTCACATCTTTTCTTAATTTCCCGTTAGGTCATAAATTCCTTGAGAACAGGAAAAAGATCTTTTCCATTCCCGTAAAATCCCTCGGGTAATAACACAATGTCTTCCTCTCAGTGGATACATTTCTTCTAGTTTAGGGATTTTTCTCAGAATCTTAAAAACATTTTCTTTTACTACAACGATAATCATTCCTTCTCTTGAATGTTGAGAAACAAATGTCATTTTAAGGCTTCTTTCATAGGGATTTTAAGAGAAAATGAAAGATAAACAATGCAGAAACAATAGGTATAATACTATGTAGAATCATCCAGCCTCTTCTTTGTGATTCTCAGGTAGAATCCTAGACTTTTTATTCCTTCCCTCCCCCCCCACCCCAAAAAAAAAGAAAAAGAGAAAAGGAAGGGGGGAAAAGGAAGAGATTATTTCCACTTATGTCTTTTGTGTTTGAGTGAAAAGGGCCGATGAAGCCAGAAGGAGGACATCTTGTAACTGTTAACAGAACCCTTTCATGGATCTAACATTTGACTTGATGCTGCTGGATCCAGAGTCCGTTCCCGGGGAGGTCTGTAAGGAACTAAAATACCCTCAGATAGAACAAGCTGAATAAACATTCCCACCTTAAGAAAATGTACACATGAAGAACTAAAGCAAAACGTTTGAATTAAAAACTCAGTAGCATGATTTATTTTGAATTCATTAGCTGAAAAGACTACATCATCCTGTCAACAATGTAACTGATGTATTTTGTAACCAAGATCTAGAATTTTGAGTAAGAAAAAAACCAAACACGTATTTTCCTTTTTTTCTATTCATACGTTATCTTTGAAAATAATAAGGATTAAAAAGAACTTCATTGACATAAACCCTAAAATAATTATTTATCTTGGTATTTGAATTTCTCATTTGTATTTAATGAAATGAGTAGGGTATGGTAATCCCAAGAACGGAATTTCAAATTATTTGACATGTTACGATGTAGAAAACTTAAGATTGCCAAAAAAAAAAGAGCAATATACAAGAAAGATTTCATATCAGAAAAAGCATGCAGAATATAAATGGGACATAGAAGGACATCTGGCACAGCAAACCATGATAAAGCACTTAGAAATACACACTCACTTGACCATTAGCTACAGACAATGAAGCCCTCAGTATGACAGACTTACTGCATCTAGAATCACTCATCAAGCTAAGAAGTAGCTCATTCTGGTCATAAAATCCTTTACAGTGGGAACAACGTCTTTTTCACGTCACATAAAATCCCCTGAGGAATAACATCAACCTCTGATAATATCATTATTGTTGTCAATAACTTTATGTGAATTATCTCGTTCAATTTCACAAGAACTCCATAAGGTTATTACTTAAACCTACTTTAGAGATGAGGAAATACACTTCAAGAGGTTAACTAATTTCTCCAAGATAACACATAGTGTCAGGGCTGGGATTCTCCTTCAGACGTTGTGAGTCCCAAGCCCCCATTGTTTGAACTAAGTATATTTCATTCATCAAATATGAGAGCTCTCTTCTTGGTTTGCAGACTGTTTGCCACCTTCTTGCTGCATCCTCACATTGTGGGAGATGAGGAGAGAGAATGAGTGAGAGAGAGAAACAAAGAGAGATTTGTGTTTCTTCCTCTTTTTATAAGGCATTAATGCCATCACGAAGGCCCCACCCTCATGAACATGAACGAATCTAACTCTAATCACCTCTCAAAGGCCTCACCTCCAAATACCAACACACTGAGGATTGGGGCTTCAACAAATGAATTTTGGGGAGACATATTCAGTCTATAATACTCTCCTTGTTCATTCCAAACACGAAGAAGGGATCTGATCCACAAAGAAAAGGGGGGGGGGTAAGAAAAAATGGGTTAAAAGCCACTATTTATTGAATACCTAGATAGTGTACTAAGCACTTCACAGACATTATCCTTAATCCTCTTGCCAGCTCTGAAAGGTAAGACTTTTATGTTTATTTTATGGAAGAGGAAACTGAGTTTCCAGCACATTAAACCTTTTGTTAAGGCCCCTCATCTAGTAAGCAGTGGGTCTTGCATTCAAATATAAATCTGACTGATTAACTCCTGGGTTTTCTGGTAGAGATGGCTGTGAGTTAGGTGAGCCTTCCTCAACTCCTCAAATCCACTCCACAGGCTTGACCCCTACCCTTATCGACCCCCCCACACTGAACTTACACTGAATGAATATTCTCAAGACAGTTAAAACTCCTGGTCAGTAGGAAGTTGATGGTCTAGGACCTCATGGTGAGTTACCTGAAAGAGCCTAAAGAACTTCCGTTGTGGGGCAAACACTCACAACTCCCAAGTGGAACATTCCATGGGTCAGGAGAACTGTGATTCCACTTGCTTGAAGGACTGCCCTGAGGTAGCTGGCCTTCACACGTGAGCAACTGTCTGTAGGGAGGCTGAACACTGGGCAGCCAAGCCCCAGCCTCACCTAATGTTCCCAAGTTCCAGACCAGCATAGAAGCAACAGAGCCTCGAGGGTTTGAACACTGTCCCCTGGTGTCAGTGTGAGTCAAAGGTCAGAGGAGACATTCAGAAGAAAGTACATCAGTCATTTCCCAGGTATAAATATACTCCTATAGTTGCATATAAGGGTTAGATGGAAGGAAGGAAGGAAGGAAGGAAGGAAGGAAGGAAGGAAAGAAAGAAAGAGAAAGAAAGAAAGAAAGAAAGAAAGAAAGAAAGAAAGAAAGAAAGA
>NC_058409.1:18607776-18757357 GCF_002201575.2 Neomonachus schauinslandi
AGAAAGAAAGAAAGAAAGAAAGAAAGAAAGAAAGAAAGAAAGAAAGAATTTAAACATAACCCATTTGTCAGACTCTCGACCACCAGCCACAGTATTCAGCTACCCTGATGGGAGAGTGGTAGATCTACAAAGCAGAGGGTAACAAGGCTTGCCTAGGCTCTCACTGACTTTCCATGTATGTTTTGCAGCTTCCGTACATCAGTTTATAGATTTATGGGATCTCATATAGGGAATCTTTCCATGTAGTGGAATGAGATGGTGTGTGACCATCCTTTATTTAATGTTATCTAATGGCAAAGTATTTAAGAGGAGTATTTAAGAGTCCGTCAAATTTAAAGATAAGTCACATATATATAATTTTTACCAAAAAAAATGCATTTCAAATTTATCTACCTTCCTGTGATAATAAGTGAATGTCGATGCTAAGGCACCCAGAAGATTAAAAAACAAACAAACAAACAAAAAACAACAAAGCAGGGCTACTGGGTGGTGTAGTCAGTTAAGCATCTGACTCTTGATTCTGGCTCAAGTCATGATCTCAGGGGTGTGAGATTGAGCCTCAGGCTCAACATTGAGCGTGGAGTCCGCTTGAGATTCTCTCTCCCAAAAAAAAACCCCCAAAGAACAAAAAAAACCCCACCCTTATTTGCTCCCTCAAGGTAAAGGTGACATTTTAAATGTGAGTGGAAAGAAATGACTACATGATGAAAGAATTTTAAGGTAGAGACATAGCATTTTGAAAACAGATCTTTGGAAATGGAAACATGTGACTTTGCTGCCAAAATTAAGTAAGCATATTATCTATTTTTTTAAGCCTCATTTCTTACACTTTTAAAAACTTAGAAACACAGTTTTCTAGGCTGTTTTAAAATCATCTACGCAGAGTTTCACTGAATTTAAACCAGTAAAAATGTAACAAAGGAAAACCTTTGTGTTAATGGATAAGAACCACTAACTCAATGACATCATGGAACATGGAAATGTACCAGGTAAATTTCAACAAAACCTTTCTATTATTAGATATGAAAAAAATTATAATTTCACAAGTGGAGTCAAGTTTGCACTTCATCCATATGAATCTACTTATCTTTATTAGATATCTTTTTCAGCTTTGTTTTCATTAAAACCAAGTGTGAAATTAAACTGGACTTACGAGCCAACATTGCATCACGATAAAAGAAATATTTTCAAAACAAAAGCACACTCACTCAATTTTCTAAATAGTAATTATAAATAACAATATGACAAAGATGTATTCCATTAATATTAAAACTTAAATACTTAAAAAATAATTGTTGCAGAAGTCTCTGTATTTCTATTTTTGTATATTCTATAATAAATATATTAACAGAACACCACATGCACAGGTTTTTTTTTAGAGATTACTTTTTTAATCTATGTAAGACCATTTGAACACAAGTCCGTTTCTGGAAGAATGGAAGTAATTGACTGAGTTTAGGATTATTGCCACCCTCGTGTGAGGGGGCTCTGGGTCAGATTTAATCGGATTTAGAGAGTTTTGGAGGAAATTCACATACTTTAATCTGTTACCTCTGCTCCGAATAGTTTTCCTTTAACTGTTGGAACCGAAATCCACAAATCAAATCCATTCATATTTTAATAACAGAAAGTCCTGTCTTCCACAAACCCAGATTAAACCCAGCATATTTTTAATACTATTCTCCCCAACTCCTCATTTAAAACACCCGAACTGGCCATCTTGCTGAACATGGGGAAGAAGGACTCTCAAAAACGGTTCGACGCCTCTAAGATGGAATAAATACAATCTGTATCTTAAAGAGATGTTTTCATTTAAAATAAACTTATGAAGAAATTAAAACTCAACAGTCAAAGGAATGGACTTCTCAAAGAGGAGGACAAACATTGTGAAGTCAGCCTCCTCTGCAGTATCTCCAAGGGGTCCTTTTGCTCTGAGTAAAGTTTCCGATCACTCCATCACTTGCCTAGTTCACTGCCCACGGCCACCAACATGTGATAATATCAAAGAAGAGCTTCCCCACCCATCCACCACCGAACGTTAGCCAAATGCGTCACACAGTTACTCACCCACAGTGTCGTTAACAGAGAAAATTGGGGAAAGAAGAATTTCCTCCCTCTCATCTGCAGATAATCATCTTCTGTCCTAAAGCATAAATTTTGATTACCCAGATTATTTTAGCTTTCAGAGTCACACGGGTTATTAGTGGTAATAAAATCATTCAGCCTTATAAAAAATTTTTTAAAAATTTCCAACCACAGTGTTTAAGAATCTGACCTCACAGCACATTATCCACCCACTATGGTAAAGTAATTTTCTCTTTGCTGTCAGTGTGATCCTTTTTTCATTTCTCTAGCTACAATTCAAAAAGAAAACAAAGTGATGTGACTGAACTCATGAGGGCACACATGTTTGCAGCCAAGGAATGGGGTTTTTTTGTTTGGGTTTGTTTCATTTGTTTTTCCATAGAAATCTAACTAGCCTACATGGATGCCAAAATCAAGAGCTTATGCACACTGTCCTTAAACCCAATGGAGGTGATCACCTAGTGGAGAGGTGAAATCCTTCCAGCTCAGCTAACTTTGTCCTTACCACCCCGATGACTATGGCTTTGAGACATAGCTCAAGGACTCTGCCCTGACTGTCCTAACGAAACTTCTAGAAACTTTCCTTCCCTCAACTATCCCTGCTAAAATGTGCATTAAAGTTTATGTTTATTTTTAATACTTGTTCATTTTTAATACCTAAGCCTTCACAAACCAGTAGGCAAAAATTACTATTTTCAACAAGTGTCTCACATTTCAAGGAAAATGCATGTTGGCAAAGCTATGAAACAGCAGTATTCTTTGTGGATCCATGTCTATCTCTGGAGCGAGGAATCAAGTTTTCAAAGAGCCCAGTGAGGCATGCAGGAATCCAAGCAGGCACTTGGAAAAGCACTGTGTTCTAAAAAGCTACAGAAGTGTATATATAATATGATTCTGGTTTTTTTTTTTTTAATTCCACATACTGAGACTGGGAAGCAGGAAACAAAATACTTCTAAATGTTACGAGTAGTAGAATCACATTTTTTTCTTTTTTTCCTATACGTCCCTATGTTTTCCAAAATATCTGCCATAAACTTCTATTTTTATAACCACATTTTTTTAAAGCATATGAAGTAGAGGAGAAGAATTTTCTTTCCATTACTGCTGGTCTGAAGCATATATTATCTGAATTTTAGAGCATTTGGTTATGAGAAAGATTCCTCCCAAATATATTTGTGCTATATCCAAGAGACAAATTATGTCTGCTTTATATAAAGATTTCTTTTAATAAACCATATTGCAAATTGTTTGCTTTTACAGTCACTAAATCACCACTCTGTTTGAATTCCTCTTGGTCATACCTAGTCGAGTATTTAACAAAACGGGAATGCTTAACAAAGAATTACCATATAGCAATTGCTTTGGAGATCTTGTTCAATAGTTTTTAGGGATCGTGACTCTATTTTTCATAATTAAATAACTCTCTACTTACTACACACTTTCACCGGATAATACATCCTTCTGCTGCTGAGAACAAGTAGGTAATGCTAATATGTTTTCTTCAAGTAAATATGTTAGGAATTTTGCAGCGTTGAGTAGAGTGGGAACCAAAAGAAGACAGAGAGAGCTAATCATTGGTTATATATAGCACATACATCAAGGACGAAGGTATGAAAAATGTTGGCTTGGATAAGAAAACCAAGAAGAAGAAATTTTCAGAAGTATTTTGTTTTAAAAAAAAATAGTCTATTCAACAGCTGAATTTGAAACGGAGTTTACCAGTTGTTACAGTAAATATATTCAAAGTGAATCATATAACCACTAATTAGGTTTGAATCACTCAAGTGTACATTTGCTGTGACAACAGTTTTCCCTTTACAGATCATCCCTCTATTTATAAAAGAGCTGAAAATTAACATTTCCTGCTTTTGTCAAACTGAAGCATCTTTCAATGTTCCCAGCAAACATCTGAAGGATTCTTGCATCCTGAGATCATCTGGCCATTATGTTTTCAAGTGTTGTCTCTTTTCAAGAACTGGGTGAGACACACAGAATAAGCGATTGCAGATTCTCTGTAAAATAGCAACAAGAAGACAACAAAAATACCTGGTGTAGGAAAGATCATGGGTTACCATTCATGGCAGATGGGAAGCAACATAAATTGACAGTGGACGTTTTCCTTCTGTTTTGCACATGACTGACCACATGTGAAGCCTGAACCCCAGAGAAATAAAAAAAAAAACAAGATTGTGTAGCTGTGTTTTTAATACTGTGATTAGTAGTATATCCGGATTTAAACAGATTTTTTTTTCCTCCTAATTGAAATCGTTTCTTAAATAACATCGTTTCAAGAGCATGTGCTGGTTCCAATACCAAATACAGCCTAATGCCCACTCATTTTCACAAGTATTCATCTCAAAGGGGGACAGTTTTCTAGGTAATTTTAATATAGCATCCCCTAATCAAATCAGCCACACTGAGACACTGCTGTCAGGAAGGAAGCAGTGTTTTTCTCCAGGCCTGACAGCTGCAAGTGCTAAATAGAGGAAGAATATTCTCATTCTACTGTGGACTGGGTGCTCTCTAATCTCTGAAAAATAAAAGTGCTGTTCAGGCCCTGAAATTCACTGCACATTAGGGGACATCTTAAGATCTGTAGCATAGTCTCAGGTCTTAAAGGAGTGAATAAAGTCATGCTTTGTCATGGGATTTACCCAATTCCCCAAGTGGCACACCCACAGTCAATTGCATAAAGGTCAATTATCTAGAAGATGTTTCCAACTTATTTTTCTGAGCACATTCTTATCTTCAACATCTTTCTCATATCTTACTCTTTTAAGTTTTCTTTCCATTTCTTTTTTTTCTTAAAATCTCTACACTTCCTCATGCTCCCTATAAGCTTTTTGTGATTAAGTAATTCCCCAAGTTGAATTCTTGGCAACACATTATTCTGAAATCCACTCAAAACGGATATACTGAGGTCACTTTTTAAGAGATGAATGATCCCACTCTTTTGAATCTACTGCTATAGTCATGCCCTGTCATTCCCTAATAATTTTGCCTTCTGCAATACCCTTTGTATTTTACCATCAAGCCCATGCTGTTTCTCATCTATGAAATGCCTTTCACATACCCATGTTCATCCTTCACTGTCAAAATGGCACTCATCTTTCAAGGACTCATACGAAGAACACCTTTTCCCTGTAGCTTTCCCCTGAGTGTTTTATTTATAATTACACTATGCTTTGGCTAATAAATAGCCCTTTCTCACCTGGAAAGTTTTCCTCTTTGACAAGATCCTACAGACACATGGACAGAGAGGTAAAGAAGAAAGAGATATGCACCTAGCTAGCCAAGTCAACTAAACCAAACTTACTAATCAATAAGATGGTCGGTGTCAGAGCTAAAGAACCCTCACAATCAATACCTCTCCCCAGGCACCCATTAATCAGCATTATACTTCTGTAGTTCCGGGGCTGCTCTCTTATCACCAGAAACATCTTGAAGGCTTATTTATATTTGTAACTCAGCATCTGGTCACTATCTACTGCTACTCAAGGCTTAACAAATGTATGTTGAAACTGGCTGAATTTTTCAACTCTAGTTTTTCTTGTTTGTTTCTTTCGGGGTTTTTCGTTTGCTTGTTTTTGGTTCTGGTTTTGGTTTTTTTGGTACACATAGGAACATTTCACTGCAAGAATGATTACAAACAGTAAAACAGGCTTTCAAGAGGGTAGACGAACCCCCTCAATGGAAATTATTTTCAGTGGCATTGACCATCAATCATTCCTACAGAATTTAAGTAACAGCACTGCTGATAAAGGAATTTAATTATGGAAGATTCCTTTTTGACTTCCAAAGCAACAGAAGAATAAGAATGAAGTTTAAGATGCTATACAGACAAAAATGGTGAGTTTACAAAGGCAAAAGTAATTTGGTCTAAAAATTAAAGAACAAGCTCTCACAGACTGTGATTCTAAACATCTCCCCCCGCCAAGACTTAACATTTCATTTAAGAGATGAGTGTCATGACATTCAGCTTTCCTGGACTGAGGTTCAGAGTTGTACTCAATTGAAAAGCAGTCTGTTTAGGAAATGGTCCTCATTCTGATGTTGCTCTTGGAATGATCAGTTTGATCTCATGTTTCACACAGTAGCAACATGAACACAACCAATATTTCTGAGTTTTTTAACCACATGAATTTGAGAAAAGAATCTTTCAAATGACAACTTCTTGATATGTCTTTAATTAAGCAATCAAACAGACCACCCAAGAAAACGTAGTTTTGTGTAATAAAACCTGCCCTTCAGAGTTATATTTTTGAATCAAAGCAACTCGAGCACATGGGGAAAAAAAGAATTATTTTTCTACAGAAACTATGCATATGATTTTCCTATTCAATTACCCCTCTGTCTAGTACAGTTGCATAAACAATACCATTCATTCATTCGAAAACTAGTTATTGCCCTTATGGGCACTGTGAGTACATACAACTCAAGATAGTCAACCACACAAAATAACCAAGTTTTGCTCTGGCCTCATGTAAAGAGTTAAGTGTTACTGTTTTATGATTAAAAAAAGAGGCAGATGAGGAATAGGAGAGAAGGAAGAGGAAGAGGAAAAATTAGGAGGAAAAGAAGTAAGGAAGAGAAGGAAGGGGACACCGGGTTAGCTCAGTCAGAGGAACATGAGACTCTTGATCTCGAGGTCATGAGTTCAAGCCCCACATAGGAGGTAGAGTAAAATAAAAAACAGGGGCACCTGGGTGGCTCAGTTGTTAAGTGTCTGCCTTCAGCTCGGGTCATGATCCTGGGGTCCTGGGATCGAGCCCCGCGTTGGGCTCCCTGCTCAGCGGGAGGCCTGCTTCTCCCTCTCCTGCTGCTTGTCTTCCCTCTCTCACTGTGTCTCTCTCTGTCAAATAAATAAATAAAATCTTTAAAAAAAATAAATAAAAATAAAAACAAAAAACAACAAAACAAAAAGTAAAAAAAGATACTTAAAAAAAGGGAGGAGAAGAAATAATAATATTTCAAAGAAGTTATCCATAAAAAAGAAGTTATCTGTCTTGCTGTTGAGCATCACTGATAATTTGTTTTAGAATTGATTAAAGCAATACACACACACACACAGACACACACACACACATCTTTTCCCGCAGCTTTGTTAAAAGTTACATAAAACTACAGAAAATCAAAAATAAAGGAAAAAAACCTCAAAGAAGCCAAAGGGAAAAAAAAATACCACACCTATAGAAGAACAAAGATAAGAATTACATCCGACATGTCCTCAAAAACCATGCAAGCAAGGAGAGTAGAGTGAAATAGCGAAAGTGTTGACAGAAAAAACCACCAACCTAGAATTCTATACCCTACAAAAAAATCCTTCAAAAATAAAAAAGAAATAGAGACTTTCTTAGACAAACAAAAACTGAAGGAATTCGTTGCCTGCCTTGTAAGAAATGTTAAAAGAAGTTATTTAGAGTGAAGGGAAGTGATATAGGTCTGGGAAACTCAGATCTACATAAAACGAGCAAGAGCATCAAAGGAGGAATAAGTGAAGATAAAATGAAATATTGAAGATGTTGGTTTTTGCCAGTATGGATGATCTGAGACAATACTCTTCTAGACATATGGCATAAAGTACAAATGAAAAAGAAATACATGCATATATGAAAGTAAAATCATGCTATAGAAATAAAGGGATGGGTTTTTTTTATTTTTTATTTTTATTTTTATTTTTTTAAAGATTTTATTTATTTGAGAGAGAATGAGAGAGAGCACATGAGAGGGGGGAGGGTCAGAGGGAGAAGCAGACTCCCTGCCGAGCAGGGAGCCCGATGCAGGACTCGATCCAGGGACTCCAGGATCATGACCTGAGCCGAAGGCAGTCACTTAACCAACTGAGCCACCCAGGCGCCCGGGATGGGTTTTTTTTAATAGGATGTTTACCTATGGCTTTCCATTAGACTGAATATAGAAGTGGAAAGAAGTTTTAAATGTCTCTCAAGAGTTAAATTTCCATTAATATGTGAATAATCAGAAAGCATTATGATTACTTGAAAGAGACAGAAAAAGACATCAGGGACCTACTTCCCCAACATGCATCTTGGATTTTTTATTTTGTTTTGTTGTTGTTGTTATTGTTTGGCTGGGTACAGTATACTTTACTGATGGTACATGACAAGGTAGGGCTCCCCAAAATCTTCCCTTTTTCATGGGGTCTGGGATGGAAACTGTGTTGAGGTTGGGAGATTCTCAGTGTGTTGGGGGATGGATCGGGGTGAGGTCTCCCCAGCAGCTGAGGGCCTCTCTCTTCATCTTGCTCTCACTGGACCCGGTGGTCCAGAGGGCTCTTACTCCTTGGAGGCCATCTGGACCATAAGGCCAAATTCATTGTCATACCAGGAAATGAGCTTGACAAAGCAGCCATTGAGGGCACTGCCAGGCCCATCATCAAAGGTGGAAGAATGGGTGTCACTGCTAAAGTCACAGGAGATGACCTAGTCCTCAGTGTGCCCCAGGATGCCCTTGAGGGGGACCTCTGATGCCTGTTTCACAACACTCTTGATGTCATGTATTTGGCAGCTTTCTCTAGGCAGCAGGTCAGATCCATGACTGACATGCTGAGGGTGGGGACACAGAAGGCTATACCAGTGAGCTTCCCACTCAGCTCAGGGATTACCTTGCCTACAGCCTTGGTGACACCAGAAGAAGCAGGAATGATGTTCTGGGCAGCCTCTTGGCCATCACACCATAGCTTCCCAGAAGGGCTATCCATGGTCTTCTGGGCGACAATGATGGTGTGGACTGTTGTGATGAGTCCCTTCATGATGCCAGTTGTCATGGATGACCTTGGCCAGAGGGGCCAAGCAATTGGTGGTGCAGGAGGCATTGCTGACAATCTTGAGGGAGTTGTCATACTTCTCATGATCCACACCCATCACAAACATGGGGGCATTAGCAGAAGGGGGAGAGATGATGACCCTCTTGGCCCCACCCTTCAAGTAAGCCCCAGCCTTCTCCATGGTGGCGAAGACCCTAGTGGACTCTACAACATACTCAGCACCAGCATTACGCCATTTGATGTTGGTGGGATGTCACTCCTAGAAGATGGAAATGGCTATCAATTGATAACAAGTTTCCCATTCTCAGCCTTGACTATGCTGTTGAATTTATCATAGGTGGAATCACACTGGAACATGTTGACCATGTAGCTGAGGTCAATGAAGGGGTCATTGATGGTGACAATATCCACTTTGCCAGAGTTAAAAGCAGCCCTGGTGACCAGGCGCCCAGTATGGCCAAATCCATTTACTCTGACCTTCACCATCATGTCTTGGGGACACCAGCTGAGACTGCACCAGAAGATGCATCTGTCTGTCAAATGGGGAGGAGCAGAGACCCCAATTTTGTTGCTTATGGTTATACTCAGTGGTGCGCAGTTTAGTATTTAACAACCCCTTCTGTGGGCCAATATGAGCTGTTCCCACACACTTTCCCCCACTTTAAGACAAAGGTATTCAACTTTCATTGTTATCATTTTGCCTATTGTTACCGACAAAGCCGAAGTTTTTCCAACAACATTTTCACCAAGAAAATTTCCAGCTTTGATGAACCCCCTTACCAAGTGTAATTTAATTAGAAATTAGAAAGTAAGTCAATGATGTTACTCTACTAAAACAACGGGTAAGTCCTTGGCATTTTAGACACTCAGACTGAAATCTGATCAACTCTTAGAAGACATGATTTTGAGCTTGCCAAGTAACCTCTGTAAACCTTTTTTCCACATCTCTAAATTGAATATAATACCAAGCCTGCCTTACTGTTGCATAAAAATTAAACTAAATAATCCATGTAACAAATATCCAGTAATGATTATATGTGGGATAACACATAGGCCAAAAATATCACTCAAATTCCATCAGCTACCCTTATTCTTTGAGAAGAACAAGAGTATTTACAGTTATAAACTTCCAAACTAATAGTCTCTCTCGTGTAAAGTTATTTATAGTGGCACTTTAAATTTATTTTCAAAAATGAACAAGTACATTTAATTTAAAATTAATAAGACCATTATTGTGTATTCATTAAAATTTCATGTGATTATTGGAAGCATTTATAAGGTATGCAGTGGACTCATTACATAGAGAGATAGTAATTAAGCCTCAATAAATGGAATTTGAAATAATCATTTATAAAAAGATATTATTGAATTTGAGACTTCTTATTTTAAAATCTATCTATAATATCTATTTTCTAGAGGTAAAGTAAGAAATTATATGTTTTGTGAATATTTAAACAAATAGAATTAATTTATGAACAGATGACAAAGGGTAACTCTTCCAGTCAGAAACAATCTGTTGCCTGCTAGAAAACCATAATGCAATCAGAAGATTCTTCTGACTTGCTTCTCTGCATCTCCTCCTTTTTCAATAATCAAGGTCATTACTTAATGATGTCAACAGAGCCTCCCCTTGCTTCTTGCAAACACAATAAATGGCAGGCTTGTTCATGTGTTGTCACAAAGGTCAGTGTGTAATTGGCATCACTAATAATACCTGTGTGATTTAATTTGATCTGTAGATAATTTCTCTGGTTTTCTTTTTTTTCCCTTGTGGTTTTGCAAGGGAAATGGCAATGTTTAATCCCACTTCTTTAAAACATTTGGTCACTTCCATAGCTAAATCATAAATTTCAAGAAGGCATCATGAGTATTTCATTTACAATTTTTTCCCCAGCTGCTATGTTAGCACAGTGCCCAGAATATAACTAGGGTAGATTTAATAAAGTTTTCTCAAGTGAATGAATGAGTGAGTGAATAAATGAATAAAGGAAATAGTGCAAAAATGTCTTCAGAAATTACTAGAATTGTTCAGAGCTGTGCTTTCTGATCTCACATGTGGGCTCCTTTAATTTTTCTTCATACTACTTCTTATAGTTTGAAAATACATGTACATATGTATTTAATTAATTTGTTTAATTAATTGATGACTGCATCCCCCACTAGATTATTCTACTTACAGTAATACTCCCAACTTCTAGGATAGGACCAAGCACATAGTAGCATTCAGTAAACACTGATCAAGGAATAAATGCTTCCTGTTTTGGTAGCTCTGTGCATTAGTAGACACCAAAGCTCTATTTTAAGATTCTATGTCCCACTTTATATGAGAAAACTCTGCAATAAAAAAGCAGTTTATTTGATAATATTTATTACATGATGGCATATGCCCCAAGATTTTCAGTTGGCCTTTATATATGGGAAATCTTTAGAGATGGAGTTTCATCTCATTTTCTCCAAATAACCATGACGTGCAGACCAGCATTTGCATCCAAAAACACTATTAAAATATGTAATATATATTCTAAAATATACAACATATTTTAAATTATATTTTAAATGCTCTATTTCTCTCCAGCCAAATGAGTTCCAGTTATTGGTCCAACTGTTTTATCTTACTTTTGAAGGTGGGACTAGTAACGTTATAAAAACAAACAAACAAACATGTATCTGGTCAGGTCTCAGTGAGCACCACAAAGTTGTCTGCATTTGTGGTCCATATTAAGCTAAAATATATTCAATATATAGCCCTACATACTGTCAATGTAACCTTTGGGTCTCTTTTTCTGCTCCAAGGGAAAATGCTGTGGAAAACTCCCCATACACGAGTTAATAGGCTTTTTCACCTTTTCCCCTCTCTCTTCTCAAAGGCGAGATGATTTCAATTTCAACATTAAGGAGTCTCTTATAAATATGTAAATTAATACAATACAAAGCAACAGTAGCAATAATAATAGCTACCAATTATTAAGGGTCTATTACATTCCTAGCACTACACTAAACTAAACATAAGGCTCATTTTAATATTTTTCTCAAGATCACATAGGTAACAGGGGACACAGCTAATATTTGAACCCACATCCATAAGAATACAGCAGAGATTCTCAGCCTTGACATTGTTGACATTTTAGGCGAAATAATTCTTTGGTGTGAGTGGGCTGTCCTATGCCCCTACCCAATGAATGCTAGTGAAACCCCCTCCCAGTTGTGACAACCAGAAATTACTCCAGATATTGTCAGATGTCCCATAGGAGGGTAAAATCTCCCCCACTCCTTGCCCTTTAATGCCCCATATGTCTCAACCCATCATCCCCACCCCCATCGAGAAACACTGGAACACAACGCCCAGCTTCTTTACTATCATTCACTTCCTCCATGAAGGAGAAGACTAAGAGTCCAGCATTCAAATTTAACCTATTTTAGTATTATTAAAATTGTAAAAACCAGTTAAACACTCATATGTCAATTTAATCAAGCAGACTTCTACCTTAACAAGATATTCTAGGCAAACCAAACTTCACAAAGGAAGGTATTAAGTTATTGTGAAACTTATTTTCCTGGGCATTGTTTGGAAATACTTCAATTTTAGAAAACCAAAGGAAAAAAAAATGGACAAAAGCCAGAGTAGAGTGAACTTTTCATTTGCAAGCTGCATATCTTTAAGGAATTCAAGTAGTTTCCTAGAATTAAATCTATGAATTAGAATAGGATTCCATTTGTTGTTTATTTTCCAGTGATCTTTTCTGAAGTGGGGTTTACCTGAAATAAGAGTCAGAAATGTTGTTTCTTTTTTTCTTTTTTTTTTTTGAGTTTTAATTTTTTTTTATTCTTATGTTAATCCCCATACATTACATCATTAGTTTTAGATGAAGTGTTCCATGATTCATTGTTTGTGCATAACACCCAGTGCTCCATGCAGAACGTGCCCTCCTCAGTACCCACCACCAGGCTAACCCATCCTCCCACCCCCCTCCCCTCTAGAACCCTGTTTGTTTTTCAGAGTCCATCGTCTCTCATGGTTCGTCTACCCCTCCGATTTCCCCCGCTTCATTCTTCCCCTCCCGCTACCTTCTTCTTCTTCTTCTTTTTTTTTCTTAACATATATTGCATTATTTGTTTCAGAGGTACAGATCTGAGATTCAACAGTCTTGCACAATTCACAGTGCTTACCAGAGCACATACCCTCCCCAGTGTCTATCACCCAGTCACCCCATCCCTCCCACCCCACCCCCCACTCCAGCAACCCTCAGTTTGTTTCCTGCAATTAAGAATTCCTGATATCAGTGAGATCATATGATACATGTCTCAGAAATGTTGTTTCTTTAAGTCACATACTGATGAAAGATAATTAGAAGGCAGTCAGGCAGGGACAAGGGGCCCCCGCCTTAAGAGGAAACCACCCTTGGGGCGCCTGGATGGCTCTGTCAGTTAAGCGTCTGCCGTCAGTTCAGGTCATGATCTCCAGGTCCTGGGATCAAGTCCCACATCAGGCTCCCTGCTCAGCGGGGAGCCTGCTTCTCCCTCTCCCTCTGTTGCTTCCCCTGCTTGTGCTCTCTCACTCTCTCTCTGTCAAATAAATTAATAAAATCTAAAAAAAAAAAAAAAAAAGAGGAAACCACCCTTAAAAAGACTTCACACTACCCTGGAAGGAGCCCACCACCCTTTCCCACGTGATAGATAGATAACAAAAGCCTGATTGGATGACAGGTGCAGGGAGGGTTAATCAGATTAAAAGAGCACCGCCAACAAGCCCATAAAACCGCCTACACTTAGAAACTCTGGTAGCAACTCTCTCGGGTCTCTGCCCTCTTCGGGATCTTTGTACTATCACTCAATAAACCTTGCTTTGCTGCTTACCACTTCTATCTCTTCATTCTTCGAAGTGGCATGACCAAGAACCATGGGCATGGAAGAAAAAAAATCCTTTAACAATATCTTCTATCACTTTTACCTAAAATCAGAGGATCAAAATTCCAAATGATTTTTCTAATTGAAGAAATCAATTAAAATGACATCTTGGAATTTTCAATAGTAATTCCTCCATCTTTAATTAAAAAAATTAACTTTGTTTTTCACACACAGAATTACACTGCTGTGTTTTGTTTTTGCTTTTTTTTTGGCACTCTTCATTCCAAGTTTCACTGTAGGTATAAAGATGGATAGTACTGCATAGTCATTTGCTTTAAACCACAATTCAATCACTCGGTATCAGAGACGAACTAAATTTACCTGCTAACAGTAGTCACTGTAGTCACTTTGTTCCTAAAGACAGTTTATTTATTCTCCTGCTCAATAAAACAAGTTATATGTAAACATCTTCTATCTTCACAACACCAAGACTGATAAAACATTCCTCTAGAGTAAATGAACTTTAAAAATTAAATATCAATAACAGTGAGACTTTTGCTTCCAACCATGATGACGTAACTGGTATCAATTAACCCTTCTGGGAAAACAACTCCAAAACTGGACAGCGTATCTGAGACAACTGTTTTTGAGAATTGAACATGTTGAGAAAAGGAGGACACGTGAAACTGGTTCCATGTTTGTTGTAGCTTTCTGCCTACAGACACTTTTTGGATGATGCACAGAAAAGTAGCCCCCAAGCACAGAGTGGTGAGCAAGACAATCTGAGTGGAGGAGAAAAGGTCAGAGTCTGGGTCTGCAGAAACAGCTGACTTTATAAGGCAGAGGAGCAAAAAAAGAGAAGGAAGCACACATCCAAGGACCCAGATGTCAGTATGATAGTTCACCTCAGGCCCTTGGCCAAGAGCAGGGCTGTGCGTGTAAACAGTGACATGTCACAGGTGGAAGGTGCAGGGAGACACTGGAAGAGGCAGTCTCCAAACCAGAGGCAGGAATGTCACCATGCACATTGGCCATTCTGCAGAGATCCCAAAAGGTCATGCCTTACAACTCAGGACTATGCCCTAGATGGAAGGCCATGACCAAGGTCTAAGGACAAAATGGAAATAAGTCTAAAACCAAGCTCAACAAGTACAAGAGGATTCACTAATAACTGCCTGCCAAGAGAAGAAAAAGAAAGAAAAAAACACCAATGCTCCAAGGAAGACAACATAATCTACTGGCAGGAGGGTAAGGAATTCGGAATGTGTATAAACCTACCAACAAAGCTCAAAAACACAAAAAGAAAAAATGGACAGAATCAAATCCAAAACATTGATGGACATGTTTCAAATAATTAAAGTATAATAAAATACAGAGTTTAGGCATTCATTTGAATTTTGATAATTATGTATACCTACCCCCATTACTGCTACACATATACACACAAAAAACAAGATACAGCACATTTTCATCACCCTAAAAATTTCCTAATACCCTTTTCCAGTCAAACAGCTACCTCAGTCCAAAGCAACCACTCTGATGTCTACCATTGTTTAGTTTTGTCTCTGGAGTTTGTGTAAATAGAATCATGTAGCATGTACTCTTTCCGTGTTCAGTTTTGTTTGCTTAATGTAATGATTAAACATTAAGATTCAAACACCTTGTTGCATATATCCATCGCTTTATTGCTGTATATACTTTTCCATGGGTGAACATATCACAGTTTATCCATATTCCTTTTGAAAGACATTTGGGTTGTATCCAGTTTTTGCCTATCATGAACAAGGTCACTATAAACATTCTTCTACAAGTCTTTTATTTCTCTTAAAAAATACCTAAGAATGAAATTGCTGGGTCATAGATTTATGTTTAACTTTATAAGAAACTGACAAATACTGTTCCAAAGTTGTATTGCTTTAATCTGCCAATAAAAAAATGTAGGAGAATTTCAGGAGCTCCACATGTTCACCAATATTGGGCATTTTTAGATAAAGATACAGTTATAGACATAGATACAGGTTTAAATATACGTTGTTGTTAGATATATAGGTATCTTTTTTTGCTATTCTAATTAATGTGAAACAGTATCTCACTGTGGTTTGAGTTTTTTATTTCCTTGGTGAGAAATGATGATAAACATTATGTGTTTAATGAATGTTCATGTATCATCTTTTGTGAAATGTCTATTCAAGCAATTTGCTCATTTTTAAAATCTGGGACATTCATGTTCCTATTATTGAATGTGAAGTGTTCCTTGTACTTTTTTATGCAAGTCAAATGTATGTGTTCTGTTTTTCCCAGTTTCTGGCTTTTATATTAGATTTTTCTTAATACTAGTTTTACATTTTATAATTATTTATTTCATGAGATCTTTTGATGAAACCCACTTTATCAATAATTTCATTGAAGGTTTGTGCTTTTTATGCATCAAGCAAGAAATCTTTGACTCCACCAAACTCACAAAGATGTTCTCTCTTATTTTCTTTTTCTAGCATAAGCTTTATGATTCAATAAATTTAATTTCAATAAATTTCCATCACAAATTATTTTATTATTTTACTGAAATATAGTTAACATATTACATTAGTTTCGTATACAATATAATGATTCAACAATTCTACACATTGCCCAGTGTTCATCCAGATAAGTAAGTGTATGCTTAATCTCCTTTATCTGTTTCAGTCTTCCCCCCACCCACCTCCTCTCTGGCAACCACCAGTTTGTTCTCTTTATTTCAGAATCTGTTTCTTTGTTTGTCTCTTTTTTTCTTTGTTTGTTCATTTGAAAGTTTCTTAAATTCCATGTGAGTGAAATCATATGGCATTTGTCTTTCTCTGACTGACTTATTTTGCTTACCTTTATACTCTCTAGCTCTGTCCATGTTGTTACAAATGCCAAGATTTCATTCTTTTCTATGGTTGAGCAATATTCCACTGTGTATATATACACATCTTCTTTATCCATTCACCTATGAATGGACACCTAGGTTACTTCCACAGCTTGGCTTTTATAAATATGCTACTATAAACATAGGGGTGCACATATTATTTTGAATTGCTGTTTTTGTTGTCTTTGGGTAAATACCCAATAGTGGAATTACTAGATCATATGGTTATTCTACTTTTAGTTTTTTGAGGAACCTCCATACTGTTTTCCACATTAACTGCACCAATTTACATTCCCAACTGTGCACAGGGTTTTCTCCACATCCTTGCCAACACTTGTTATTTCTTGTTCTTTGATTCAAGCCATTCTGACAAATGTAATGTGATATCTCACTGTGGTTTTGATTTGCCTTTCTCTGATGATTAGAGATGCTGAATATCTTTTCATGTGTGTGTTGGTCATCTGTATGTCTTTTTGGAAAAATGTCTATTCAGATCCTTTGCCCATTTTTTTAAACATTTTTTAAAAATTTTATTTATTTATTTGAGAGAGAGAAAGCACATGCACATGGTGGGGGGAGGGGCAGTGGGAGAGGAAGAGAGAGAATCTCAAGCGGACTCCCCACCGAGGGGGGATCCCCATGTGAGTCTCAATCCCACAACCCATGAGATCACAACCTGAGCCAAGATCATGAGTCAGCACCCAACAAACTGAGCCACCCAAGAGCCCAAGTTGTATAAGTTCTTTATATATTTTGAATACTAACCCCTTATCAGATAAATCATTTTCAAATATCTTCTCCCATTCAGTAGATTGTCTTGTCGTTTTGTTAATGGTTTCCTTTGTTGTGCAAAAGATTTTTCTTTTTGTGTAGTCCTAATAGCTTGTTTTTGCTTTTATTTCCCTTGCCTGCCTGAGGAGACATATCTAGAAAAATGTTGTTAAAGTTGATGTCAAAGAAATTACTGCCTATGTCTTCTAGGAGTTTTATGGTTTCAGGTCTCACATATGGGTCTTTAATCTATTTTGACTTTATTTTTATGTATGGTGTCAGAAAGCGGTCCAATTTTATTCTTTTGCATGTAGCTCTCCCACAGATTATTTTTGTGTAAAAATTTGAGATAGAGGTAAAGGCTTCTTTTTCTCATTGATATCCAGGCGTTCCAGTGATGTTTTTGACAAAGACTTTGCTTTTTCACTGATTTAACTAAACACTTTGATCAAATATCAATTGGCAATGCATGTACTTGCACACACACTCATATTGTTCTATTTCTAGATCTACTCTTCTGTTTCATTGCCTTAATGTATTCTATCCTCATTTATATAGAAATGTGTATTTCTATACTTTATTAAACATATATGTGAATATGTGTATACATCACATACATATATTTTCTGGACTCTCTATTCTCTTCTGTTAATTTATTCATCTGAACACACTAATCACGCATTGTCTTATCTCCTGTAGATTTATAGTAAATCTTGAGGCCAAGTACAGTTAAGTCCTCCAACTTTGTTCTTTTTTGAGATTGTTTGGGCTATTCTAAGTTGTTTGCATTTCCATACATATTTTGGAATCACCTTATTATTTCTTCAAAATAGCCTGTTGGGATTTTGATAGAAATTGGATCTATAAATCAGTTTAAGTACAACAGAGAACTTAGCAATATAACTCCTCCAATTCATGAACATGATATTATATATTTATTTAGGACTTCTGTAATTTCTCTCAGCTGCATATCATAGTTTTCCATCTGGAGATCTAACATATCTTTCATTAGATCTACTCCTTGGCATCTGATGTTTTTAAATACTATTATGATGGTATTGGTTTTTAACTTAATTTTCAAATGGTTTGTTGAATGTATATAGAAATGTAATTGATTTATATGTTAATGTTATATTCTCGATCTTTCAAAATACACTTTTGAATTTAATCATTTTTCTTATAAATATCACAGTTTTCTAAGACCACAATCATGTCATCCACAAATAATGACAGTTTTACTTCTTGTTTTTCAATCCATATTTTGCTTATCTTGTTTTTCTGTACTATTTGAATTGGTGTGGATTTCTAGCAAAAGTTGAATAGAAATAGTGAGAATAGATATTTTTGCTTTTTCCAAAATTTAAGGGAAAAGGGAAAACATTATGTATGATAGTAGCCATAGATTTCTCATAGATGAATGTTTGATATTCAAATGACAAATCAACATCATTGATTCCTGGGATGAACTCATTGGTCATGTTGTATTATCCTTTTTATGTGTCAGTAGATTTGATTTGCTAATTTTTTTTTAAAGATTTTATTTATTTATTTGCGAGAGAGAGAATGAGAGAGAGCACATGAGAGGGGGAGGGTCAGAGGGAGAAGCAGACTCCCTGCCAAGCAGGGAGCCCGATGTGGGACTCGATCCAGGGACTCCAGGATCATGGCCTGAGCCGAAGGCAGTCGCTTAACCAACTGAGCCACCCAGGCGCCCCTGATTTGCTAATTTTTAAAGAGAATTTTGTGTCTATATTCATAACAGATATTTGTCTGAAATTTTATTGTTTTTTTTTTTTGTCTATTAAAAGTTTTAGTATTTAGGTTATGCTGGCCAAAAAAAAAAAAAAAAACCCAAAGAGAATTATGAAGTCTGCCTCTGCTGCTATTTTTCTGAAAGAGCTTACATATATTGTAATTATATATAAATTAAAAATATTTGTTAGAATGCTTGGGGAAAGACATCAAGGATGGAGAGTGACCTATAGCGAAGAGAGGGATTTAGTCTTCAAGAATTCAGCTCCTTGAGTGAGTAAATATAGCACTATTAATATTTTTTATTTCTTTTTATGTTAATTTTGGCAATATCTGTCTTTCAAGAAACTTGCCCATTCATCCAAATTGTGGAATTTATTGGCAGAGAGCTATCCATAATATCTTATTGTTTTCATTTTGGCATCTATAGTCTATATACCTATTGATGCCCTCTTTCTGATTCCTGATGTTGATAATTTGTGTGCCTCCTTTTTTTTCCCCCTTGACGAATCTTGCTAGGGATTTAAAATTTTTTTAATCTTTTTTTAAAACCAACTTTTTATTTTGTTAGAAACACAAGACTAAATTAAACTTGAAATAAGTAGAATGAAGTAAACAGCAAAGACAACAAATGGAAATCATTGACAAAGAAAAGACCATATAGAAAACCCTAATAAAGCCAAATATTAATACTTTGAAAATTTTTTAAAAATTAAAAAGTATCTAGTAAGACTGAAGAAGGAAAAAGGACAAAAATTCAAATCACCAGTATCAGGATTATCACCACGTAGACTACATATGTTAAAAAGTACCTTTATATCAATAAAACGGACAACTAAGGTAAAATGGACAATTCTGCAAAATACACAAATTACCAAAGTGACACAAGAACAAAGAAAATTTTTAAATAGCCATATACCCATTAAAAATTGAGTGTTCACGTACAACCTTTCCAGGTTCAAATGTTTTCATTTGTGAATACTATCAGATATTTAAGGAGAAAAAAAGTTAATTTAAGTGGTTTCTCTAATGAATTCTGTCAAATATTTGAAAAAAAATAATTTTTATACATACTTGAAAAAAATATAGGTGGACATAACATTTCCTAACATTTTTGTGAGGTTGAGATAACCCTGACACCAAACCTAATGGTTATAAGAAAAATAATTACAGATCAACATCTCTCATGAATGCAAAAATCCTCAACAAAATATCAGCAAATCATATCTGGAAATATATAAAAAGAATAACATAACAAGACCAAGTGAGATTTATCCCAGGGATGCAAAATTAATTTACCATTTGTATAAATTGATGTCATTCACCACATTAACTGAATGAAAGGGAATACATGAGTACCTCAATATATACAGACCATTTTTTAGCAAAATTTGGCACCCTGTTATGATAAAACAAAAATCCTTTATCAAACCAGAAAATAAAGGAACTGTCATAATCTCATAGAGGGCACCTTTTTCTTAAAAACATCTACAGCTACCATTATACTTAATGGTGAAACAGTGAATTCTTTCTTCCTTAATATTGTGAATAACGCCAGGATATTAACTTTTAACAAGTCTATGTGGCATTGTACTAGAGGTCTTCGACAACAATTAAGGCAAGAAACATAAATGAAAGTTATAAAGATTGAAAAAGAAGAAGAAAACTATACTTTATCCAAATTTTTGTTGTGGGATGTTGGAGTAATATATTTATACTGGGAAATACTTACTATCCATCAACAGAAAAACCAAACTGATTATACAAACAACATAAATAAATCTCAAAAAACATTATGATGAGCAAAGAGAAGCCAGATACAAGAGTATGTACTATACGATTGCATCTGTGTGAATTTTAAGAAGAAGCAATGTATAGCAAAAGATTTCAGAGAAGTGGTTGCTTTCAGGAAAAGGGTTGCTTTCTCTTTTTGGCTGGAGAAACAATAAGGAAATCTGGGGTGATGGGAATGTTTTCTATTTTGATAGAGTTATTGGTTATGTGGTTGTGTGCATATCCCAGAACTCATTAAACTGTACCATTTAAGATTTATTTCACTGAATGTAAGTTACACCTCCACAAAAAAATATAAAGAAAATGCACAAAAAGTCAATAAATCAGGCAAAATGAATCTGTTGAGATGGAAGTCCAGATAGTGGTTACACAGTGTATGGAACTGGGATGTGAGAGAGAAACGAAGCAGCCTCTCCAGGATTAATAATGTTCTGAGTCTCGATGTGGGTACTGCTCATGCCGATCTGTTTACTTTGTAGAATTTCGAGGACACTGATGATACTGGCATTTTTTAGTAAGTTCAATATAATCAGCATTTCAAATTTTTGCCGCTAGACATCACAAAAGGCCTCTCCATCAATTCCTAGTTAGAAATGCACATACTGTGTCAGTGGTACAATCGCAATGTAAAGAGGTTGCTAGCTGTACCAGCCTATTGTGCATAACAACCTCCTAGTGGAAACACTTTAACCTGTTACTATGACAGCATGCTTTAACTATGGCATTCGCAGAGAATAAATCTTTTCAATTTAATCTGTCCAGTCGCTTTGTTATTAAAGATGACAAGGAGGAAACAGCGAGCATCACTAGAGAAATCACAGCAATATACATCTGTCACATTATAATACAGTGGGATCGGAGAGCATTCAGGAGTGTCATAATTGTAATTTCAGAAAACCAAATACTATTTACGTGATAACATTCACCTGTATCTCTTTAACTTGTATTTTCAATTTGCTGCCTGTTTACATCTATTCAAAACTTGAAGTGCTGCCTGTCATTAAATGCTATGTAAATAAGTTAGGCCTAACTGTGAAGCTAACAGGGAAACTTCAGCATCTGGGGCCAGAAGATTCTATTTTAACAACACGCATATGGTCCTTGAAGCATAGCTCAAGCATTTTGATAGACATGCCAAGATTCAGCGAAGGAGACAGACTTTTGCCGCAGATGAAACTATCTTGCAGTGAAAGAGAACAGATTAATGGAAGTGTCAGGGTTCTTTGGTTGCAATCTACAGAAACTTGTTCTGGCTAACACATACAAAAAAAAAGGGAGAATTCATCATAAGTAGATTTGGGAATTGCTCATCGGATTAAGGTGAGGAAGGACAACAAGGAATCTGTGAGGCCTTGAGAAAGGGCACTGAGGGAAATGTACATTAGACACCGCTTGGTCCCACCTCATATCCTCTTGGGTCAACTTTTAATTCCAGCCATTGCTACAGAATATAGCTACACACATATAATGTAACAGCCCCTTCTGTATGGGGGTTTCTCTGCTCCATAGTATGTGTGTGAGAACTCACTCAGGCACATACACAAAAATAAGGAGATGTGAAGGAGTAGCAACTCATGTGGCAATTAGTGGGACATGAGCTGCTGGAAAAATATTACCCTCCTCCATCCCCCAACTGGGTAATTTTGAGCCACTTTCCACATGGCTCCACATATGGTCCCTGGCAAGATTAAATCTCAATCGCCTAGGGCAGTGATCAGCTAGAAGATGCAGCCCTGACTGAATTCTCCTTCCTTCCCTGTTTTACCCTCTGTCCTCTGCAACTTTTGCTTGGAATCACCTCCCAAGACATACTTCCTGTCCACAAGCCCTGTGCTAGACTCTACTCTTTCAGGGAAATCTCAGCTAAAACAAGTCATATGCAGGGCCCTGTGGCTATCACAGGAGATAAATTTCTAAATCTCTTCAGTCATTTTTGCTTCTCTGCTCATGATTCAAATTCTGAGAGAGAGCACAGCTTGGGCCCCATGTCTACCCCATACCTATGATGGCTAAGGCACAACAGATAGTCCCTCAGGAAAGCAAGAGGTAATTTGTCGAAAGAGAAAGAGAGAGAGAAAGGAAGCGAAACAAAGAAAGAAGAGAAAAAATTGCCCTTCCTGTATCTTTCTGTGTGTCCAAAACATTGCATTAAAAACATGAGAAGCAAAATCAGGAGAGTGAAATTATTTAAATTATTTTCCTAAATTAACAGCACATATAATATCATACTTACAATGAATTTACTTCACTAAGTGTTTGAAATCACAGGTCACGTACACTTATGGTTATTGATTAAACATTCATCAAGAATCTGAAGATCAGGCACCTGGGTGGCTCAGTTGGTTAAGCGACTGCCTTCGGCTCAGGACATGATCCTGGAGTCCCGGGATCGAGTCCCACATCAGGCTCCCTACTTGGCAGGGAGTCTGCTTCTCCCTCTGACCCTCCTCCCTCTCATGCTCTCTGTCTCTCATTCTCTCTCTCTCTCAAATAAATAAATAAAATCTTTAAAAAAAAAAAAAAGAATCTGAAGATGTTTGGTTAGACCTCATATCCTGCTCACTCTTACAAAGTTGCCACCAGAAAGGAACCAAGCTTTCTACACAAGATGGAGTAAGCACATTCCACCATACTGATCTCACTAATTACAACTAAACATTCTAAACCGAATATATAGAGCAACTATTAGAAGACCGTGAGGGGAAGATGAGGCAGACTGGCTAAGGACCTGCACCTTCAAGGAACAATATGGTGGTTAAATGCCCTGGTTTGGTTTGGTTTTGTCTCCTCTATTTCTTGGCCTTGACACTAGAGCAAGCAGTCTACTACCTGAAACACAAAGCAACAAAAGATGCAAAAATTAAATAAGAGACTGCCTTGCTAGCCAAAGCATGGGAAAGAAGGCACCCCCCTCAGGACAGACCCATTGAACTCCACCTCTCCTACTGCAGGCAAACACCTCAAAAGAAACTGCCAGTCCCTCTTCCCATCAGGCATTGCAGAGACTGGGGAGCAGCACCAAGTCAAACACCCCACATTGCACTAATCAAGCAGAGGCTGCAGTGTGCCTCCTCCTCCCTGCCCCTCCCTGGGTGCTGGGGATGCTACGGGGTAGAATCCTGTCAACAAGCCCCACTATGCAGTAACTACAGAAGAGGCGGAGCCTTGTCTCTTACCCTATCCCATAGCCCATCTTACTCTATATGAATATAAACAGGGGCAGCATCCCTCCTTTTTCATCAGGCACTATGAAGACTGTGGAAGGAACCCCATCTACAGTCCCTGCCCTGCACCAAGGAAACATCAGCCAAGACGAGGCACTCCACTTCTACCCGATCAGAATGGGGAGATGGGGAGATCCGATTAAGGAGAGCAGTGGGCTGGGAAAAGAGATTCTTCTAGCTCAGCACAAACTCACAGTCACACCCCTAAGCAGCCCATGTGTGAAACTGATTAGCATCAATCCAGCAAAAGCTTTGAGAAGTGAACTGTGGGGGAGGATGGCACTCAGGGGTCAACCTGGCCTCAGCAGCACACACAAACAGGGTAATCTAAGTAACACTGCAAAAGTTTCAAAACCAAATTGACACTGCAACTACAATCCATCTACAAACTTAGGCCAAGTCATGCTTTCTGAACCTAAACAGGCCTGTTGCCTGGTAAAATAGATTTAAATAGCATCCAGAGTATCACAGCCTAATACTTTAAAAGCCCGGAACGCAATCCAAAATTACGTGTCATACCAAGAACCAATAAATTCTCAATTCAAACAAGAAAAGATTATCAACAGATGCCAACATTGAGATAATCCAAATGCTGGAATTACCTGACAAGAATTTTAAAGCAGTTCATAAAAATGCTCCAACAAGAAATTACAAATACTCTTGAAACAAATGGAAAAATAGAAAGCTCCAGCAAAGAAACAGAAGATAGAACAAAGAACCAAATAAAAATTTCAGAACTAAAAATCAAGTAACTGAAATTGAAAAATTCCCTAGATTGGCTCAGCAGCAGAATGGAGCTAGCAGAGGGGGGAAAAAGGCAGTAAATATAAAGATAGATCAAGAGAAATTATTCCAAAGAGAAAATGGAATAAAAATATAAAGTACAGAGCCTCAGGAATAGTGGGGCAATAATAAAAGATCTATCACTTGTGTCACTGAGGTCCCGGAAGGAAACAAGGAAGAGGTTGGGGCTAAAAAAAGTACTTGAAGAAATAGTAGCTGAAATATTCCCAAATTTGAAAAATGACATAAATCTATATAAAAAAAAAAAAGAACAACCATAAACAGGATAAATGCAAAGAAATACATTCTCTGATATGTCATAATCAAAATTCTGAAAACAAAAAAAAAAGGAGAAAAAAATGTGAAAACAGCAAGAGAAACAGTATGTTACCTATAAGAAAGCAACAATTCAAATCCCCAAATATTTTTAACCAGAAGAAACAGAAGCTAAAAAGGAGGCGCCCAACATTTTTTAAGTGCTGAAGTGAAAGAACTATCAACCTAGAATCCTACATCCAGTGAAAATATACAGGGAGTTTCACAAAGAAGGAGAGGAGGAGAGGAAGGAGGAGGGGGAGGGAGGGGCACGGGGGGGGTGCAGAGAATAAGGAAGGAAGGAAGGATGGAGGGAGGGAGGAGGGAGGGAGGGAGGGAGGGTCATATATTTGGCTTTGCTTGAAAAATCTCAATACCTGGCCATCAGGGCCTGAATTCTCACAGTGCAAAACAATGGTCTTGAGGCAGAGAGAGCTGCTGTCTTTAGATGACACATGCATTCCCTATATTCTCTATTTACCAGAACGGCCCTGGGTACTATTTCCACCATCTATCCTACTTGCCTGGCTGTTGCAGGCTTTAGGTTTATGAAATCCAGATTATTAGCTCTAAAGTTTTCTAGAGACTCTATTAAAAGCTATTTATCCCCAGAAAGGAACTCATACAAGTAATTTTGCATTTACTTTCAAGGTCATCAACCCTCATGTTCCTAAGATTCTCCAGACTCCACTTTCAGAACCGATTTCAAACAGCTAGTGTACTATTCTCTTTGCATGCATATTGAGATTAGTTCTGCATTAGTGTTATTTAGAAATGTCTCTTATATTGTCATATGTGTTTGCTGCATTATGTAGGAATATTCAGTTCTGCCATAGAGAATAAGACAAACAAGGAAGATAAATGAAACTAAATATAAAAGCAAGTACCTTGTAAAACGTATTAGACATAGACAAAATAGGTAGAGCCTACATAGAAAGAGTAGAAGGACCAAGTAGCTACCTAAATATTCATGAGGCACCCAACAGTTTCTGGCACATAATTTATAGAATGAATGAATGAATGAATGCAAGGCTCAGTTTCTCTAGTACATTATATCTCTCCTTCTATCTCTAATATATTACTATTTTTTTCCTTATTCATTAGTGCATCTCTACTCGGTAATAAATTTATTGGAGATAAGAGCCATAAATTACGTGCACATGGCAGAAGTTAATAAGTATCTGAAAGCAGTGTCACACATAAAGCAGTGATTCTCAGAGTCAAGGGCATAAGACTTAGAAACTTGTTTAAAACGCAGATATCGAGGAGCTACTCCCAGAAGTTTTGATTCAGTAATTTACAGATGTGATATAAAAATGTGCATTTTTACCCAAACTCCCACTGCTCTTGATGTAGGGGCTCCATCCACAACATATTGAAAACTACTGAATAGGGAATGTGGGAAGGCTAGGGTAAGTGGTAATCTCTACTTTCTCACTTATTATGAATATTATAAAATAGATTAAAATAAACATCAGAGCAGCCTGAAAGACATTGAGGGAAAGGTGGACCCAGCCCCTTCCCCTTAGGTGCTATGATTTGAGGGGGTAGGGAGGTAGGGATGGAGAATTTACTGCTATCTGTATATGAAAGAGAAAGAGAGCAACCACTACAGAGTACAAGGGTATTTTTCTCCTTCTCCTTATTTTTTTACCAGTTGGCAGAGCTCCTGCCCAGTCAGCTGCCTCCTTGTTATCATTGTCCCTGGCCAGAAGATGAGGAGAAGCAAGACCCATAGCTTAGTTCCTGGGGCAACTGTTCTATTTTGTCACCCCAAGGGTTAAATGGTTCTGCTTCTTGTTTGATTTCATAATACTCATTCTTTCAACAGGCATTTACTGCAGGTTTAATTAAACTTAAGAGCCAATGTAAAATTTTAAATTAGTATTTAGATTTTTTCTTTTAAGAATTACCTTTAGACAGCCACAGACTGAGGACATACATTAAGATCATCAGAGGATGAAGGCTTGAAAAAGTAGGAAGACTTCTCAAGTTGAGCAATTATTTTATGTGTGGGCTTATAGTAGTTGAAACAAGTAGGCTGTTGGATTGTCTTCCCTTCTGTTTTACTTTATGAAAATCTTGCATAGTGCTTTTCAAGCCTGTGACCACCTAACAATGAGTTCAAATTCACTTATATATTCTAGTCCCCAACTTTCTCAAAAGTTGCCAATCTAAATACTCAAGTTTTAATTTCTGGAACACGTAATGGTTAATTTGGAATTCTGGATAATATATGTAATAATGCAATGTATCAGTCCTAGGAAGAACCTTTTACATATCTGGAAAAATGTGTATTTACTGTTCTGTTGAATCTGCATGAAGTTGGATTAGAACTCCAAGCTTTTTGAAATGCAAAGAAATCCACAACAAATCAAAAGTACCACAAACACTTGTATGCTAAGTAAAGGCAACAGTCTTCTTGCCCAAACTCTTGTTTTTCCCAATTTAAAACAGCAGTTTGCAAAGAAACGAATAGCTAACCTTATGATAAAACAGATGGAGCATTTACTGCCTCCTTCCATGACATGATATGACCAAGGAAATAAGAGGTGAGTTCAGGACTAAGGGTCATTAAAATAGCAATAGGAATATATAATAGGTATAATTCTCTATTAACTGGCTGGACCTTACTTACTTGAATAACATAGGTGATGACTCCAATATTTGATTTTCCACCCAATAAGAGAGTATACACGAAGAAAGAGAGGTAAAAATTATAGTATTATTTAATGCTGTACTGAGCCAGACCCAGGCAGCCATACAAAAAACAAACAAATAAACCACTGATCTAATACAATAAATCAGCTCTGGGCTATACTGGGTAATGCAAAGGAAGCTCGCCCCCACCAGGAAATACTAACCTCCTATCTTATAGGAATCATTCAAAGATAATTACACACTGACATAACCCCTTCAAGGTTTAGTCAATGTTTTTACCTTGGCTTCGTACTACTTTTCTTCTTTCATATTTAGATAAAAGCTAGGGAAAAAAAATACCAAGTTTCTTTCAAGTTTGCTACTAAAATATGACATGAGAAGCATTTTCCTGATTTCACTGTTGATTGCTTAATGAATTTACTATCATCCTCATTGTGTGACAGTTTTATCCCATGAGAAGGGGTATTTGTCTTTTCAAATGTCTAAAGGCCACAATTCAGAATCTTTATTAAAGAATTTTTTACTTTGTAAGACATTTTCAGATTATTTTATATTAAAAGAATTTATATATATACCTTCAGTCACGAGGTCTCTCTGACCCTGAGTTGTGTAACATCTGACCAAAACTTTAACAGCTCTTTTTTTAAAATGTTGTTCTTCAGAAGGAAATAAAGAGCCTAATGAGAAGACTGGATATTGTAGGATTCTTATCTAGAGAAAGTTAATCCTGTTAGACAAAAGACCTCCAGAAAAATATATTTTAGTGTCCTCAACAAGACAGCTAGCCACCCCATCATCCTACAGTGAAACAGACCCAACCACACCCATGGGACTTTTAGTCTCTCAAGATTAAGAACTCATGGAAAAGATCACTACACATGTGAAGGAAACTCCCTCATGAAAGTAAGCAAAACAACAAAAAGAACTAAGAGAAAACAGACAAGGTAGGAAGTGATAAGGTTCATTCTGTGTCAAGACTACAATGTGGAGGCAGCCCAGCCCACATCACAAAATCTATACTTAAATCAGGCTGCACTTACGGGAAAACTCTGTCAAGAAAACCTAACATACACCAAGCACAGTCCTCTGACTCAGGTCTTGCTAGCTTTTTTTTTTTTAAGATTTTATTTATTTATTTGAGAGAGAGAGAACGAGCAGTGGGGAGGGGCAGAAGGAGAGAGAGAGAGAGAGAAGCAGACTCCCCGCTGAGCAGGGAGCCCAATGCGGGACTCAATCCCAAGATCCGAAGATCACAACCTGAGCCAAAGGCAGACACTTAACCTACTGAGCCACCCAGGCGCCCAGGTCTTGCTAGCTTACCTTACCCTGGAAAATAAGACCTGCTAGGCTTATCAGGAAATCCTCGATCTCCTAGCCAATCAAGCCATGTTTCTACATTGCTTCTTCCGACATCCTAGAAAACTCACTCTTGCCCCAAATCTCTTGGGAACAGTGTTCCTCTGCTTCCAAGGGACTATAGTCCCCCAATCCATGGACGATTTTCCCTCAAATAAAGGGCATCAAACTCGTTACTAAATAGTTTTAGTTTTGTCATTGGCAGTTTTGGCAGCCCAAATGGGACCAAAGACAGCTGCTGAAGATTCCAGGGATGGGCTCCTAAATGCAGGTAAAGGTGCCCCCAGAGCCTTGTTGGTTGGCTGACTCTTCTGACACTCTCCCAGATATTTGGTAAGCTTCTCTCACATGGAGCTCAGCTTATTTTGCTTTCTTCAAGTTTGCTTGTTCTGATCCTTCCAGGTGGAAAACTGGGGTATAAGAGGGTCAAGATTTTTCTGGGTGAGACTTAGTAGGCTGCAACATGTGGATCTGTGGCCAACCTCATCTATAAAGTAAACACCTTTGGGCAGTCCTGACAGGCCTCAAGAGCTGTGCACAGGCATCTAGAACAGTAAGTCTGGTTGAATTAGGGAGGACTATTTCAACAAGGGAAAATAATGGGTATACTTCAGTCTAAGAAAACAAGATGGCAGCACTTGGGACTTACAAAGCCTCAAGGTAAGTCCATGGCATAAACTGCTAGGGGACTTGGGGAAATAAATTAAGACAAGAAATTTGGACTATTTTGATCAATGGCACATCAAAATCTAAGTAGGCACAATTCAGACTAGTAAAAGCCATTAGAGCGCTGTGAATTGTGTAAGATTGATGAATCACAGACCTGTACCTCTGAAACAAATAATACATTATATGTTAAAAAAAAAAAAAAAAAAAGAAGATAGGAGGAAGGGAAAAATGAAGGAGGGGAAATCGGAGGGGGAGACGAACCATGAGAGACTATGGACTCTGAGAAACAAACTGAGGGTTTTAGAGGGGAGGGGGTGGGGGTTTGGGTTAGCCTGGTGATGGGTATTAAGGAGGGCACGTATTGCATGGAGCACTGGGTGTTATACGCAAACAATGAGTCATGGAACACTGCATCAAAAACTAATGATGTAATGTATGGTGATTAACATAACACAATAAAATAAAATTTTAAAAAAAAACAAATAAAAGCCATTAGGGCATCCACCACAATAAAGAAACCTTCTCACAAAAGGAATAATAGATCTATTGCTTATGAGACTCTCAGAAACCAAAGCCACAAAATTAGTGGGACCAATTGAGCACTTAAAAGCAGTTAAAGTACTGACCACCTAACTCCAAGACACCCATGCTAGGCTAAGTTGGTCATGGAATAGGTTAGATTAATAATAGGTCACCCACCAATCTCAAGAAAATATTTGTGCGATGAGGTACACTGTAAAACACAAAATCCTCAACTTACTGGCACATCCCTCTTAGGTATTAATTTGATTCCAAGAGACCCATGGCTTAGCTAAAGAAATGGAATCCTCAGGTCTCAAAGAATTAAGCGTGCCACCTTCCCAGCATCTTTTTTATGTCTAAGAACTGTGATCCTGGAGGATGTAGATATTTACAAAAACGGCAAAATCTTATGAAGAAAACCTAGAATTACAGTGACCATTATGGGGAATGTTCCAGTTTGATAAGCTTGGTCGCTTAGGAAGTGTACCTGAAAGCAAGTGCTCCCAAATCAAACACACAGAATAGGGTATCTATTTTCATTGGCATGCAGGACCCTCCGAAAGGCCACAAAATGTGAAAACATTTTCATTGAAAGATTCTCCACATCAGGCTAATGAAAAATTAAAGACCTAGAGGTACCTAAAATAAAAGACTCTAAGGCTGATGTGATTCCTTTTACTGCCGTCTGTTCCCCTCTACTCCTACTAAGAGTACTTAGTCTACTGATCTTCTGTTCGAACTTTCCACTCTGAAGAGATCACAAGACCATAAACAAAAGGCCACCAAGTTAGTGGACTTATACACCCTTATATGAGCCCCTCCCAGGATTGCCAAGACTCTGAAGGACTCTCCAGTAAACTGCTACCATTATTCCCTTAAACAGCCAAGGTGAAATTAAAATTAATGGAAACCCTAGGCAAATTCTGGGAGCTACACTCTACTTGAAAGCTCACTTGCTCAGGGCCCTGCGGATGGGATCCTGGAAAAATGGGCAGAAGCCAGCAAAGGGTGAGGATTCTTAACAGAGTCAGCTCTCCCAGATCACTGTCTGTAGTGCCCAACTGAGAGAGGAAGATAAAATGCCACATGGTCCTTTCCTTTCCAAACCCAGGGCCATAGGTTTTTTTCCCATTCTTTTTCTTCCAGGGATAGCAACTGCCTTCTTTTTTGTCTCATTTTGTGTCCTGAGAACTTGGCTTGGCAATTGTCGGTTTGGAGACCCCCAAAATATGACTGGACAGAAATGTGGATTGAACCCCATTTGTGGCTACTACATGTGGCCAGACTATGTGAGTTCACATCATAAAAATGGAGCAGTTGGATTAATTAATTTTAAGTGTCCCTTTCATCTTTAAAATTATTTAATCAGATGAATTGAGTGATTTCCCATAGTCCAATTATTAAGATCAATCCAGAAGCAGCCTAAACTGTTGAATTGGACAGAAACTCTAGTTCAAACAAGCTTAAGAAGAAAAAAAAATTATTGATTCACTTAATTGAGAAGGCCAGAAATAATGCTGGCTCCATACATGATTGGATTCAGAGGTCCAGTGATGTCATTAGAACTTGGTTTCTCTCCAGCTCTTGACATTATCTTCCACTGAGTTGGCTTCTTTCTCTGGCTTTACATAATGATCCCTGATAGCTCCAGGATCATAATCTCCTAGGATTATCTCCAACTGGGCTATTTTGGCTGCCACATATAACCCTGAATCACTGAAGCCTGAGGCTGATGCTCAGCCCTGATGAATTGTGGCTTGCACGCCCACTGCAAAATTTCTGTATTTTCAGCTGAGAGCATTTTAACTAACATAGATCTTGATACTAGGAAATGAGGCACTACAGAAAACATACTAGTTTAATAGACGATGAAGGGTAAAGAACAGAGAATACCCTACTATTTACTCTACGATTACTTTCTGGCAATTTTATCATACCATTTTGAACGTGTCAGTTAAACTATGGTCTCTATTGTGTTGAAACTCAGACAATGCACCTATCAAATCTATAGCAATGAGGGACTCGGTAAGAAATGTGTTTAGAGTATTTTTAACATTTCTTGAGGAAATCAATGAAGTCTTACAGGAAAGGGACCAACAGGCTGAATGTGGCCCACTATAAACACAGAAGGAAGAAAAAGAAATAGCTTCATTAAGAAGGGCATGTTGTGTATTCCAAAATCATGGAATTTTGTAGGTTGGAAAAACTGAATTAACTACCTTAAATATAAATGCTGGTAAAGACTGGGAGGTAGGTGATTTGGAAGAATGTAAGATTGAAGCACAAGAAAAATATGAGATTCCAACAACTCCTATTGAGTAACTGTGCCTGAAAAAGAATGCAACATATTGGTGTCCATTGATCTAAGGCTATGGCCTCAAATCTCTTCCAAGGACAAGCCAAACGTAGACTGGAGGCATTAAAATAAGATTCTAGGAAACAGAGACTTGTTGCTAGGAGTCCAAAGTCCCACACTCAAAAACCACGACCATGGGGTGCCTCGGGGGCTCAGATGGTTAAGTGTCTGCCTTTGGCTCAGGTCACGATCTCCAGGTCCTGGGATCAAGTCCTGCATCAGGCTCCTGGCTGGCTCAGCAGGGAGTCTGCTTCTCTCTCTCCCTCTGCCTCTCCACCTGCTTGTGCGCTCTCTCTCTCTCTCTCTCTCTCTCTCAAATGAATAAATAAAATCTTAAAAAAAAAAACAAACACACTCACACTAAAATCTCCTGATATGGCGTCGCAGAGTGAGAATTACTGAGTTTGCCCATCAAGAGCTACGACTTAAATCTTATACAGGGCATCACCTAAAGTTGTGCAGCCCCACAAAGAGCATCATACCCAATGTTTACCTCATATGAAAGACAATGAAAAGAGTGATCTTCCTGGGGCACAACAAGGAGTGATAGAAGAGGACTGACAAGTGAGTTTATTGAGGAGAGAAGAATAAGAGGCTGCTGTATGTAACAACAGAAGTCACTACATTCCCATGTCAGAAAGCTCTCACCGTTCCCAATCAGCAGGCTATGGTTTATGCTGGGCACCAGTGAGCTGTGTGTGTTGCTGCCCTTTTCCAAATAGAATTTTCATTGTGTTTATCCTGTTCTTTCTCCACTGCTTTATACTAAATGTGCTGAAGATTGGTAGTAACTGTGTTTTAGCACTAATCCAATGAGAAGCTACATTGGCTAAGACCAAGTGTAGATGTGATGGGAGAAACAGCAACTCAACCACAGCCCTGGAATCAAAACACTGGAGACTTCGAGCTGTCCCATTTTGGGGAAGGCTGAATGTAGTCCATGCTGGTGTGAGCATTTTTATGGTGCATATTTATTTGAGAAGGAGCTAAGTTTGAATGTTGAGCAGTTAAAGGGGAACTATATTTAACATTTGCTGAAATCCTCCACATCCATCCCAATCCTTCCCCATTATATGATAGCAATAGAGTTTGATTATTGACCCTGTTTCAGAAATAATTCCTGAATTGTCCAAGTCAATGAGGGTAATCTCTTCTCCCTTGCTGGTGATTAGTTCAAAACGCAGGGTCAAGCCAATCAGCAAATTCCTCTTATGCCATTGATTTGGGATGAGAGTGAAACCTAAATTGTCTCCATGGAGCGAAGGTACGGATTTATGTTGACTTTTTCATGGAAAGTTGTTTACTCTCCCACTGAACACAAATATGAAGTCAATGGGATGAAACCAAAACAAAAGATGATAGAGTAAGAATAGGAAAAGTACACCTGTTTCTGATACCCTCATTGAGTCCTAGAACAACTAATCTTGGAACCTCTTAGAACTGGAAATCTGGGATTTCCGGTTATACAAGATTAAAAATGTTATTGTTTAAGTCATATTTCTCTTACTTACAGCCCCAAACACCCTGACTAATATGCTGTCTCTATGCTAATGACACCCTGTATCAGTTAATAATTGCAGCCAGCTGCAAGGGACACAAACCTGACTAATGCTAGCTTAAACATGTGAGAGGTTTGGCTTCTCTCCTGGGGATACATAGTCCTGGGTTGATACAGTAACTATATTCCAGTCTTGCTCAATCATTTTGTTCAGCCTTCTTTAACAAGTACTTGCCGCCTTATTATCAGAAGTTAGCTGTGTTAGTATTTCAATCAGGAAGAAAGGGAAAGGCAAATAATAAAAGGCCAATGAATCCGCTGCTCTTTTAAATAGTTTTCATCTAACTACCTCACAACAATTGCCACATACATTTTATTGGCCAGAACTGCCACGTGACCATCCTCTGTGCAAGGGAAAGTGGGTAATACAGTTTTCACAGCTGGACCTATTTCCACCACCAAACAAGTAAGAATTGTATTCATAAGGTAGAAGGGAAAAATGTTATTAGGTAGGCAAATTAACCATCACCATCACATTGCCAAATTTATGTCTCCAGCTCAGACCTCACCTCCAATCTCGACTCATATATCAAACATGTAATTTAAAATCTCCATACTTGTGGATTCTAGACACCTCAAGCTGAATATATATATAAACAAAGCTAGGAATGTCCACACACAATCTGTCCCTCTACGAAGGTTATATTTTTGTTTGTTTCTTTTATTTTTTTCTGTTTTTCGTGGGGGAGGCTGGCCAGGTTGGTTTTGATCTGATAAATGCATGCATCTCAAACCTCCCCCACCCCTCCGCTTTGAGGGATATCAGCACCTGTCAGCCTGCATTACCTCTTATGATGGTTAATTTTATGTGTCAGCTTGACTGGGCAATAAGGTGCTCAGACATTTGGTCAAACATTGTTCTGAGTGCTTCTGTGAGAGTATTTCTGGATGAGATTAACATGTGAATTGACAGACTAAATAAAGCAGGCTGTCCCCCCTAATGAGGGTGGGACTTGTCCAAATCAATTTGAGATCTGAATAGAACAGAAAGTCGGAGTAAGAAGGAATTCCTCTTGCTGGCTGCTTGGCTGGGACCTCAGTCTTCTGCCCTTAGACTAGAACTTTTACACCATCAGCTCTCCTCGGTCTCTGGCTTGCTGACTCTGGGACTTGGTACTTCTCAGCTTCCATAGTTAAATGAGCCCATTCTTTAAAATCAATCTCTCCTTCCCCTCCCACTGCCCTCGCTCTCCGTATATATGGTTCTCTGGAGAACCCTCCTCAAGTCATTGCCATCTCAATGAATGGTACCACCCCTTAGTCGCTGAATGGCCCTACCATTTACCTAAGTGTACCTGTAGAAACCTAGAAATCATTCTTCATTCAATTTTTACGTATCCCCTCCATGCACTGAATTTATCACCAGATTGAGTCGGTACTTCCTTCCGGTGTATTTCGAATCACTCTGCTTCGCTCCTTCTCCAACACCACCACTTTAGCAAAGTCACTGGACTCTGGAAATTTATAACTGGCTCCCCTGTTTCCACTTGGTCCTTTCCAATACAATTTGTATGTAGCTTTCAGAATGATCTTTAAAACCATAAATCAGATGTCACTCTCCAGCTCAAAACCCTCCAACCACTTATCGTTGCAATTTATCGTACCATGGTCCAGGGGGTCTCATAAAGTGGTTCACCCTACACCTCTGCAACTTCATCGCTTTCCCTCCTTGCTTACTTGGAGTCCTATCAGTCTTCTCTCTGTTCCTCAGATATACCAAGCCCTTTCCCCTCTGCAATTTTGTACTATCTGAATGATCGACCTTTCTCTTTCTGTATGGCTAGTTTATTCTCATCACTTAGATCTCCCCAATTTGGCTTTGCCATCCAGGTAATTTTTCATCATTTAATCAAATAGCCCTTCATAATGGTCAATCATAATCTATAATCCCAGTGTGTAATTATTTTTCATTTACTGTGTCTCACGCCCCAACTAAAATATATGCTCTCTCACGACAAGGAATTAGTCTTTAGAGTTAGTTGATACTTCCAGGTGCAAGCACAATACTAGTTCTTAATGCTCAAAATATTTACTGAGTGATTTCATTAATTCATTCAACAAATATTTATTGAGGTCTTAGAAGGAATTGTTCCAGGTACTAGGGATACAGCAGTAAATGAAAGGACCAGAGTTACCACCTTCATGGCACTCACCCTCTGTGGGGGGGAAGCCAGAGACTAAACAAATAGTATGTCAGAAGGAGAATATTTTTCATGAAAAGCCCATTGGGCATTTGTTCAGAATATTTTCTCTTTCTTAGGACTTAGACAAGAACTAGATGCCAAGAAGACACTAGGAAGTTTGGTATACACCAGCCTTTCCAAATAAGCCCTTAGAACATGCAAACGCTGTTATAGACATCCTGGGAAACTGACTTTTGTGTCAGTTACCCTGACATATATACAAGAGGCTAATGGGATCCATGGACTACGTGGCGGGGGCAGGGGGTGGGGTGGGGGGGCGGGGAGTGCTAATCACTTATTGACGGAGATAGTGATCAGACATGCAAATAGACACTAGCCAAACTCACTGTGAAGATTTGCAATCTTAATTATTCCAAGGCCATAAAGTCAACAAGATGGAATGTGATGTCCTGAATACAAGTGCCAAAATGCTAAGCCAAAGGGAAGGTGAAGAGAGAAAGAGAATAAATGGGATAGCAGATTAGATTACTGCCTGTCAGCAACGCTCATGACAGCTGTGGACACGCTGTAAACGAATGGCATACCATCCCAAACCATCACGCCCGGTCCTTGCCAAGGCTCCTGTCAACACACAGCTGGGCCTCTCTTGGCACAGTGGCTGATGTTCTCTCTCAATTTATTAACAATTGCTTCACTTTCGTGGATTCTAAGGACGAGATAATTCTCACATTTTTCACAGATGATGAAATTAATTGCTGAATTCAGATGTTGGGGATTATTTTGCCAATAATTTCTTGCCCAGATTGAAGATAATATCCATTTCCAATGTGACTGTTCCCAGATTCTAATGATGACTGGGAGTCACACATTTCGGCCTCAGTGTGTTACATGCTCTAAGAGGTACTACTTCGCACTGAGTGAGTGGAAGCCAAAGCAAATGGAGGAAAAGCATAGCAAATGTTACAAGTAAACAATAACAATAATGATAACAATGTTTAAAAAACTAACAGTGATTAAGCCAGGAACTTTAGTAAGCTCTTTACTATGTCTTATCGCAGGCAGCCCTCACAACAGTCTTGCGATAGGTAACAATTATTTTCCCTATTGTACAAAAACAGGAAAGAGGCAAGGAGGAGACACGGCTCTCTGAAGTGTGTACCTGTTGTTGTTTTGTAGAAGGCAGCAAAGCCAAGTGTTCCCATGTTCACAGCATCCTTATTTGAAATTGCGAAAAACTGGAGATCATCCACATGCCCATCAACAGGAGAACATATATCCCGCTGTGCTATCTACATACAATGGAATACTAGTCAGCAGTAAAACGTTCAGAATGACTGATGTTACAGACAACATGAGTGAATCACACTAAACACGCGGGATGAAAGGAGACAAACAAAAAAAAAGAGTACATAAAACATAATTCTGTTTCTATAAAATTTTAGGAAATTCCGACTAAAGTCTCCTGACAAAAAAACAGATCAGGTGCTGCTCGTGAATGGGAGAAGGATTGCCAAGGACACAAAGAAAATTTTGAAAGTGGTGAGTATGTTCATTGTCTTGATTGTAGTGGTGGTTTTGCAGGTAGATTCACATATTAAAACATCAAATTGTGCACTAGAATGTGAGTAGTTTACTGTAGGTCTATTATACATCAGTAAAACTGTTTCTTTTTTTTTTTTAAGATTTTATTTATTTATTTGACAGAAAGAGACACAGCGAGAGAGGGAACACAAGCAGGGGGAGTGGGAGAGGGAGAAGCAGGCTTCCTGCCGAACAGGGAGACCCACGCGGGGCTCGATCCCAGGACCCTGGGATCACGACCTGAGCCAAAGGCAAATGCTCAACGACTGAGCCACCCAGGCATGCTGGTAAAACTGTTTCTTAAAAATAAGCAAAAACTGCCATGAGATGTTCCCGTGCTTTGTGCTTCACATTTCCCTTTGGCTTTGGATGACTCAAGACAAAAGACATGACCCTGTTCTAATATGGCTGGCGCCTAGTGACTCTCCAAGAAATTCTGGCAGAGCCACTGAAAGGCACGGCGTCTCAGCATCAGATTTCACCCGGGAGAGCCATAGGAAGAGACTAATGGCACAGAGTACTGATGCTAAGCCGAATTGTTCTAAGAGATGCTTTGCTGGGATAATCTGGGTAATTTGCTTTGCTCCTTGCTTTCCTTGGATGGTAGACGTGTGTCTTCATTGATTCTCACTGAATGCACAGTTCCCGATTCATCCCATACCAGAAAACCACATGCATCTCAATTAAGTGCAAGTTCCTTCATGAGATATGTGGAAAGTCAAATTTTAAGAGTCCTAAAATCATCATCTTCTAACGTTATCACACTATATAGCTCCCTTGATTGCCACTGAATGTGTAAAAAGAAAATCAGGAGATCTACGTCTCGTACCAATTTGCAGTGCATTTCCAAAATGGCATATGCTGTGTCACTCTGACACCAAAGAGAAAAGAGGGAGGAATGAGCCACAGAGAGGGACCTGCACAGCATTCGGTTTGCTGAGTCAGGGGCTGTTGAACAGCAAGTGTTCTGGGACCCATCTGAACACACTACAGGGATCTGGAGTGGGGTTAGCTTGGAGGCATTTTACAGTAACCAAGTACCTGCTTGTTTAAACCCTGTTCATTACTGCTCTGCTTTTTTCCTAGGCAATGCAGCATAATGAGCCTGAAAGTCAGTCCTTAGAGCCTGGAGGAGCACAGGAGATGCACAGAAATGTTGAAATAAGACAGGATTCCTCCAAAGGAGCTGGAAAAAGGGGGTAGCCCTCCCCCACTCCTCTCCACAAAGGAAAGCTCACGCAAAGGTTACTTTCCTTGTGATTAAGAGTCTACACAATTAAAATTTTTAAGTGGCTGATTGAAGGATAATGTAGCAGATTTTATTCAGCCAAGTGTACCTCAAGGGAAATTCAGCTTTCCTTTATTACTTTTACTGCATGCACACATTTTCCCTTAGAAATAAAAATTAAACCTTTGCACAATTGCTTCCAAATGCATTTTCTCTTTACTCTAATAATGGTTTTCATGAGACATCTGTAGCAAATTTAAATGCTCCTTTTAAAAAATGCATAGAGTTATCAAGAAACTGATGTAAAATATGAATATATGTAAGGCTGAATAAACATCTGTTGCTAACCCTCCAGCCTCTAAGTACCAAAGTGTGCCCACTCCTCCTTGCTATTTGTTTACCTTTCAGGTGATTACCATTGTCAAAAGCATTCCAGGATATTCAGAGGGAGGGGGTATAACAACCTCCAAAAGAAATTTATTCTCTCTCTTTTCCACATTTTCAGCTCTTTACAGCACTGAGGATAATGAGAAATTAAGATGATTTGCTGAAATCCTTAACTTCCTATCTTTCGAGGAGCTTCATTTCTTTTCGGAGGCTTTGAAATGTAAACTAGGTAGGAGTAAGCGGAGGACTGAACGGCTGCTGGGAGGTGTGGTTAGACGTAGGGACAATGACCAGAATGGCTAAAATTAACAAGTCAGGAAATGACAGATGTTGGCAGGGATGCGGAGAAAGGGGAACCCTCCTACACTGTTGATGGGAATGCAAGCTGGTGCAGCCACTCTGGAAAATAGTATGGAGGTTCCTCAAAAAGTTGAAAATAGAGCTACCCTACAACCCAGCAATTGCACTACTGGGTATTTACCCCAAAGATACAAAAGTAGGGATCCGAAAGGGTACATGCACCCCGATATTTATAGCAGCAATGTCCACAATAGCCAAACTGTGGAAAGAGCCAAGATGTCCATCGACAGATGAATGGATAAAGAAGAGGTGGTATATATATACAATGGAATATTATGCAGCCATCAAAAGGAATGAGATCTTGCCATTTGCAACGACGTGGATGGAACTGGAGGGTATTATGCTGAGCAAAATAAGTCAAACAGAGAAAGACATGTATCATATGATCTCACTGATATGAGGAATTCTTAATCGCAGGAAACAAACTGAGGGTTGCTGGAGTGGAGTTGTTGGGTGGGAGGGATGGGGTGACTGGGTGATAGACACTGGGGAGGGTATGTGCTCTGGTAAGCACTGTGAATTGTGCAAGACTGTTGACTCTCAGATCTGTACCTATGAAACAAATAATGCAATATATGTTAAGAAAAAAAAAAAAGAAGAAGAAGAAGGTAGCAGGAGGGGGAGAAGGAAGCGGGGGAAATCGGAGGGGTAGACGAACCATGAGAGACAGTGGACTCTGAAAAACAAACTGAGGGTTCTAGAGGGGAGGGGGGTGGGAGGATGGGTTAGCCTGGTGGTGGGTATTGAGGAGGGCACATTCTGCATGGAGCACTGGGTGTTATGCACAAACAATGAATCATGGAACACTACATCTAAAACTAATGATGTAATGTATGGGGATTAACATAAGAATTAAAAAAAAAAAGAAAAGAAAAAGACGTAGGGACAATGACAAGGGGACAATGACAAGAGCTAAAGTTTGGCACCAGCCTCCTGCTTCCCAGGGAGTCCACCCTTTTAATACTGCCCTCCCCTTGCAGCTGGCATTTGATTCTTGCCATTTCACAGATACCAAAATTGGGGTTCAGCAAGGGCAAGCTGCTTGCCCACAGCCCGACTATTAGTAAGTGACTGAGTCACGAACCAAAGCCAGGTCTTCCCGAAAGAAGCTCAGGTTATTTTCTAAGTGAGAGAAAAAAAAAGTAAATTACAGAATATTGAACTGAAGCATTCAAACACATTGTCCACTTGTAGAGAGAAAAATAAGCTTGATTTATCTCAGTGAGTCCAACTTCAAAAAAAACATGGCTCTCTAAGAATATTTCTATGCCTCAGTTACATCTAAATTCTGCCAATCTACGTAGGGACAGCTTGTCTTTTTCACAGTTGATGAGGAGCCTACTTGTCACTCTCCTTGCCATTGTATCCCTGGAAATGGAATTTGAGAATTTGATTTTAGTCTTTTATTCTGTCTCCTCTTCCACTGTGGATCTGAAAACAATATGTGGGATATTCAGATTTTGAATAGGAATATGGAGATCTAAGAAGATGTCAGCAAGAAAAAGGCTACAACAGTGTACTTAATGACATACAAAACCTCTTCAATAAAGTTCTAATCCCAAGTCATTAGCCTTTTGGGTGGACTTCCTTATCCACCTACACACATTTAATTTCATATCCTCACTGCATAATATATTCATTTATTACACATTACCCACTGCACATTTTCCCATTCAATGAAAAATACAGTACTTTATTGTTTGGCTCTTCTTCAAATTGGATTACTGAAGGATGTTTCAAAGTTAATAACTCTAACTATCTGAAATAAAACCTGCTTACTAACACCCAGAAGAAGAAAAAATCATACATGCATGCACAAACACATTCACTCATATATTCCCCAACTTTTGGACCCAAATCCTGATAGTATCATGAAGAAGAAAAAAGTTACAAGGTTAGAAAATTTAAAAGCCCAAAAACTATCACCAACATACAGGAATAATACCGCTAATATTATGTCAACTATAGGCTTACCATTCTTCCAGGTGCTTCAACCTGTATTTAATCCTCACAAAAATCCAACAACATAATTCTTATTATTTTCCCTATTTTGCTGATGACGGAACAGAAGTGCAGTAATTAGCACAAGACCATATGTAGAAAATACAGAAACCAGATCCAAACTGAAAGGGACTAGTTCGAGAGTACTAGGGTGTTTTGGGGGTTTTTGGTTTTTTTTGTTGTTGTTTGTTTTTGCTGTTCCTGTAACTTTCTTCCTTTCTCACCCACTGGTACAAATATAATCTAAAACTAGTGAGGGCCGCCAATTTTTATAATAACTAACATTTTTGATGAAGTGGTCTGTGGCATTCGAAATTACCACAACCAACTTAGCTTTCAATTACCAGCAGTACCCTCTGGAGTGGAATAGTGAATTAAGACCTCTTCCCAACAGCATAAAAAGTATTAAAGACAAAAAGATACAAAAATCTGTCTCCTTTATGTCTCTGTCTACTCAGTAGATTTCATTTTATTCTTTGGAAAGGCACACACCTACTGGACCCAGATAGAAAAGATAGAAAAATTCTGCTGTGCATTGAAAGGAAATGTGAATATGAAAACATTGTTACTACGGAAGTGTTACTTTAGCAGGAGAAAAAAAAGAACTTCCTCGGGTCAGTCCACCTGTGTTTCAATCCACCTCAGAAAGGTGGTGAACAACTTGAGCATTTACTTGCTCTGGATAAGCTGAATTCTTTCAGAGGTTAAGTATTGCCCATAGATCTTGATGAGATCTGTATATTCTGAGCAAAACCCAATGGATCCTTTGTGCTCCAGAAAAGAAACTGGTCATCAGACTTGAGAACACACGTGGCAATGTTGTCTTCCTGGACCGTCGTTCCCCTGAGAAACTATGGCTGTGAAATGTTCCATTTGTCATGTTTTTTTGCCTGTAATATTTTGCCTCATTGAAAGCTGTCCCATCTGAAAAGCTTTATTTTCAAAAAGGTTGTTTCTGTCTTGGCCCTCCCACCATTCATTCAATAAAAATTCTGAGAACTCACTAGGTGCAAGGTATTACATTACACACTTAGAAATAATAAATAACAAGAATATAGCAATAAACCAAACACAGCTTCTATTGAAGAACCCTAAAATGACATAATTCAGGATAAGAGGAACATTTACGTATTAAATATACAAGCTGGGAGTGATTTTTAAAATTTAATTATCATAGATAAAGAAGTAAGTTTAGGGGCGCCTGGGTGGCTCAGTTGTTAAGCGTCTGCCTTTGGCTCAGGTCATGATCTCAGGGTCCTGGGATCGAGCTCCACATCGGGCTCCCTGCTCGGAGGGAAGCCTGCTTCTCCCTCTCCCACTCCCCCTGCTTGTGTTCCCTCTCTCGCTGTGTCTCTCTCTGGCAAATAAATAAAATCTTTAAAAAAAAGAAGTAAGTTTAACCTGATAGGGAAAAAAAAGAAACTTGACCTAACAGTCTGCCCACTTCTGCCCGACATGGTGCTAGCCACTGTCCTGAGTCACTGCATTTATTCCTAACAACACACATATGAACTAACTCTTGTTATTTCCATCTTACAAAGACAAAGTTACATGAGCTGCCCCAGGTTGCAGGCTGATCACAACATTAAAGTTGGTGGTCGGTCTCCCAGCCCCCAGGTCATGCGACTTTTCACATCCCCTACATGAAGAAATCTCTGGGACTGGGAAATGGGAAAAGAGACACCTAGGCTTGAGCATGATACCCAGCAAGACCCAGCGTCCCACAGATAGGGGCTGGTGATCATGACAACGGCGGCAGCAGCTCCAGAAGTAGATCGAGCCAGCATCTGATTCCTCCGCTGCACAAAAAGCCACCGCTAGGAAACATCAGCCAACCTCTCTACACCACACGTCTACTCCCTTTGCCGCCCAAATGCTGGAGGTCAGACTTCCCACTGCCACCTGCCTTTTCTTCATTCGTCCCTCTCTTCCTTACCGCGTTATTTGCATACCATGATTCTCATTCCTTTCTTCTTTCTGCTTCATCTCCTCCCAACCCACCTGATAACTTCTGCCAGGAACAACCGAGATACCCTTCCCGAGTATGACAAATGGAGAGTTTCACAATTACCTAGGGCTCAACAGAGCTGGGGCTGTTCTGGGACTTGCCTCCACCTAAATTATTTTCCAAATTCAGCTCCTGAACACAGGACTAAGTTTTAACAGCACTGGGCCCACCTTGAGGTTATTTATTCAGTCATACAGAAATTACTGTTCACAAGACAGAGAAGTAAAATAATTTATTTTTTTATGACGTCTTCCTGATAGCTTGGCTGCTAGAAAAAGCAAACAATTTTCCTAACAAAGTCTAGCTGTTGTACATATGAAATATCCCCTACAAAATAACTCCTCTTCCCCAGGATGCTAAAACACAGATTTTATACCTGAATAGTAACTACTGACTTCAAGAAAGGGATTCTTTCCTGCTTTAGCTTTCATATTCTCTCAAGGTCTGTAATCCAAGAAGACAGTATTCTATCTATTCAAAATGTAATCTGGACCTCTGATGACCATGAACTTTTACCTCCTTGTATAAACAGGGGATTCAGATCCAGGAAGTCAATACATAAAGCAGCGTTCGACCATGGCAGTCCGTGGCAATCACTCAATTCATTGAATGAAGCAATTTGTGTCAGATTCATATGGCTTCGATGTATTTACACAGATTGAACCATTGAGGGTCATTTGATGTTCAAGCCTTATTCTGAGGATGGCACATAATTCAGGAATGCTGAATCAAAAGAGCTATCCCCAGGGACTAATTCTCAAGAACCAGGATAACATGTATCTGCTTTGTCGATTTCCATTTAAGCAGAATTAAAGGTTACCCTACCAGATGCTCTAGATACTAGTCACGAACATGCATTTCCCCCTGTGAGTATTATAATAAATTCAGAAAAGGTCCAGTTCTGACACCCAAAAGGCAGCAACATTATATCGCTGACAACATGCTATTAGCAGTCATTTTCACTTATTACTGTTCTTCAGGCTTATACTGGGCTGGATTATGTTTTGTTCTATTGTGTCTTCATAGCATTTTCCAACTGCAGCTAGAGAGCTGCATTTTTTTTGTGTACACAGTGTAATTTTTAACGCAAAGTATAATAATAACTTCTCATGGATTCTGTGCATTAAGGGACTCAAAATCACACTGGAGTTTTGTCTCCCCAACCAGTTTCTAGACAGAACAACAATATTCTTAGAGTCTAATGGAACTGAATGTAACCTTCACCCTCTTTTTCAAAGAGCTTGCCAACACACCCCCTCATCCCCATGTCACTCACATTCACAATCCTAACCAATGTACACCTGGACAATTTTTTCCAATATTCCCTTGTCTAAGCCTTCCATTCCCACTTCTGAATCTTCTGCCTGTGGTATTTGTAATAAATAACATTTTCTTAAATCAACATAGATGCCTGAGTACTCTCTTATGCAGGTAATTCACAGATACCATGTTTTGATTTAAGGCTTAAACGTTACAAGTCAGTTGGCAGTTGGCCAAGGAGAAATAATTATCTGATTTGTTTATCCCAAAGAGTAGTGAAGAAGAAAAAAGAAGGATAGATAGGAGGGAGGGCTAGAGGGAAGGAGGGAAAGAGGAGAGAAAAAGAGATTGTTTGGGTAGAAATTAGAGGTAAGTGGGGCGGAGCAAGATGGCGGAGGAGTAGGAGACCTGGATTTCGTCTGGTCTCAGGAATTCAGCTGGATAGGGATCAAACCATTCTGAACACCTACAAACTCAACAGGAGATCGAAGAAAAGAAGAGCAACAACTCTCTCATCAGAAAAGCGACCACTTTCTGGAAGGTAGGACATGCGGAGAAGTGAATCCGAGGCGATATTCGGGAGGATAGACGGCGGGGGAGGGGCCTCCGTTGGGCGCTTCTGGCAAGTGATAGAGCCGCGGAGCACAAAATCGGAACTTTTAGAGTCTGCTCTGCTGAGGGACGTCACTCTGGTGGCTAAGCGGGGGATGGAACCCTCCGGGACAGTGTGGTCTCAGGACCCACAGGTCACAGAAAAACCGGGGGTGCCTGAGTGCGGCAGAGCTCCCAGGTATCGGAGCAGGGAAGCCGGCTGCAGAGGCGGAGCCCAGGCGCGGGCTCTCAGCTCGGGGTGGCCATAAACCGTGATCCGCGGCACAGTCGGGCCCCTGCTCCTCCAGCAGGGACCCAACAAGGGCAGATCCAGGGAGACTCACCTTCCTCCCCGGGGGAGGAGCCGCACGGGAGTGCACCGCAGGGATCTGCTGGGTTTGGAGACTCCACCCGGGGTCGGGTGCCAGAGATAGAAACGCTCAGTCACAGGCCGGGTGAGCAAGGAGTGCGGCCGGAGACCGGGGAGACGGGAGTGACTGACGGCTTTTCTCTGGGGGCTCACTGAGGAGCGGGCCCCGAGTTCTCGGCTCCTCCGGGGCGGAGATTGGGAGGCCGCCATCTCACTCTTGGCCTCCAAAATTTTGAGATAGTTCCTTCTAACAGATCAAAATATACCCTAAATCTCTAGTGTATGGTTTTTTTCTACTCCCCTGCCTGATCACATTCTCTCCCTTTTTTTTCTTTTTTTTTAAATCCTCTTCTTTCTTTTTTCTTTTTTTTTTTTTTTAAAGATTTTATTTATTTATTTGAGAGAGAGAATGAGAGAGAGAGAGAGCGCGCACATGAGAGGGGGGAGGGTCAGAGGGAGAAGCAGGCTCCTCGCTGAGCAGGGAGCCCGATGCGGGACTCGATCCCGGGACTCCAGGATCATGACCTGAGCCGAAGGCAGTTGCTTAACCAACTGAGCCACCCAGGCGCCCACTTCTTTCTTTTTTCAAACAACTTCTTATCCATTCCTTTTATAAAATTTTTTATAATTTCCATCTTTACAGTCATATTCCATCCCTTCATCATATCAACCCTTATTTTTGTACATATATAAGTTTTTCTTTCTTTAAAATTTTGGGAGGCACTTTCTTCTAATAGACCAAAATACACCCAAAATCTAGTGTGTGACACTGATCTATATACCAGCCTGATCATATTTGATCATATTCTGTTTTTTTTTTGTTTTGTTCTGTTTTTGTTTGTTTTTATCTTTATCTTTTTTTTTCTTTTTCTTTTTTCTCTCTTTCCCTTTCTTTTCCCACTGCTTCAGGTTTTTTCTGATTTGTTTAGAGTATATTTCCTGGGAACGTTGTTACTCTGCTAGTATTTTGTTCTCTCATTAATCTATTCTCCTCTGGGCAAAATGACAAGACAGAAAAAATCACCTCAACAAAAGAACAAGAGATAGTACCAACTGCCAGGGACCTACTCAATACAGACATTAGCACAATGTCAGATCTAGAGTTCAGAATCATCACTTTAAAGATACTAGCTGGGCTTGGAAAAAATATGGAAGTTATTAGAGAAACCTTTCTGGAGAAGTAAAAGAACTAAAATCTAACCAAGTCGAAATAAAAAAGGCTATTAATGAGGTGCAATCGAATATGGGGGCGCTAACTGCTAGGATAAATGAGGCAGAAGAGAGAATCAGTGAGATAGAAGACCAAATGATGGAAAATAAAGAAACTGAGAAAAAGAGAGATAAACAACTACTGGATCATGAGGGCAGAATTCGAGAGATAAGCGATACCATAAGACAAAACAACATCAGAATAATTGGGATCCCAGAAGAAGAAGAAAGAGAGAGAGGGGCAGAAGGTATAATGGAGCAAATTATAGCAGAGAACTTCCCTAATTTGGGGAAGGAAACAGGCATCAAAATCCAGGAAGCACAGAGAACCCCTCTCAAAATCAATAAAAATAGGTCAACACCCCGACATCTAATAGTAAAACTTATGAGTCTCAGAGACAAAGAGAAAATCCTGAAAGCAGCTCGGGAGAAGAGATCTGTAACCTACAATGGTAGAAACATTAGATTGGCAACACACCTATCCACAGAGACCTGGCAGGCCAGAAAGAGCTGGCATGATATATTCAGAGCACTAAATAAGAAAAATATGCAGCCAAGAATACTACATCCAGCTAAGCTGTCATTGAAAATAGAAGGAGAGATAAAAAGCTTCCAGGACAAACAAAAACTAAAGGAATTTGCAAACACAAAACCAGCCCTACAAGAAATCTTGAAAGGGGTCCTCTAAGCAAAGAGAGAGTCTGAAAGCAACATAGACCAGAAAAGAACACAGACAATATACAGTAACAGTCACCTTACAGGCAATACAATGGCACTAAATTCCTATCTTTCAATAGTTACCCTGAAGGTAAATGGGCTAAATGCCCCAATCAAAAGACACAGGCTATCAGACTGGATTAAAAAACAAGCCCATCGATATGCTGTCTGCAAGAGACTCATTTTAGACCCAAAGACACCCCCAGATGGAAAGTGAGGGGGTGGAAAACCATTTACCATGCTAATGGACACCAAAAGAAAGCTGGGGTGGCAATCCTTATATCAGACAAATTAGATTTTAAACCAAAGACTGTAATAAGAGTGAGGAAGGACACTATATCCTACTTAAAGGGTCTATCCAACAAGAAGATCTAACAATTGTAAATATCTATGCCCCTAACATGGGAGCAGCCAATTATATAAGGCAATTAATAACAAAAGCAAAGAAACACATCGACAACAATACAATAATAGTGGGGGACTTTAACACCCCCCTCACTGAAATGGACAGATCATCTAAGCAAAAGATCAACAAGGAAATAAAGGCTTTAAATGACACACTGGACCAAAGGGACTTCACAGACATATTCAGAACATTCCATCCCAAAGCAATGGAATACACATTCTTCTCTAGTGCCCATGGGACATTCTCCAGAATAGATCACATCCTAGGTCATATATCAGGTCTCAACAGGTACCAAAAGATTGGGATCATTCCCTGCCCATTTTCAGACCACAATGCTTTGAAACTAGAACTCAATCACAAAAGGAAAGTCGGAAAGAACTCAAATACATGGAGGCTAAAGAGCATCCTACTGAAGAATGAATGGGTCAACCAGGAAATTAAAGAAGAATTAAAAAAATTCATGGAAACCAATGAAAATGAAAACACAACTATTCAAAATCTTTGGGATGCAGCAAAGGCAGTCCTAAGAGGAAAGTATATAGCAATACAAGCCTTTCTCAAGAAACAAGAAAGGTCTCAAGTACACAACCTAACCCTACACCTAAAGGAGCTGGAGAAAGAACAGCAAATAAAGCCTAAACCCAGCAGGAGAAGAGAAATCATAAAGATCAGAGCAGAAATCAATGAAATAGAAACTCAAAGAACAGTAGAACAGATCAACAAAACTAGGAGCTGGTTCTTTGAAAGAATTAACAAGATTGATAAACCCCTGGCCAGACCTTTCAAAAAGAAAAATGACCCAAATCAACAAAATCATGAATGAAAGAGGAGAGATCACAACCAACACCAAAGAAATACAAACAATTATAAGAACATATTATGAACAACTCTATGCCAGCAAATTAGATAACCTGGAAGAAATGGATGCATTCCTAGAGATGTATCAACTACCAAAACTGAACCAGGAAGAAACAGAAAACCTGAACAGACCTATAACCACTAAGGAAATTGAAGCAGTCATCAAAAATCTCCCAAAAAACAAAAGCCCAGGGCCAGATGGCTTCCCAGGGGAATTCTACCAAACATTTCAAGAAGAATTAATACCTATTCTTCTGAAACTGTTCCAAAAAATAGAAATGGAAGGAAAACTCCCAAACTCGTTTTATGAGGCCACCATTACCTGATCCCCAAACCAGACAAAGACCCCATCAAAAAGGAGAATTACAGACCAATATCCCTGATGAACATGGATGCAAAAATTCTCACCAACATACTAGCCAATAGGATCCAACAGTACATTAAAAGGATTATTCACCACGACCAAGTGGGATTTATCCCTGGGCTGCAAGGTTGGTTCAACATCCGCAAATCAATCAACGTGATACAATTCATTAACAAAAGAAAGAACAAGAATCATATGATCCTCTCAGTAGATGCAGAAAAAGCTTTTGACAAAGTACAGCATCCTTTCTTGATCAAAACTCTTCAGAGTATAGGCATAGAGGGTACCTACCTCAATATCATAAAAGCCATCTATGAAAAACCTACAGCGAATATCATTCTCAATGGGGAACAACTGAGAGCTTTCCCCCTAAGGTCAGGAACGCGGCAGGGATGTCCACTATCACCACTGCTATTCAACATAGTATTAGAAGTCCTAGCCACAGCAATCAGACAACAAAAAGAAATCAAAGACATCCAAATTGGCAAAGAAGAAGTCAAACTCTCACTCTTTGCAGATGATATGATACTTTATGTGGAAAACCCCAAAGACTCCACCCCAAAACTGCTAGAACTCATACAGGAATTCAGTAAAGTGGCAGGCTATAAAATCAATGCACAGAAGTCAGTGGCATTCCTATACACCAACAACAAGACAGAAGAAAGAGAAATTAAGGAGTCGATCCCATTTACAAGTGCACCCAAAACCATAAGATACCTAGGAATAAATCTAACCAAAGAGGCAAAGGATCTGTACTCAGAAAACTACAAAATACTCATGAAAGAAATTGAGGAAGACACAAAGAAATGGAAAAATGTTCCATGCTCATGGATTGGAAGAACAAATATTGTGAAGATGTCAATGCTACCTAGAGCAATCTACACATTCAATGCAATCCCCATCAAAATACCATCCACTTTTTTCAAAGAAATGGAACAAATAATCCTAAAATTTGTATGGAACCAGAAAAGACCCCGCATAGCCAGAGGAATGTTGAAAAAGAAAAGAAAAGCTGGCAGCATCACAATTCCGGACTTCTAGCTCTATTACAAAGCTGTCATCATCAAGACAGCATGGTACCTGCACAAAAACAGACACATAGATCAATGGAATGGAATAGAGAGCCCAGAAATGGACCCTCAACTCTATGGTCAACTAATCTTTGACAAAGCAGGAAAGAATGTCCAATGGAAAAAAGACTCTTCAACAAATGGTGTTGGGAAAACTGGACAGCCACATGCAGAAGAATGAAACTGGACCATTTCCTTACACCACACACAAAAATAGACTCCAAATGGTTGAAAGACCTCAATGTGAGACAGGAGTCCATCAAAATCCTAAAGGAGAACACAGGCAGCAACCTCTTCGACCTCAGCCGAAGCAACTTCTTCCTAGAAACATCGCCAAAGGCAAGGGAAGCAAGGGCAAAAATGAACTATTGGGACTTCATCAAGATAAAAAGATTTTGCACAGCAAAAGAAACAGTCAACAAAACCAAAAGACAACCGACAGAATGGGAGAAGATATTTGCAAATGACATATCAGATAAAGGGCTAGTATCCAAAATCTATATAACTCATCAAACTCAACATCCAAAGAACAAAGAATCCAATCAAGAAATGGGCAGAAGACATGAACAGACATTTTTCCAAAGAAGACATCCAAATGGCCAACAGACACATGAAAAAGTGCTCAACATCGCTTGGCATCAGGGAAATCCAAATCAAAACCTCAATGAGATACCACCTCACACCAGTCAGAATGGCTAAAATTAACAAGTCAGGAAATGACAGATGTTGGCGGGGATGAGGAGAAAGGGGAACCCTCCTACACTGTTGGTGGGAATGCAAGCTGGTGCAGCCACTCTGGAAAACAGTATGGAGGTTCCTCAAAAAGTTGAAAATAGAGCTACCATACGATCCAGCAATTGCACTACTGGGTATTTACCCCAAAGATACAAAAGTAGGGATCCGAAAGGGTACGTGCACCCCGATGTTTATAGCAGCAATGTCCACAATAGCCACACTGTGGAAAGAGCCAAGATGTCCATCGACAGAAGAATGGATAAAGAAGAAGTGGTATATATATACAATGGAATATTATGCAGCCATCAAAAAGAATGAGATCTTGCCATTTGCAATGATGTGGATGGAACTGGAGGGTATTATGCTAAGCGAAATAAGTCAAACAGAGAAAGACATGTATCGTATGACCTCACTGATATGAGGAATTCTTAATCTCAGGAAACAAACTGAGGGTTGCTGGAGTGGGGGGTGGGGTGGGAGGGATGGGGTGACTGGGTGATAGACACTGGGGAGGGTATGTGCTCTGGTAAGCACTGTGAATTGTGCAGGACTGTTGACTCTCAGATCTGTACCTCTGAAACAAATAATGCAATATATGTTAAGAAAAAAAAAAAGAAGAGGATAGCAGGAGGGGAAGAATGAAGGGGGGCAAATTGGAGGGGTAGACGAACCATGAGAGATGATGGACTCTGAAAAACAAACTGAGGGTTCTAGAGGGGAGGGGGGTGGGGGGATGGGTTAGCCTGGTGATGGGTATTAAAGAGGGCACGTTCTGCATGGAGCACTGGGTGTTATGCACAAACAATGAATCATGGAACACTACATCTAAAACTAATGATGTAATGTATGGGGATTAACATAACAATAAAAAATTAAAAAAAAAAAAGAAATTAGAGATAAGAAGAGAGAAATGGCTTTAATCGCCTGGGAAGGAGGAAGGCAATATTAACAAGGAAGAGATACACAGACTTCTGAGAGTGCTTTAACCTGGGACAGGCTGAATTCCTGCACTTCAACAGAGAAATTCTCCAACTTAGAATAGAGTTTTTGTCTACTAAACTGCATAAAGATGGTACGGCAGATACTTGCCAATTTTCAGAATCCTTGCTTACATTTGGGGAATTCCCCATATTATAAGTCCCCATAGGAGACAGGAGCAAATTCCAGACAGATGCTGAAAATTCTAGAAACTCACTGCTTGGGGCTTCTCCAGCAGGTAGGGTATGGGCATGTGCCCTGGGCCACAGCCTTTACATTGGAAGGCAGCGTGCAAAGATGCAGAGACTGTGGGGAATTCCCACTGGTGGAGAAGGGGCGTGAATGGACCAGCTCCTCAGGCAACAGCAGCAGGGGGACACACTGCGGGTTTAACGTAGAGGTAGTGGCGCCCATGTTCTTCCACAATCTTCTCACCACGCCGGCTCTGTGACACCATCTTGGGCATTTTTTTCCCTAGCTACAGAGCCCCAAACTGGTTTTCAAGCCCTCCTATTGATTCTGTAACCTACCCAATATTCTTTTATGAAATTACTTTTCTGCCTAAAACAGTCAAACTGAGGGAATATATAACCTCACACATGATGTATATGAAATATACATATGAAACTATAATAGGAAATATATACGTACATATGAAATTCCCTGCTCCAGTGCAACAGATTTCTGTCAAATTCCCATAATCTTACAACTCGATAGAAGGGAATAACACCATTACCTCTATTCAAACCCACTATTTGACAGATGGGTTTCCTCTGTCGAGGGTTTAAGAGATCACCAAGGGTCAACCAGCTCAGAGAGCAGAGTGAGGATGAGAATGATTTCTAGTTAAATGCCCTTCCCACCACACCATGTTGATAGCAACCTTGGTTATTGGGTGCAGTATTTCAGTTATAGATTGCTTTTGTATTGATTGGATTTCATTTTGTCTTAAGAAAGATCATTCTAGGTTTGTATTTGATTGAGTTATCTATATTTGGTTATCTATTAATTTATCAGTATTAAGACAGACAAGACCATGATGGGGACCTCAGAAAAAGGTAGTTAACTAAGAGAAAGGACTCAATGGAGTAAGAATAGGAGGGATGAGGATATGGCAAGCAAGTTTGTGCTGTAACTCTCCCTGGTTTGGAAAAAATACTTAATTAAAGCAGCATCCTTTTGTGAGGTGCTGCTTAGTTGGTTTTGCTGCTCTGGAGCCCAGAATATGAATGGAACCCAGTTCACAGATACATAAAACAGAATATTTCCTCAACTCTGGACCACGTGAGGAAAACAAAAGGATTGGTGCAAAGAAATGAACTCAGTATACAATGAGAATTATCTACATGTACAACTAACTTAAACACAACAATACATAGTAAACAAAGTTTTCCATCATGTTCAAGTGTCAATTTCTGATTCCTTGATGCTTTGCAACAACTTATAGTTTAGCCTCTAGCTTAGATCAGTTGGAAAACTTTCACTTCTTGAATTGTCCAGTGCTGTAGATATTCATCTATATGTGAATGCATTTTTGTCCCATGCTACCTTGGCTTTATGTTACCTTCATATATCAGGGCCATAACTTTTTTGTGAAATGAACTGTTCCTCTCTACAGCCAGTAATTGCTGAAATTCTTTGTAAAATACTGATATCCCAACAGGATTCCTCGGGAGAACTGCTTCTCTCCAACACACTTTGCAAAATGCCTGGCACTAATATACCACCTACTTTCCCCGGAATGGCTTCACTGACCTGAGCATTTTGTGCTCTAACTAATCTACACCTTACATTTTTTATTTTTCATTTTCTGGCATGACAGGAAAATGGAAAGTCTTGCTTTTAATCATTCTTTGACAAGTAGCCTGCCTTTCTTGTTAGGATCCAAGTTGAAATCAGATTCACCATTGTGTAGAAATGTGGACTTCACACACTCACACACACACACACACACACACACACACCGCACACACCACACACACCAGTTCACATCCAAGATTAAGAGGCTTGCAAAGCCCAAAGAGGGAGCCTACGGGATTGCCATATCCTTTATCCCAAGACACTCCTGAAACTCAAATCTTTTCCCTAAGCAGAAGGTATTTAGTCCTATCTCCTTGAGAAATCCAATTTTAATAACTTCCCCTTCTCTTCCAAAATGAAGCTGAACCGACAGCTCGCTTCTAACATCCTTTAAAAGTACTGCAAATTATCTACAGGATAGAGGATCCATTGTATGGGTTATCCAAACTATAATTAATCTAAAAATGACACATCCTGGGATGTATAATGCATTACCTTTCTGAAACCAAATTACAGCATTAATTATATTTGGCTTCAGCAAATATTAACATTTCTTTACATGCCCTAAGCCCAAACATCTAATGAAGAGACTAGAGTATAAGCTGGAATCACACTGTTCCCCAGAGAAAGCCAAACTTACCATTTAAACCACTAACAATAACCTACAGAGCAGTTCATCCCCACAGGACAGGTCAGCTTTAAGCCAACATTTGTTCTGTCCTCTAGAAACGGCGGGTCTGTCCCTTCCACCTGGACTTAGATTATCTTAGCTAGCCTTGCTGGTGGCAGAGTCCTTGATACACAGGGGCACCTAAACTGTTTTTAATGATATATTTGCAGCTCTCAAAGTGGATAATCGAGGTCCGGAAATGCTATTATTGTAACAGCTCCCACAGTAACCCTCTATGAGTTCACTTGCTATCTGCCTGGAGTCTAAGGGTCCAAATGTTTCAAGTCTGGAAGGTGGGAGTGGGGGTCGAAGGGAGGCAAAATGACGTTCACAGCAGGATTCCTGAAAACATCAAAACACTGTCTGTTCTTGCCTTTTGTGAAGTCAGCCCTTGAGCTATTTGTTCAGGTTTCCCTACCAACTTCATGACGAATGAGGTTTTTCCAAGGGCTTTTCCACACAGCGCTGTTATTTCACTGGGCTTCGGTGAGTACTTTAAACAGATGAAGACAAAGAAAGCCAGCCATATAATTCAGTGTCTGATTGCTTTTCCACATGTCAGTAGTGAGAAGTACAACTCTGCCTTGAGCAGCTCTGAGTGGCTGCCTGATTGAATCCAGTAAAGGCTGATAAATTTTGGAATGCTCTTTCAGCACAAGAAAAATAGCATCTCTATGGAATATGGTACTGCAGTACTTTGTGCCTTGCAAGAGACACCTCAAAATCGGGGCTTTTCATCATGGGGCATGACGAAGGAGAAGCAAAAGGGCATTTTCCAACCCCCACCCCCATCACATCATCAACATCTGGAGGATGAGAGCTGACCCACATTTTTTTTTTAACTTCAAATGATTTTTTTTTTTTTTTTGGAAGCACTAAGTGCAATTACAGTACATAAGCGATGGGTTACTAATTTAGAAGCTAATTAATTTCAATAGTGAGTGTTTCCAGAAACAAAATCTTGAAAGATACAGGGAGGAATAAACAGAGAGTTTATTCTACTTATATAACACATTTTCTACCATCTGGGGAATGAAAAGGGTTTTCTCCAACAACTTTCCCGGGATGGGATGAGAAAAGAGACCCAGTACTGAGATCCATATGGGCTAGACCTTTGGAGCCTAAGTAGCCTCTCTGTCTCTACAAAGAAGAAAATCTGATCATACTGGAGCGAGTCGACCAAAAACAAGGGATAAAGAACAGGATCAAACTTTGGGGTACAAGTTAGTGCAAGGGGGAAGCAGGAAGCCCTGAGTTAAGCACCAAGTCACCTCCATGACTCAGCTGCAGAAACATCACCACTTGGTGCCTCAAAACCTTCCCTTGAGGGTAATTTTTGCTCATATATGCCTTTGAAAGAGTTGATGTAAAAGGCTCTAAGTAACACATCCATGAGGAGAAGCGTTCCCTGGGACTCCGGGCACAGTATATTCTGCACAGCGACATAACAACAGCTCTCAGTAAAATTACACATAATCAATAGTCTGTCCACTGATCCAAATGCCCCAGGGGCCCATCTCAGAAGATTTTATAGTATATATATTCCAGGCGTGCGTATAGTGGAGCCTACTGATTCCCACACAGCTGTTTTTCTCCTGTTAGTGCATGATGATTTTCAAGTGTTTTACTAGAACAGATGTTTTAAGAGCATGCTGAGTACACGTCTTTCTTCAACTTTTTTATTTACATATACAGCAGATTGCCATGCTGCTGTCCTTTTGATACTGTGGGGTTAGGGGTGCGACCAGCCAACAATGTCAGTTTTCTTCAACATTCTTAAGCAGAGGCACTTCTGACTCGTTCCCTCCCCACGGTCATTGCTCACAGAGACCCTCTCAGTCTCTGTCCCTCTGTCACTTGCTCTTCCTCTGATCCTTTCTCCCAACACACTGTTTGAACTCGGTTTCTGCACATGGAGACTTTTTAAGCTGGAGCAAACTGAATACACCCATGTCCTATATAGAATGCAATTTTCTCTGTTGGGTTTGTACCTGCTCCAAATAGTTGAATTTAGATAACAGCTTATTTCCTGAGAGTCAACACGTACTTCTGCTTGAACCTACTGCAAAGTCAATCCCCTATTCGTGCCACAAAAATCTGTTACCATGGAAAATAATATTCTGCCACACGTTCATCAAAAGAGGCTGCCAAACTTGTCGATTTTGCATCAGCAGAATGTACACAGCCCTAAATGGAAAACTTTTCCCACCTAAAGAACATGACTTCAGGTCTTTAAAGCAGGGACTACAGATGGATTTGTGCCTTCAACGGTATGTTAAGTGATTCTCCGAAGTATCTTAGTAGGTAAGTAAAGGTATTTTCCCGGCCCTCACTCCTTGCCAGTTTATAAACTGCTTCTTTCAGGATTAACACAATTGTCCAAGGGACTTTAGAATTTTTCTAAATTTAGAAGATTTGAGGAAGCGAACTAGAGGTGGGGAGAGAGTGATTATCCTTTTGAATTCCTCTCTGCCCATAGAGACAGGGCCTTCCTCTTCACAGTACTTAAATTCAGGACAGCTTTATTCTTCCCACAAATGCATCTTCAATTCAGAGCTTTAGGAATTGTCAAATTCAAATGGTCATTTCATGTCAAGCTCCCCTTCACAGCAAACCAATCAGCTCACAGTCAATTGTTCAACCAACATTAACAGAGTCCCAGTTATAATTTATGTTCTCTGCTACGTGCTGGGGATCTTGGTGGGAGGAGACATGGCCATTTTCTGGTAGAGAAGAAACACACTATACACAGTAAATAGCCTCTTGAGCCACCAGAGCCTTGTGCAGAGGACAGCACCAAGGACACTAGGGAAATACTTCACACGAATGAATGAACTCACTTTGAGGTAGAATTTCTATAGAAGGGAACTTCTCTTTCCCCCCTTCCATTCCATTGACTACTTCTGACTGAGAAAGAAGGACTAGCGTTGGTGAAAACAAATGTTAATGATCAAAGCGGTGTAACAAGATGCTAAATGGGACTTTTTTCCCTGCAATTGTGCCATGTTGGCTGAAGCATCAGATCTGAAGACACTAGAAGAGGAGAAAGTGCTCTTTCTAAGGAGAGATGTTAGAGTATTCTCATAAGACTTATTAAAGGTGGCAGAACTTGCCTATCAGTGTCCATCTCCCACTTCCAGCCCACATAAGAGAAGGCTAGAGATTCATGAAGGAGTTTATTTAAAGGGAATTTATAGAAGTGGAGAAGGTGGTGACATAATGCTCCCCCCCTCTACCTCCCATAGGTCCTTGGCCCGTGGGAAGCGAAGTGGCTTCTCGCCAGCAGATGGCTTCCTGGTGAGTATATCAGAGACCAGGCTTATGCCATCACTGAAGCTGAGTGCAAGAAAATTCTTGGCAGAAATTAGCACTAATTCCTAGATTTGGGGGAAATTCAACAGGCAGCCTCATGCCTGTTGAGGGACATGCCATGAGGGACATGCCATGGCAGGGACAATCATTACAGGGCAAGAAGGGAGCACGGCATTTGTTCAGACTTGAGTAGAAATAAATTTGAAATTTCTGTGGCCAGGCAACACCTTGGGGAGTAGTAACCAGGCATGAAATGCCTGAAGGGGCCTCACCTGAGAAAACTGACTGTAACCAAGTGCTCCCAGCAGGAAGCACCTACAGTATACACTGTTGGGGTCCGGGGTATCTGAGGAAAGGGCCACAATGCTCATTAACCCGCATGAGGGAAGAGTAGAGGGTGGAAGAGGGGAGTGGAAGGCACTAGTTAGTCAATGTCTATGCAACAGAAGGGAATAGAGATGTAGAAAACAACTGAGAACCCTGGCAGGGTCTGTGTTGGTCAGCGTGGGCCATCATAACAAAACGCCATACCCTGGGTGGCTTAAATAAGAGAAATTTATTTCTCACCGTTCTGGAGGCTAGGAAGTCCAAGATCAAGGTGCCAACCAGTTTGGTTACTGGGAAAAGCTCTCTTCCTGGTTTGCAAATGACCATCTGGTCACAGTGTCCTCACATGGTAGAAAGGGAGAGGGAGCTCTCCGATGTCTCTTCTTATGCAGGCACGAATCCTCTCATATCAGGGCCCCACCCTTACGACTTCATTTAACCTTAATGACTTCTGCAAAGGCACTGGCTCCAAATACAGTCACACTGAGGGGTAGGCCTTCCACCTTTGAGTTCTGGGAGGAAACAGTTCCGTCCACAGCAGTGGCATTTAAAAACAAACAAACAAGCAAACAAACAAAACAAATAAATGGACTGTAGGAAGGCATCTGATGAAAATAAAATCATAGGTGCACTCTCTATCCACACACATGTCTTAAAGATAAGAGGTTGGGAGAAAAAGTGATTTTCCGCTTAACTCTTCTCTGAGGAAAAGAAATGGGAAATGATCTGTAAGTACAAAAACATGCCAGAAGGGAAGTTCATTAGAAAAGCAAATCACGATGAGGAAAAGAAGAAAAGGAAACAGGGAGCATGAGCCTATTGTGTTCATAAGAAACTATATAACTAATTGAATGCATATGGAGTCTATGGTAGATTTATGGTGGGAAATAAATTTAAATACAAATGCCATGTTAAAAATGATGTAGGATCTTAAACTTCAAAACTCTGAGTTTATAGAATATATAAGCATGTAGAAAAGTTTAAAATAAAACTGACTTGAAGAAAGAGAAATTATAGAAAGGAAAAATTCAACTGTGCATTTACTGCATTTATAAGAACCTGATTTATAACCAAATCTTTGAGGAAAATTTGTTGGCCTGCTTGAAAGAATAAAAGAAAATGTAAATATGCCAGATAAATGGGTGGGTTATTTATTATAAACTCTAAAATAGTCCGTGCTTCTTAAAGGAAAGAAAAAACTACAGTGAGATATGAATTTAAAGTAATAAAGTTCAAGATGGTAGACTCTGCATATGCCTTTGCCTCTTCTCCTCTGAAACTCATTAAAATGGCAGTTAAAAAAGACACAAGGAAGTAAATTCATAAAAGTGCTGAGAACATATGGGACATCAATGGACCAGATATTTTTGCAGATTTCTGGATGACAGAGTAGGGAATGAATGGTTCTACGTATACATGGAAGCAGAGGGAGCCATCACTCAAACCATGATCAGAAGGGAGGGCTGAAGCAGGAAGTTAATAGTGGAATTCTCCAGAAAGCACAAGTAAAAAGAGCAGGAGGACCAATTGCCAAAATTTTTAAATGCCATAAAATGGATAGAAAATAAAGTTGAGACATCCTTTGGACGATAGAGCAGAAAGGACGAAGACACTGAAAATGGGAGCAAAAAGATAAGGGACATATAAAATCAATCCAGGTTGGCCAGAGTCTGATTAACAGAAATCCTATAAAAAGACACAGAGATACAAAGGAAGATTCCATTTTACCCTGATGAGGGGCCTGGGGGCATGTAATAGAATCCAGAAGAAAAGAAATGGAATCCTAGCACACTACATGTCTTGGCAGTAAAAAATAATTATATACTTATAGTAATATAAGAGATTGATTATTTTTAGCCTCCAAGGCAACAAACATAGTCAGAGAGCACAGAAAGTACGGTTGTAATTGCAGGACAGAATGTAAATGTTATCAACCTTGACAATATAAAAGCCAAAATTAAATTGAAGGAACGTGGGAAGAAAAAAAAAATGTAAAGAAGAGGCAGGCGAGAGAGTGAAAGGACTTAACGTTTCCATCCCAGAGCAAAATCAAGTCAATTGACTAACGTAGAGGGAACAAGAGATAGGATTATTGATACATTTTCTAAAGTTATGAAAAGAACCAAAAGGAAAACTGAGAATACTAATGTAACCACCGAAGTTAAGGAAAAGGGTGAGGGAGTCAAAGCATCATCTCTCACAGCAGGGAGTAAGGGGAAATTGTCCAAGGTCATTAAATTAAGAAATAGAGGTGGGTGGATTTTTTTCAGTAACTACCAGAATTTCTTTTTAAGGATTCAAAGAGATGCTGGTGGAAATGAGCCTGGGAATGTGAGGAAGAAGGCAGGACGGTTTCCCTCCTCATCATAAGCTCGTCTGTATTCCTGATTTCTTACCTTGGGTCTATATTACTTGGACAAAAACAAATACATAAGAACAAATTCACCAAAACTTAAATATTAAGCCAAGCCAACTGTCTCCTTTTTCCAAATGCTGAGTGAAGTCAGGGCCATAATCAGGAGCGGGAAGCAGATTTAAATCTTGCAAGAAACCGACTGAAGAGTAAAACAGCCAATGTAAATAACTCAAAAGAAATGTATAGGAACTGAAACAAACAAACAAAAAACATCTTTTATCCTGTCTCCTTTCTCTCTCTCTCTCTCTCTCACACACACACCCCACAGAACTTGCACATATGATTATACCCCTGTATCTGTTGAGAAATGCAACACATTGTAATGACTATTTCTTCATAGATTCAAATAATAAATCCTTGGATAAAAATTAACTCATTCTAAAAATAAATTGTGTGTTCCAAGACACAAAATGTGGAGCAAATGGTAAACATCTTTTCACCAGCTTTCCCAAATAAATGATCAAAAGAGGCAAATACCCCAGCCAGGCTACTACACCCCGAAGATGCTTGATTCAATCCAAGCGTGGGTTAGCGAACTTTCTCTATAAAGGACCGGAGGGTAAATATTTTCGGCTGTGTGGATCATACTCCCCTCTGCCATTGTAGCATGAAAACTACCAGAGACAATACACAAATGAATGGGTGTGGGTGTGTTCCAATAAAACGTATCTACAAAACAGGCTGTGGGCAGTATTTGGCCCAGGGGATACAGTTTGCCCACCCCTGAACGAAAGTATCCAGAACATTAAGGCAATTGCTAATTAGTAAAAGGAAAGCACATACTCCACAACCTAAATCACTTTTGGCTAATATTACAATAACAAACAATATCCCATCGAGTAGTGTTCTATGTAATTCCTGATGTTCAAGTGCCTTTTGAATAAGCTCTGGTCAAAAAAGAGCTAAAACATATCCATTCCATTCCCCTTCCCTTCCCATCAGTCACACAACAATAAAAGAAAAACAATGATCAAGTCAGCTGCCTCTGGTTAAGGGCCCCTTTTAGACAGCTAACATATTCGATCTCCTATTTGTCCATCAAAATGAGAAGCCCAAGGGCTTCAACTTTAGTTACATTTGAAAATATCGTTAAAGGAAAAACCGTGCCCCTCTCTCAATGACATCTAGCTTTAAATGGCTCACAAAGGATGTTTAGTGCTTGAAACAGCCGACATTGGGTAAACATAGAGATGAGCACCTGACCAGGACAGAGAGGGCTCGCTGAATCTGTAACCTTAATCACAATCAAATCACATTAGTGAAGCAAGTTGGTGTTCCAGGGGCCTAACTGAATACTAAGTTTGTTTGTTTGTTTAATGAATGGGCAGTGTGGATAAAAAGCGAGATTCAAATATCCAATCAGCTTCCACATGAAAATCCTGATTATATTTGTGATGGCTGTGAGCGAAATAGGGTCCTAAATAGAATTTTAGATAGCATTAATGATATGACCAAAAAGGATGAAAAATCACAAGTGACAAGAAAAAGCACATTTGTTATGTGACAAAAAAAAAAAAAAAAGAGTAACAAGGGATATCAGGATATCCTCTAACCACACAAAGGAATCCTCAAAACTGACTTGGGCAGCTCCTGTCAGATACTACATGATTATAATTACAATGCCCAAGTGCAAAGGGGAAAGACGCCCAAATCTTACAAATCACAGTGTATCCAAGCTTGAAGGAGACGGACAACAATAACTCTTGGCACGTGTACAAAAGATTTAATTCTAACTAAAATGAATGTTGTATAACAGTAGAAGACAGGTTTGGGGAAAGCGTATTTTGTTTTGTGTTTTGTTTGGTTTTGTGTTGGTAGCTTTAAAGAAAAATAAGCTCATGAACATACCCAGTGAATACACTCCTGGGTACACACTAGCATGGATAAGAACAAAGCTGGGGAGGCAATTTGAGATTCAGTAAGATTTTTTAAATGATCAATTCTCTCTGCAACTACTCCAAATCCTTCACAGACAAAGGATATTTCCCAATTCTTACCAGAAGAAAAATATATGACCTACACACAAAGCTTATTTGCTCAAATCCCGCCCCAATCTTCACAGATACTTTTTAATCAACATGCAAATGAGGCATGCTTCCCTGCAAAATTACTGGTTCCTTATTTAATTTTAGCATTAAAATAATAATTGTCACCTAAAGACTCTTCCTTAGCCCAAAAGCTTTCAACATTTGAAAACTGTATGAGCACTACTCAGCCGAACATACACATTCATTAAAAGAAATAGGAGAGTCCACCATTATAAATGAAGGCTTCTTTTCCCTAGGAAAAAAAACTGCAAAATAAAAGTAGGTCTAGAGGAACACCCAGTCCCCTTTCTTGTCAGTCCTGCCTTTGCTCACTGTGTTCAGGTACACACAGTGTCCTATGAAATGACCCACATTCTTGACATTTCTTGGTCCCTATTTTGTCAAAACTGCCCATTACCCCAAGTCTGGGGTGACCAGCTAAAGATCTGAGAAAGTATTTCAACCAAAGCGATCGCTGACTGGAAAGGAGAGTTTAGCCCTTCCCAAATAGCAGATGCATTTAACAGGAACCCTCCATGCTGTGGGCATCCCTGGGTCCTGTGACTGAGTCAATGGGACAAACAGCTCAGGGCCAAGGGGCCTTAAGCACCTCTGGAGTCACACCATCTGTTCCGTCACCGAGCTGACCTACACATACACCAGCAATGTCCAGTGGACTAATCGATGTGGACTGTGTTTGGTAACTTGGGAGTTCATGATAAAAGCCAGAGAGAAGAGTTCTCCATGACAGAGGGAGATGTGAAGCAGATAAACCCAGTCTGTGGACAGAGTGGTCGAGATCACTGGTGAACCGGCATCTTTAAGCAAGACATCTCTTATCTCTTACACAGTGTCAGTTTGAAGTTCATTTTTAAATCTCCATGAGGCTATAAGCTTGTATTTTCTTTTTTTTTTTTAAGATTTTTTTTTTATTTATTTATTTGAGACAGAGAGAATGAGAGACAGAGAGCATGAGAGGGAGGAGGGTCAGAGGGAGAAGCAGACTCCCTGCCAAGCAGGGAGCCCGATGCGGGACTCAATCCCAGGACCCCAGGATCATGACCTGAGCCGAAGGCAGTCGCTTAACCAACTGAGCCACCCAGGCGCCCTATTTTCTAAAACATATTAAATGAATGTTTAAAAGTTAATATGTTTGGAGCACCTGGGTGGCACAATCAGTTAAGTGTGCGACTCTTGGTTTCAGCTCAGGTCATGGTCTCAGGGCTGTGTGATCGAGCCCCATGTCGGGCCCCACACTCAGTGTGGAGTCTGCTTCAGATTCTCTCTCTTCCTCTGCCTGTGCCCCTACCCCCCACGCGCTCTCTTTCTCTCTCTAAAATAAATAAATGAATCTTTTTTTTTTTAAAGATTTTATTTATTTATTTGAGAGAGAGAATGAGAGAGAGAGAGCATGAGAGGGAGGAGGGTCAGAGAGAGAAGCAGACTCCCTGCCGAGCAGGGAGCCCAATGCGGGACTCGATCCCGGGACTCCAGGATCATGACCTGAGCCGAAGGCAGTCGCTTAACCAACTGAGCCACCCAGGTGCCCCCGAATCTTTTTTTTTAAACAAAGTTAATATGTTCGACATAGATTGGTGATGGACAGATGATGGATACATTTCATACACTTATGTATTTATCCCATTATATTATAGAGAACAGAATTAATATTTCTCAAAATGGATCCAAGAACCACATGTATCGGAATCACTGGCTATTTCTTTTAAAACACATATTCCTGGGCCCCACCATAAAGTTTCTGATACAGAATGTCTGGGCGAGCCAAAAGATCTGCACTTTTAGTAGATTCCCTAAATGATTGTAATGACAGTATTTCCAGGGAATGCTATGTTATACTGCTTCCAGGTCATATTTTGTTTATTGATGCCCAACATCATCGCAACATGCAAAATGTCTTAAGAAATAAGATAAGAGTTTCAAAACCAACAATCTGAAAACAGTAGTCATCCCCTCCTAAGGCCACCAGGACGCTTGTCTTGGTAACAATGACAGCACAAGAAACAAATGAAAACATCCAGTCCTCTTGATTGCCTAGACTGGAATCTGGTATACGGTCATTTCTCCCTCATCTTAGTGGTTAAAGCAGCCACAGGGCCAAACCCAAAGTCACACACAGAGCCCTATCTATTTGATAAGGATGGATACCTGAAGACACATGTCAAATATGATCAAGTAAGTGTTGACAGGGTAGGCAGAAATGGGGTGGGGCTCTGAGATGAGGAGTAATTAAATGAGTAATTAAAACAAGAAGGAGCCTTATAAAGCCCAATGAAAATAATGTTCAATAAATCAAGTAATGTAACTCAATATTCAATCAAGTAACTTAATATTCTGCAAATGAATTTTGCATGTACTCCCCAAAAAAAGGGAAAAAAGAAAAAGAAAACCAACATCTTCAGACTGTTGCAGTAACTTACTCAGGTGACTGACTTCTCTAGGTGAAATTACTGACCTACTAATGACGTCTGAGCTCAGGCCAGAAATCATTCCTCTCCCAGCTCTGCCCTGTGGGTTCTCCTCTCTGAAATAACATCCACCAGTCCTGCAACTAACACTGAAATTATTATAGTCTATTTTTAAAACAAGTTAATTTTTTTAACAAGAAATTAAGTGAGTGCTTAAAATATATCCCATCTTTGAGTCTGATTTGATGAGCCTTCAAGAAACTTATGATAGGAACTTAAATAGGCAAGATAAACCAACTATGTAAAATAGAGAAAGAACACATCATTCATATTTCGTGTAATTCATCAACTATCCTTTTCTTTCAGCCTGGGTACTAGGCTCTGCAAAGGCAGGGGAAGGGGTCACACGGCAAGGACCCAGAAGAGATACAAAGTATAAACGATTTCAAAGAAAGGAAAAATCACCTAAAGGAAATCAGAAAAGCTTTTGTAGAGTAAACAGCACAGATGAGCCTTGAAAGATAGGTAAAATTTCAACTGGTTCTGATCTAGAGAATAAAAAGGGGGAGAAATCCAGGCGGTAAGAACACCATGAACAAGATATACAAGTAGAGATTAGAAATAAATTGTGCACATCACAGCATAGAGGTTGAAACAATCAATATATCAAACATCCCATATGAGTTAACCACCGCATCAGAGGCTAGAAATACAAAAATTAATAGAACCTGAGCCCGCCTCTTGAAGAACTCACAGTATGAAGAGAAGCACGTTGAGTTCTTGATGGATGAGCTCAGAGGATAATCAGCAATGTGACAGCAGAGCCATGAAACAAGGCTGCACATTGGAAGGAGAAGAAGGAAAAGCCAAGGGGAGAAGGTTACACAGGAAGGACCTGGGAAAAAACACTTGCAACTTTCAATTACACCACACTCAAAGATCAAACAGTCCTCATAAAGTTAAAACTACACCAAGATGCTATTTCTCACTGGTTAGGCTGACAGAAAACCCCATGCCTGGCAGTGAGAGTACTGTTTGCAAGGCTCTAAGGAAATCAGGGCTCTCACATGTTGCTGGGGGAAATGCAAAAATGATACAATCCCTTGGAGCGGGAGGATTTAGCAATATCTAAAATACATTTTTTTTTTAAGATTTATTTATTCGTTTTAGAGAGAGAGCGAGAGAGCGAGAATGGGGGCAGGGACAGAGGGAGAGGGAGAGAGAGAATCTCAAGCAGACTCTTGGCTGAGCACAGAGCCTGACTCAGGGCTCGATCCCATGACCCTGAGATCATGACCTGAGCCAAAATCAAGAGTCAGATGCTTAACTGACTGAGCCACCCAGGAGCCCTAGAATACCTTAAATTACATCTGTGGTTTGCATTGTACTCCAGGGCAGAGTGCTCCTCTATATCTAATTTGGAGGAGAGAAGGAAGGACATATTGAAAACACCCAAGGATACAATTAGCCAGATTCAGTATGAGTAAAATTCTAACATACAAATGATTCCTATTCCAAAATAGACGGCATGAACAGGGGAACTGAATTCAGACTGATTCCTGAGTAATTCTAAGGAATTATCATTAATGCTTAGATGTGCTAAAGCCATCAGGGGTTTTTTTTTTGTTTTGTTTTTTTTTTTAGGTTTTTTACATTAGAGATACACACTGAATTATTTATAATTCAAATAACATGCAGTCTGAGATTTGCTTTAATCCCCTTAAAAATAAAGTATGGGGAGATAAGAAAATCAAAGCAGCAAAGTGTTGACCATTATTGAAACTGGCTGATAGGTAAACAGGGATTTATTATACCATTTTTGCTTCTCCTGTAGATATTTGAAATGTTTTATAGTTGAAAAGTTTTTTTTAAAAAGGAATTACTGAAATATAACAGTATCATCTGGAGAGTGCCATGTCTTTGATGCTACCAGAAGGGAAAAGTGAACATCAGCTTCTAGGACTGCAGAAAGATCCAGGAAGAGAGCTCTCAGGAAAACCACTGGGCTTATCCATTTCTAGGACAATTACAGTCTGACAAAAGGTGATAGAAAAGCCAGATTGCAAAAGCCTGGAAGAAGAGGTCAAGGGGATGAAATGGCAAAAATATAGAGAGACAATTCTTATAAGTTTCCCAGCCATTATTGAAAAGAGAGAAATTGGATATAGAATACAATCAAGTGTCAGGATGACTAACAATTAAATACCACATTATCACTGAGTCAGTTGCATATTTCTGAAAGTCACTAAATCTTCAAAAGTATTATAATATGGAAATGGCACTAGGTTAGGAATCAGAATATCTAGATTCTTTTTTTTTTTTAAGATTTCATTTATTTATTTGAAAGAGATAGAGAGAGAGAGCACAAGTAGGCAGAGAGGCAGGCAGAGGGAGAGGGAGAAGCAGGCTCTCCGCCGAGCAGGGAGCCCGATGCGGGACTCAATCCCAGGACCCTGGGATCATGACCTGAGCTGAAGGCAGCCGCTTAACCAACTGAGCCACCCACGCACCCCAGAATATCTAGATTCTAATTGCAAACATTAACTGGAAGAGCATATCCATCAGTGGGAAAAAAAAAAAAAAAAAAAGGAGTAGTTTTGAAGATGTAAAACTCTAGGAATGTGGTTTGGGATCATCCTTCCTTCAAGGTACCTAAGAAGTGGGGAGGTTGTGGGCCATAACAAAGAGCCAAGAGAGTGAAATTCAATGTCTTGTTCAACCAGCGGGCTCAACCACCATCTCTGCTTTGTACGTGAGCAGAGATGGAGGGATCCCTCAAACAAGAAACAGAAACAAGGAACCAGGCCCAGACTGGAGTATGAGTCTGCCTCTGGTTACCGCAAGGAAGTAATTTATTACCACCAGGCTATGGGGAAAGTTGGCTCTGACTTGGATCACATGTCCCCTACCGTGAACTATCTCCAGATGTTAGCTAGAACTGCTACGCATCATCAAAAAGTTAAACAAGTCTGAAACATCTCGTGAATAAGCTCCAGGCAAGTTTGAGGGAAAAGGTCAAGTGTGAGGACAGGAATTCCTGGGGCCCACAGCTCTAACCTGTTAGCTCTTTCATCTGACTCCAAATAAATACCTTGTATATCGTCAATTCATTTATTCAACAAACATTTCTTGAGGCCCTAATATGCGTGAGACGCCACGCTAGGTGTTAGAGATGGAAAAGTAAATGTTCTTCACCGTAATAGCACTAACACTCATGACAGTATCAATACAGTTTTGAATGCAAGGGAGCTTTACTTACAGGTGAGGAGGACCAGGAGAAGAATCATGATGAGCCAACATGAAAATATCTTCCTGACTCAGAAGGAGCTGATCTGTTTACCCACACCTTGGGAGAAAACCAGGAAGCACGTTCTAGCAGAAAGCGATTACAAACAAAGCAACCGCAACCTATAAAGGAATACAGAGGAAATAATTAATTTCATAGAAAACTGAAAGAATTGGTGGGGGAGGGGGGATGCCCACAGAGAAATACAAAGGAAAACAACTGCACAAAAGATAATGCACTTTATCAACACTTCCCATTTTGAGTAGATAACGACTTCCCCTGGTCCTGGCAAGAGACTTCGCATAGGATTTAGAATGTGGAAGTAGTTAAAACACCCATCTACTTCAGGCTAGAAGGAGCATTGCCAAATTTCATCTGTAACTAGACAGAGCAGAGTGTGGATCAGAAATTACAAATGTGCTCAAGTCTAGGCTCTTGTAAGTTCTAGGACACTTTCCCTTGGCTTTTTTCAGAAAATACACTACACTTTATCTTGAACAATACCACTTTATCTTGAACACTACCACTTTATCTTGATTAGACGGGGCAAGTATGTTCTCACCTTGGTCAAAATCGCAAAAGGAACATAGGATGGGGCTTCCTACCTCTTCTCCAAAGTAAGGTCCTGGAACGGGACTAGCTCAGAAACTGGCAAGAGTGACGTATTTTATGTAGCAGAAGAGTTAAATCAAAGATGGATAAAGTTGGATTCTGCTTGCAAAGTAGGCAATTTCCATAGAAATTCACCGTATAATCAACTTGAGGAAGAAGATCCTTGCTCAACTGCTCCTTGATCTCCACTTCACAGAACAACTCCATCACACAGGTACATAACTCTTGCATCCTTCACTAGGTACTCACCCAGGTTCCACCTTATTTGACGTGATTGGTTTGATGAGCAACTCCCCTCTCTGACAGAAGAGGGCAATGTGGGGCTCTTGGCTTGCACAGGTTCAGCCCCCTGTTAAGCTCAGCGTTAACAATTCTGAGCATAAACACACAAATGTATGTTCTATCACCCAGAAGTGCAAAATCAGAAAAACGTTTGGCATATAAAGAAGACAAAGATGGGGAGCACTCATGTAAAAAAGAAATAAGAAAGGGAAAAAAAAAAAAAGCATCGGAAAGGGTTATAAGTCGGGGGGTGGGAGTGTGAATGACCAGACCCATGCAGATAATATTCTGTCTCAGTTAATCACATGCTCATGTGCTTCCTTCTTCGAACTCGCTATGACAATGTCATTTGTCCATCTTTTGTTTATTTCACTTCATGAGCTCCTTGTCATTTAATTAATGCTTTTAAATGAAACATGAAATTTCTTTATCAATTCATTTGAAAATATATTCTGACTTGTTAATCTCTCTCTTCTTTAAGATTTCTATAGCTTACATTACAAGAAATGACAAGGGCAATTATCATTAAAAACCGAGCAGAACAAAGCTATGGTAATGAGGAGTGCTACAATTCATTCACCAAGATGTTAGGTGATAAAAGGATAAAATGAACCTACCTCTGTCTTTCTGATAACAAAGCAATTACAACTTGTAAAGTAATACAGAGAAAATAATAATTTAATAGAAAACTGAAAGAATGGTAGGCACAGAAAAATACAAAGGAAAACAACTCTGCACAAAAGATAATTCATTTTATCAAAACTTTCCATTAGGAGTCGAAAAAGACTTGCCAAAAATGTCAGGATGCACGGCAATATTTTTCCCAGGAAAAATAATTTTCTCTTATTAGTATTCAGAAGGGTGCTAGCAGAATGATACAGTGAAAAAAGTTCAATCTGTCTTTGGAAGTAGTAAGCAGTAAAGCATAAGGAGAGGTAAAGCAAGGATAGTATAATACACACACACACACACGCACGCAGATGCACACACACATACAGACATACACAGATTTATACACACATACACATAACATCAACATACGAAGGCTTAAGTTAGCATTCTAAGAATCACAGACCAGAGACCCCAGGATTAACATTCTGAGCAAACAAATGATATTTGGACAAAGTGAGAGACGGCGGCCCTTATGACCTTCAAAGATGCATGGGAGTCCTCCAGCTGCCCGGATGGGATCAGCAGTCCCAGCGCGGGGCCAGACACACCCCGTTGGCAGAGCGCCCCTCTGGGGACCAGTGCCACTTAAGACCTGCTGCTTGAAAAGTGCTAATCAAGGAACTTCAGCATCAAACCGACAACCAAGGCATCCAAGCTTCTGGTTGTAGCCCTGAAACTCCCGGAGTCTTCAATCACCCCCATTGTTTTGTGTCTAAATTGGGGGTGGCACAGCTTACCTGTCAGGGAGGCCGTGCAGATCGGGTAATGATTACAAAGTACTCTGGAGCTCGGTATTAAATGTTACAGAACACAACACAGGCCAGACTCTGGCCTACCCATCTGACGCGGGCTCCATCCCTCTCCCGTCACAAATCATGTCACTCTCCCAGGTGTTCTGATTGCCAAAGAGGAAGCCTGGCAATCAGGCTTTCCTTCCCACATTTAGGGAAGGTTGTGTCTTCCCACAATAGCTGCGAGAGCGGTGCTAAAGCGGATACAAAGAATGTACGTCCTTTATGAATGAAGAACGAAAGCAGAAAGCTGAAGTGTTTTTCTGTTCCCTGCATGAAGAATGCATTTCTCTCTTCCTCTCTCTCTCTCTCTCTCTCTGTCTCTCTCTCTACCTCCTCTCCACTCCCTTTCCCATGCTCTCTTTTTCTCATTCCTGCTTTTTCAGGCTCTTTCACGCATACACTTATCCTTAACGGTAGCTTCTCAACTTTACTATGAAATAAAGTTCATGTCCCATGTATGCATAGCATAACATGTCAGCCCTTCCCAAAGCCCCCACAGTCCGGGAATGGCCCATCACTATGACAACCTGTAAACTTACACATGATGAACATGCGGTAATTCAATGTGGTCCCTCATCAGATGCTTGAATCCCCTCCGTGACACGCTTACATGCCTCCAGTGATGATGAACTCTACTCGCAGCCTGTCCCACTGACAAAATTCTTACTTGACAGTTGTTTTGTATATTGGTATAAAATCTGGTTCCCGATCGTTTTCATCCTTGTTTTAGTTCTGCACTTTGGAGTCACACAAATAGCTAATCCCTTGTCTCTTTAAATATCTAATAGCAATTACCTGCCCCGTCAAAACTCTACAAAGCCTGGCTCGGAATTCTTCAAAGCTTTGCCATTACCAGCACAGATATAGCTTACTTGATCTTCGCAAAGGACAGCCCTGTTTGACAGCCACAGAGTCATTTTTTTTTTAAAGATTGATTGATTTTAGAGAGAGAAAGAGCGAGCTGGTCAAGGGGCAGAGGCAGAGGAAGAGAGAGAATCCACAAGCAGACTCTCCGCCCTACACAGACTCCGCATCGAGTCCGGAGCCAGACCTGGGGCTCGATCCAAGACCATGACCTGAGCTGAAACCGACTCAACCAACTAAGCCACCCAGGGGCCCCCCAGGATCATTTTTAATGGATCTTCAATATTAAGGGCTTTAGCAATGCGTGCTTCTTTCTGGGGGCACAGCCAGGTAAGTGAGGAGAGCAGAAGTGGGCAGGAGTTTCCAGAGGTGTCATGGACAGGTGGGGATGCATTGGTGTGGCCACATAGCTAGCCAGCAAGTTTGCTTGGCTTGAGAAGAGGGTCTGCTCTCTGGGAAAAGAGCTGCAGGCTGGTGGGCAGGAGGCGGATACACGTCAAGGAGAATGCAAAGCTCAAGAATGGTTTGAAATTGATGACATGAGCAATAAAAGTTGCAAATGTCTGCTGTATTTGGTTATCGCTAATTTTCTAAGGTTTGGGGAGACTATAAAAGTCATTATTTTACCAAATATTTAAGGAGTATTTGTTAAGCACCTATTGCTGCACGGGCACTTTTCCAGGCACTGGGAACTCCGTGGTGAAAAAGATAGACCTTCAAGGTCCTTGCCCTCATGGAATTTACATTCTAGTGAAGGACACGGACAGCATACAAGCAAATACACACAGATTACCGTAGAGTGCACTCTAGAAAAAGAAAGCCATTTCTTTTTAGCCTCTTTTATCTTTATGCTTCTTATCCCTAAAATGAGCATAACCATCCTTAAAACATAATGCTATTGGAAGAATTAAATTAGGTAACATAACTAGCACCTGGCACAAAGTAGTTGCTCAACTAATCACTAAGGTTATTACGTGACTTTGGCCACCCACTTTTTTTCCCTGCCCCACACAGGGTTTGTCCCCAGCAATCTATGGGGAGGAAGAAGTTGGGGAGCTACACGTTGCCGGCTCCCCAGTTCTGTCTATTCTGTAGCCAGATGAGTCTTGTGCCATGTAATCCACACCAAGAGACAGGCTGCTAACGGTCATGTCTCCGCAGAAGAGTACGATGGGTATTAATGTTTCCTCCTGCCCTGCATCCACATCCTGACTTCACCTTGGGAAACTATCCTTCTTCACACTCAGCTCACACTTGGCTCACTCGGCTTACCAGTGAAGAGAGTCTGATCCAAGAGCCAAATCTCCCACCCTCCGTGATTGTTTGGGGGTAAGCCCAGTGACCAGGGATGGCCCCCCAGATAAAACCCTAGATCCTGCTGTGCAACTATCAGGAAGTGGTACATTTTTTCCACGGAACTTAAAATAGGGTGAACGTGAACTTGGATCTTCGAGGGGCCCTTTGTACTGACAACACAGTGGGAAGAAGAGCCAAAAGAGGGCAGGAGACTGGGTCTGGAGAGAGATGTGGGCCCACTAAAGTCACACTTGAAGCCAATGAATATATGAAACAATACATCCCATTTTTATGTAAGCTAGTTTGAATTTCAATTGGAGCTTCTGGCAGTTGAGGCTGAAAAAAGTGCTTCTTCTGTGTTTAGCTACAAGCTTATCAAATTTTCCTACAGCAAACATGGCCCGGAAGTGGATGGAAGAAAGGTTAAGTGGTTCTTCAAGGACTTTTCAGTGACTGTTCCAAAGCCATACGAAGTTCAGTGTAGGGTGGCTAGGGTAGTAGGGGGATATCGGGTGCTGGCTTCCAATCAGCTACTTTACCCTCTCAATACCAACCAGGGCAGACCTCCTGGGCTGGGCTTTTCCATTCAACACAGATGTCCTCCATGTACTCTGCGTGCACCGTGCTCATTCTCTCCCTCCTCCTTTTGCTTCTGTTCTTCCCACAACCATTCATCCACCTCCCAAAGCTAACACCAGGAGTATCCACCCCACTCCTCACTCCTTCTTTCCCAGAACCCTCCACAACTCTCTGTGCCAAGGTCCTCCTCTCCCTCCTGCCATGCAAGTCTATCACTCCCAGCTTCAAATGTCAGTGGCTTTTCTTGATTTCTTGGGTTAGTGAAACTCTATGGAAAGTAAGGTCTCTCTAACCCAATATCCAGTAAGGAGAGAAGCTACAGCTGCTTTCCCCAGAGGATCTAAAATCTAAAAACATTTGACTCTATAAGATAGCTAAGAAACCAACATCTTGGCCTCATCATGGGGAAAGGCATTCCTGCACACCCAGTGGGAAGTGTGCATTCACTGGTGACAAGAAGTAGGCTGGACAGAGAAGCCATTCAGTAGTGAAGTAAAATTAGAAGAACAGAAGGAGCAAAGATAAGAGTTTAGGCATGTACATAGGGTATATGGGCAGAGGGAGACCAGTGTACTAGTGAGACTTCTCAACTGGTTCAGACGGTTCATTTTTTAATAAGTGGAGATTGTGTTGGATTACCAAAGCAAAATGAGATCACAGAAGCTCTGAAAGCTAGATTGAAATGTATACTCCACCATCATAGGCGATAGGAACCAACCGTGGGTTCTTGAGAAAAAGAATCAACAAATTGCAGCTAGAAATAGGAATCAGGCAACAATAAACAGGAAAGGTTTGGAAAGAATGGGCCTAAAGTAGAAAAGACACTCCAAGAGCTGTTGTAGTAATTCAGATCCTCATGCGATTTTTTTTAAATATTAAAAATAAGTAAGTGTACAATGTTCAACTATCTATAAGAAGAAATCAAAGTTTATCCTGGTGATTTAACCTAAAACACCAGATGAATATCCAGTACCACACATCTCTACCACCACCAGCAAACATCACCAACGAGGGGACCATAGATGTTTGCCAGCATGCTAAACTCAGATATGAATGCAACTTCTCACGTTAATTCTTTGCAGCATTCACGCCCAGGCAAGAATCAATGAAGATATCTCAGCATCTCTAATCTTTAAGTGTTTTCTATGTTGTGCTCATAAAGAATGTACTCTCAGATAGACATGGATGTAAGGAAATTAAGGGGTTTTGGGTTTTTTTCCTCTCCATACATGGAGCATTTCATTTGTTCTTTTTAAATGACAAATCTACTTAGGGACAATGAGATCAATGTGTTAGTGCAGCTACAAATAGAGTAAATAAAGTTTATAGGTTCTCTGTATAATCAAATGGGGGTAAGGGTGATTTCCTATGTACCATTTAAACATTTTCCCTATGTCATCTCTGGAGCAATTTTTTGGACTCATCTCAAAAAAAAAAAAAACTGCTTAAAAAGTAACATCTCACTAAAAGGCACGTTTTTCCTTCTTCTTCTTGTCAAGAGTGTTAAGATAAACACTGTACTTTCAGCAGATAAATAATCATTCCAAGAGACAGAAAATACTCTTGACATTTTTACAATAACAGGTTATTAATATAATTCACTGTGGCTGAAAGCCTGCAGAATACATTTATAATGCAGGCTGAATAAAGGTTAAGTGTATTTTCTGTTTTATTCTGCATCAAACATAAATACCTGTCATACCAAAACCTAGAGTAGACATAAGAACTTTCTTAGAAATCTATGAATCCCAGAGGAAGATGAGCCATTGAAAAAAATTCCTCTTCTCTAGATAAATTCCATATCAAGTAGACCTAGAAGCCAAGACTAAAACAAGAAAAAAAAAAATCACAATCAATCTCCAAGGTAATGTCTGTCAAAAATCACCCTGGATGCCCCAACAACACAATCCCACATCAGAATCACATTGCCTTAATGCTCTCACATCAACCGCCTGAGAATGAGTCATCAAGGAAATCTGTGCTGTATCTTTCCACAAAGACACTGCTCTTGGTTTGATTTTGTTTTGTTTTTTTCTGGGCAGCTCCTCAAGAAGAACATGAACAAACAAAAGTGCATATCTTGAAACATGCAGACATCTGCCCCATTCTTCTGAAAATACCTCTTTAGGATTCTCAAGAAGTTGTGATCTTCAATTAAAATGAAACCAGAGATTATTTATATCAGTGAGCGCTCTAAAAATAAGCCAGATGACGGAGAGATTGGGTCTTCTACTAAAATATTTACAGGCCAAAGAATTTGAAGGAAGCGGCTCTTGTTTTTCAAAGAACTTCTTTGCTCATTGTCGAATCCTAAGGATATATGAATATACATGGCTCTCAGCATAGTAGCATACTCTTCCCATCCACTAAAGGAGAGATTTACAAAACACATTTGTTTTCCAAAAAGATTCTGTACTTTATAAAAGGATGCACCATAGGTTTCCTTTAAAAAGCGTACTCCCTGCTGTGTTTAAAATTAGTCAATTTACAAAAATGTGAATTAGCCACAATTCTTCAGAAATACATTTGTTGCCTCAAAGAAGGCGCCCTTACTGAAAACTGCAGGTCTGAATATTAGTTCTCAGGAAACATTTATTTCAAGCTCTTCAGTAAAATAAAACAGCATTTAGAGTTAATAATCACTGGCTTGTATTATTAACCTGGCATAGGACAAAACAACTCCTGAAATCTTCAATTTTCCTTCCGCATGTGCTGGCAGCTCCCTGCCATTCACACCCATCATCTGCCTTTTTAATCCACCCTAGAACACAAAAAAGACAGGCCTCCCCTTAATGCTAGACTTTTTGGGGCACCTACATCAGGCCATGCATGTCCAGCCCCAACCCCGCCTCCTGCCAACTACCCGCCCCCCCGGGACTGTTCCACTCGGCTTCTCCCACCCCCACTCTTTCCTTCCAGCTCTCAGCTCATTTCTTCAGGATGCATTCCTTGACACCACCTCAGACTAGATCTCTCTCCTAGTCTCTCATAGCCACCTGTATTTTTTCTTCACAGCACTTGTCCAGAGTTTGCATTTAAATAACTGGACTTCTTTGACAAATATCTGTCTTCCCCATTCCTGGTTTCCTGAGGCAGAGACCGTCTGTTTCGCTGATCATTTCATCTCACTGCCTGGTGGCAGGCATAGCACACAGTGGGCTAAACAAGTGAGTTCTACTCTCTCCTCAATTTTCTTCACCATTTTTTTCTAATTATTATTTGAGTATAGTTGACACAGTTTTCTTCACTACTTTCATCCCTTACTTTATCAGTAAACTTTACTAAAAACATACACACATTATCAATCACACTTCTTCAAAGAAGTGTACTGTCTACACCCATTCTTTTCCGCTCTTCTCAATGTCCTTCTACACCTAGGGCTGCACTGAAACCAGTCTCCCAAGGTTTGCCAATAACCTTCTCCTAATGAACAAATTCAGTGGCCACCTCGAGCTCATCCCCATTCACGTTCCTTCAATGGATGTTGATGTCCTGCCCTCCTTCCCTTGATTTCTCCCTACCCATCTCTTTCTCGACCCTTTCCCTCTTCCTCTTGGCATCTCCTCAGGATCACCTTCCCTTTCATCCCAGCCTTTCCTTCTGACTGACCTCTCTATCTCTGTTAATCATTTTATCATTCTCCCAGTCCCCAAGTTTTAGAGCTGGCCTCCCAGATATTCATTTAATCAATGCCAGGGGTTCCCTCGGGAAGATTCCTACTGCCCAAGTTCCAGTTCAGGTTCTTCTTAAGACTCCTGCACCACTTCAACCTGCCTCCCCACTTTTGTCTGTTCTGGGCACCACACAACCTTTTTCAAACACAGCTCAGCCACATCGTCCGTCCCTCCTTAACACGGCATCAAAAACTAAATAACAAAGCCTCAGTTTGATTCTAATGGACAACATGACATTGCCCCCCTAGAAAAACTGAATGATTCCTAAGCATGTCTAGCCGTTTTCTACTTTCTCACTGTTGATCACACATAAACTCGTAACTACATCCATCCCATTCACTCCAGGCTAGCTAAGTTTTATCCATATTTCAAGAACATTGTAAATACCTCCTCCTCTCTGGAAGTTTTTCTGGTGTCTTAAATGAATGGGATCTCTCACTCTTTCACCTCTCGTAAGCCTTTGTATTGGCTTGGTATCATAATTATTCATGCTCCAGAGATACCATCCTCATAAAGTCTTTAAGAATAAGAAGAATCACAGGCTTGTACCTCTGAAACAAATAATACATTATATGTTAAAAAAAAGAAGAAGAAGAAGATAGCAGGAGGGGAAGAATGAAGGGGGGGAAATCGGAGGGGAAGATGAACAATGAGAGATGATGGACGCTGAAAAACAAACTGAGGGTTCTAGAGGGGAGGGGGGTGGGGGGATGGGTTAGCCTGGTGATGGGTATTAAAGAGGGCACGTTCTGCATGGAGCACTGGGTGTTATGCACAAACAAGGAATCGTGGAACACTACATCAAAAACTAATGATGTACTGTATGGTGATTAACATAACATAATAAAAAAAAAAAAGAGAGGGGTAGGCAAAAAAAAGACTCTTAACTATGGAAAACAAACTGATGGTCACCAGAGGGGAAGTGGGTGGGGGGAAGGGTGATGGGAGTCAAGGGTACACTTGCTGTGTGATAAGCACCAGGTGATGTATGAAGTGTTGAATCACTATACTGTACACCTGAAAGTAATATTACACTGTATGTTGACTAGCTGGAATTTAAATAAAAACTTTTTTAAATATTTTTAAAAAAAAGAATAAGAAGTATGTCTTAACTTGGAAAACGAGCACAGTGCCTTGAAATCCCAGATTATACTGGAAATCCTCTTTTAAGGACTATGTTTTCCCTAGTAAAAAGATTCTCTGAGGGATTTGTTTTAAGAATTTATTTTACTAGGGCTCTTAATTGTAAATAAATTATTTTGGAGAAATTATTGAAATTGTCAATTGGCATAAATCGAATTTTCAAGGGTATTTATTTCGATGGCTTCTAAGAGCATATGATGTTTTTGAAAGTGAGGCAATAATAAGGCAAACAGATGAAGGGGTTCAGAACATATCACCCCCAAAATATGCCACTTTGGTAGAAAGCTCCTGAGAAACAGCCGGTGCAGAAAGAGTTCTATGACGTCTTCCTTCTACCTAAAAACAAGTCATGAAATTTCCCATGAGAAAAATGTCCTCCCTGTATCAGGAGGTGAAGAATATTTTCATCACAGACTGACAGTTGATGCCAAAATAGAGCTATCTAAACAAATCTACTAAAAATAACCCTTATCTCTGTTAGTTTCCTAGTCTCACTGTCCCACAATTTACTGCCCTCCAACAAAATTCCTTTGTCTCGTCACTTCTCCACAAATGTAACATTTCATTGTTTTAAAAAAGTATATAAGCTCTTAGTTCTACCTGCTTCTTCAACTCTTCATTTCTTTTTTGAGGACTCTTGTGTGCATGTAAGATATTAAATGAAATTTGTGTGCCTCTCTCCTGTTAATTTAACTTTCAGGCCCAGGCACAGAACCTAAGAGGGCAAAACAAAGTTTAATCCCCCTTTCACAGGATGGAAGAATTTAAAGTTTTGAAGATTTAGTACTGGTACATTCAATACAAGTGCATTAAAAAAAAATGCTTTTTAACCCATCAGGAACACCTTTCTTAATTAACAAAGTATAAGCCAAAGGCCTACTGCTCTCATAGGAGAACATTCTTCATTTATTCAAAAGAAAGGAGCAGTCACTTGAAGAGAGTTGCTGGAGCCTTTGGAGTCTTGTTACTAGAGAAATACCAGTGGGGTCTAAGGTCTCCCAAGCTAAAAGTTAACGGCCAGAACCTCCGTCTCAATCATTTGTCTACACCTACTACACAGATGAATAGGTAAAAGTCTGTTGTGAGCTGTGCTAAGACCTCCCACACAATCACTGAGGCTCGTTTATTTAGAACTGGTGGGCGTAAGCAATACAGAGTACATGTGTTTGAATGTCTTTTTCCTATATACATAAGGTATTGCTAATCAGTTACATGATACCCAGGAGCAAGAACATGGGGTTTCATCAAGAAGAATTATACCCTGAGTCTTCTGTTTGCAACAAAAGCTAAAACATTAACGCAGAGTAAAAATAAGTTTGTTGCATCTTAAAGTTTACAAATGGTTGGGAAACATCCACAAATTAAAAATGAACATTCTAAGAGTTATAGAAGTTTCTGGAGGATCTGAAGACTGAGATTGGTTTATGGCAATCAGTACAATTCCCAAAAGAACTCGATCTTTGTTATGATTGTTTTGTGAAGTCATTTTTTGGTGAGAAAAGTTTGCAGCACTACATCTGAGATGCCCAACAGATCCAGAATATTTACACCCCCCCCCACACACACACACACTAACTTTAAAGAAAAGAAAATTTGTTTTAATTTCTATTAGACTATTTCTTATGGACTCGAAGCTGTCAGACGTAGAAACATTAGCTTTTGTTGTGCCCAACTTTCTTGTGATACTATGCCTTTAAATTATTAACTTTTTTTTTTTAAGATTTTATTTATTTATCTGACAGAGAGAGAGCAAGAGAGGGAACGCAAGCAGGGGGAGTGGGAGAGGGAGAAGCAGGCTTCCCGCCGAGCAGGGAGCCCCACGTGGGATCATGACCCGAACCGAAGGCAGACGCTTAACGACTGAGCCACCCAGGTGCCCCTAAATTATTAACTTTTAAGGGAGGGACAAGGACATTGCTCCAAGCATTTTCCTAAATCGGTGTACTCTCCAGGATGACTGGAACAATGACAATGGCCAGGAGCCCATTGTTCAGTGTGACCTGCCTTACTGCAATGACCCAGGATGCCTGAACACGGATCTGAGGTTGTCTTTCTGGTTTCAGTTGCCCTGTTCTGTGGACATTGTTGCTGCTTTAATTCAAGTATTGTCGAATCTAGTACCTTCAGTTCCTTTGATAATTTGCACGCATTTTTTTTCTTAGAACAATGAAAGAATCGTCACAACTATATCATTTTTCATAGGAGCCAAGTAGTCATTTGCTCGGGGACAAGGGTACAGAATTGGGAAATCAGTTCTATCTTCCATTTTACAGTCGGCCATCTGAGCATCGCGACCTCTCTGCCTTACGACATCAGTCAAGTATCTTACGTGCTCTTTGAAGCTGGTTGACTGTCATCGCTCTGAGATTTTCCAAACATGAAACCTCTGTAGGGGGGCATAGCTGGTGTGCACCATGGTTTCTCTGAGGCAATGACCCTGAGCTTTGGTGATGGGGAAATCCAAATCCTTTCCCTAGGGAGCCCTCAAGCTCTCTCTCTTTCTTCTCTCTGAGCCAGAGATTCTCAAACTGCCCTATCCTCCACAATCACCAGAGAACCTGATAAAAATCAATCCACCCAGGCCTGACTCAGGCCTGCTAAAGCCAACTCTGAGAAGACCTGGAGAGAAAGCCCCTCCCCTTCGTCCCTGGAATGGGGCACCTTGAGGAGCTGTGGTTTGGAAAGCCTCCCCGAGGTCAAGAGAGACCCACAGATTGCTGCTAGTGTCTGAGATCCCAAGTATGCTGAAAAAGGGACAAATGTGAAAATGAGATTTCAAAAACGGTAATATTTTTAAAACTTGAACTAACACCTGCAAAATATACGTGTGTGTATACATTTGCATATATTGTCATATGTATATATTTATATATTTACATATAGGCATACTACACGTAAATAATTATGCTATTCGTATGACAATTTCAGGATGTATTAAAAAATTCCTTCAAATTGCACTCCAGACAGTATGGCCTATTGATGGACCAAACATATAAAATCACATTTTGAGTACATTCTTAGATTCTCCTAATGTATCCGTGTGCCTGTAAGTACAACCTAATTTGCAGAAAACATCAAAAGTCAGAATTTGAGGTTTTATGAATGGGAGTGAAAGAGGGCTAAATGGTGCCAACCCCCAACACAGGCCTGCACTTAGAGATAATGAACAGAAAGCACCACAATACCTAGAACAGAATAAATGTTGGCTGTTATATAATTAGTTCCTACTCACTTCCCACAATGCCATGGGGGCAAATGTGTAAATTAAGAGACAAACTCTTGTGTTCATACATAAAAGTCCCAAGGTGATCTCTCCATCCGCCAACTTCTAATAACTCTTGTTTTGTTAAACATGAATTTGATTACATCCCTTGTTCAGTGTCTGTTTAGCTATATTTTTTCTTGTTTTTTGAGAGTGAAATTCTTTTGAGAGGAATTCTTAACTTCGTACCATAAATCCCCTAGAGAGATTGTGAATGCCATAAAATTCAATGTAAAGTGTTATATGTCTATGTGTGCACTCCCCTTGCTTTGAAAGTGGCACCTATAAGATTTTCAAAGGGATTCATGACCTCCCAAATTTAAGATTTTCAACATAAACTATTGGTATGGCTCGCACCCATTTCAAGTTGCGCACACAAGGCAGCATCCCAGTCCCAGATTCTCAAGGTGCTTGATGACCAAGCACAAGCCAGGATCTGAGCCAGGATCTGATCTAGAATGCCTTGGACAGCCAGGTCCCCTTGGACTCTGTATATGTTTCCTAGGCCTGCCATGACAAGGTATCCCAAACTGGGTGGCTTAAAACAACAGAATTTTGTCTCTCACAGATCTGGAGGCCAAAATTCTGAAATTAAAGTGTCAGCAAGAACACGCCCCTCACAAAGCCTCTAGGGGAGGGTCCTTCTTGTCAATTTCAGCTTCTGGTAACAAGCGTCAAGCACTCCTTATCTACAGGAGCAACTCCAGGCTTGGCCTCAGTCTTCATATGGCCACTTCCTCTGTGTGTCTTCTTATAAGGACATCAGTCATACTGGATTAAAGGTCCACCGTACTCTGGTATGACCTCATCTTAACTGATTATACCTCCAACAACCCTACTTCCAAATAAGGTCACATTCTGAGGTATAGTGGGTTAGGACGTCAACATGTCTTTGGGGAAGGACAGATTTCAACCCATGGCAGGCTCTATTCTTCCATTGACTTTGCTGATAGACATGAAGGAAGGAAGGACAACCAGCAGGTACTGAGATTTTTCTCTGTCCCCCATCTGTGCTTGATACTTTAATCTTCACACACTCCATTTTTATCAACAAGGACACTGAGACTCAAGAAATCGGGTAACCTATTTAGTGATAAGGACCCATAAAAGGCCAAGTTTGAAAATGAATACAAGTTCCTGTGATGACATAGTGTCATTCATGTGTAGTTTTGGATAAAATTCATGCAGTATACAATAATAGATCCCTGAGCAAATACGCTCCCTGGGCAAATATAATTGTATTGCATGTTATAATGTGTTTTAGAAATAGAATAAAGTGACACCAATAAATTAAACTAAACACTTAGCATCTGGGTGAGAGATAATCACAAGCAGAGCAACATTAAAATAAAAAAGTTTAACATTAAAGGTCCTACAACTAGTATACTTATTTATGGTTTATTTAGAATTCTGTAAGATAGCATTCCTTTCAAGTTTTATATTCTACTTTTTGGTTATTATGGTGTTTTACAGCAGAAAATTTGTTAGAAACATAAAAGGGGACGCTTTGCCATCATTTTTGTCCCTGGGAAAAAATATGTGTATGTTTATATATTTATAATATATTATATTGTAATATATTATAGAATGAGCATAAAACGAAACATGGTAAAGAGGATTCTGTTATATGAAATCAATATTAGTAATTTACAACATAACAAAGTATTAAATAGCTAAGCTTTTGAACAACTCCATAAGGATTAGAAAATTCTTACACATCATTCATATGTGGTATTTAAGAAACAAAACAAATGAACAAAGGCAAAAAAAGAGTGATACAAACCAAGAAACAGACTCTTTTTTTTTTTTTTTAAGAGAGAGAGCACGTGGATGGGGGAGGGAGGAGTGGCAAAGGTAAAGGGAGAAAAAGAATCTTAAGCAGACTCCATGCTCAGCAAGCAGCCCAACACAGCCCTTGATCTCATGACCCCGAGATCATGACCTGAGCCAAAATCAAGAGTCAGTCTATTAATCAACTGAGCCACCCAGGGACAGACTCTTAACTACAGAGAACAAACTGACGGCTATCAGAGGGGAGGTGGGTGGTTGGATGGGTGAAATAGGTGATGGGGATTAAAGAGTACACTTATGATGAGCACTGAGTCATGTATGGGATTGTTGAATCACTATATTGTACACCTGAAAGAAATATAGCACTGAATGTTAACTATACTGAAATTAAAATTAAAAACTTAATTAAAAAAAGAGAGAGAAAAAGAGGGGGCACCTGGGTGACTCAGTCGGTTGGGTGTCCAACTCTTGATTTTGGCTCAGGTCATGATCTCAGGGTCCTGGGATCAAGCCCCACGTTGGGCTCCATGATCAGTGGGGAGTCTGCTTGTGGATTCTCTCTCCCTCTCCCTCTGCCCGGTCCCCCACTCGCTCACACTCTCTCTCTCTCAGATAAATAAATAAATCTTTAAAAAAAAAATAAGAGAAAGAAAAGAAAGAAAATTCTTACACAGCTACTCTTGAAAAAAGCCATTTGACTTTTTACTGAAAGAGAGCATCTGGATGTATTAATTATCTTGATCTTGGTAATCATTCCACAATGCACATGTATATCAATCATCATGTTGTACACTGTAAATACAAACCATGATATTTTTCAATTATTCCTCAATAAAGTTGGAAAAAAAAGAGTATCTCAACACATTGGAAATCAAAATGACATGAGTTTCTCGGCCTTTAGGCTAAGATTAAGTGTAGTATCTGTTCTTATCAGTTTCTCATTTTCCAGACAAGGCACAGGGACAGTAGAATTATAATCCTCAATGATGTCCATGAAAATGCTAAAATTGGAGGATTTTAATAAAATGTAATTTTACTTTATTACATTTTATGCATAATGTTTTCTTAGTTCAAAATCTACACAGGCCAGTCTTTCATAATTCATAAAAGAAGCTGTGGGGAACAGCAGAAAGGGCATTAATCTGAGTGGGGAATGCAAGTGAAAGGTCAGGCTTGAGCAGGAAGGGGAGCAGAGAAAAGTAAAAAAGAAACCACAAAACAGATCAGGAGACACGGGTGTCTGGCCCACACAAACAAAGCTCTCCATCAGACCTTCAAATAGGGGCGCCTGGGTGGCTCAGTAGGTTAAGCATCTGCCTTTGGCTCAGGTCATGATCCCAGGGTCCTGGGATTGAGCCCTGCGTCAGGCTCCCTGCTCAGTGGGGAGTCTGCTTCTCCCTCTCCCTCTGCCCCTCCCTGCTTCTGTTCTCTCTCTCTCATGCTCACTCTCTCTCTCTCTCAAACAAATAAATAAATGAAATCTTAAAAAAAAAAAAAAAGGCCTTCAAATATTCAGATTCTGTCCTGAGTAAACCATCAGGGGAACAACCAGCACCCCAAGTTGCTCGAGCACAATGAAGACTTGGTTCAAGTCTACTAGACTCCTTAAGGGACACAACCCACCCAAGTTGTCCCCAGAATTCATTCTTAATTTGTTTAAAAGATAAGAAAAAATATTTTGGATTGATGTGGATTATAGTCAGCATGTTGATTTCCAATAGGACTAAAAGAACAATAAGCTTTATCTCCAATGCGTATATGACATTTCATGTGACTGTATGTTCACTTCATAGGACATGTACAGAAGAAGCTCTTTTGTGCCACAGAAAGAGCATAAACCTGAGGATAAATAGCCAAGCTTAGGTCTTCCATCCACCAGATATGTGAACCCTCATTTAACCCTCTGAGCTCTGTCTTTCCAATAGCTATCTTTCTTCCGACCCTTTTGCTTTATATTGTTTATGACAATTTCACTATCTTAAAATACATTTTTTTTCTTAAATTAGTAATATCTTTACTTTTAAAAAGGTTGGGATGTGAAAAGGCATGGCCAAAAATTAATATTTAATGGGCTCCGCACTGGGTGAAGAAGCCTACTTAAAAAAAAAAAAAAGTCATATATTCAAAAAATCAGTGACCAGTCTTTCATCAAAACATGGTGAGTTGGGGGGCACCTGGGTGGCTCAGTCATTAAGCATTTGCCTTCGGCTCAGGTCATGATCTGAGGGTCCTGGGATCAAGCCCCACATCAGGCTCCCTGCTCCGTAGGAAGCCTGCTTCTCCCTCTCCCACTCCCCCTGCTTGTGTTCCCTCTCTTGCTGTGTCTCTCTCTCTGTCAAATAAATAAATAAAATCTTAAAAAAAAAAAAAAAACATGGTGAGCTGGCAGATTCAATTAAGACCAAAAATAATATACTCTATCCCTTAACAAATTCCACCTTTAAAATTGCTGTAAGTTTATCAAAAATGGAGGCCTAAAGAGAAAACAAATAAATTAGCATAAAATAATCTTTATTTTAAAAGGGCTATTAAGTCATCGTGGCATATAATCAAAGAACTAAACTGGTTTTATGACCAAAAAGCTGATCAAATTCCAGAAATGTGCTACCTGCCACGCTTAAACACCTCTTTGCTGAAATAGAGAAATGGCATGGGATTTAGAGTCAGTTGTATGACCAGTATGCAATAAATATTGCTTTGAATTAGATGTGATTTAATTTGCCATGACTTCTGCATCTCCAGAAACCCACTAGGAGCTTAGCTGTTAAGATGAACTCAAGCATATAGTGCTTTTGTTAATCATTAATGGCCCTGTTCCACCAAAATTAAATTTCCACAGCTGCCAACCACAAAAGTTTGGTTGTCTCCTGAAGGCTAGAGTTAGAGTCTGATCCAATAACGGACAATGTAGCTCACCTTCAGTTATAAGCAATCACTCTGTAACCCTTAACCCTGCAGGTAAATGGATCCAACCCACTAACCAAGCATAATGTCATCAAGAAAACTACTCACAGTTTTCCAGTTACAGCAACAGATTATCAAACATACTGATTACTAAATTTCTAAAGAAAATTCAAGAAAAACAATCCATCTCTCCTGACCCCATTACCTCAACCCCAATTCATTCTCTTAATTCAACTTGTAAGACCAGTCAAAATACAGTCATATTTGATGATAGGGAAATTATAATAGTTAGCATTTATGCAATGCTCCTATGTCTTTGATGTTTTACAAGCACTATTTTATTTAATCATCACAACATACCCAAAAAGGAGGTAGTGGATGTTAAACCCATTTTATAGATAAAATTACTGAGGCTTAGTAAGAGTAAGTGTTTTCCCAAGTTCACACAACTGGAAGAGGGATTTCAATTGGTCAGACTCCAGAGCCCATGGTTAAGAATACATGCTCCAGAACATCTATTATCAACATGAGAAGGTTTCCGTTACTTCTTTTTGGTGAAAAAAGAATTTTTTTTAACAGCAAGGTTGTATGTTTTTAAATATGTATGTGTGCATAAAGTAAAATCCACATTTATCCATAGAAAAATACCTGAAATGACATACTGGAGGCGTTAATGGTTCTCATTTCTGAGGGATAGAGTCATGAGGGAGAATTCATTTTTTTATCTGTATTTTCTACATATTTTTTTCATAGGCTCCATGCCCAACATGGGGCTTGAACTCAAGACCCTGAGATAAAAAATCAAATGTTCTACCCACTGAGCCAGTCAGGCACCCATGTATTTGCTAATTTTTCTACAACAGTCGATAATAAAAAAGAACAAAGTTATTTTGGTTATAAAAATAACACGCCAGAGTTTACATTGTCAGAGAAGGAAATCACAGATTAGGCTTATTTTAATGATGAGTTTAACAGAAAACAGAAAAACTGAAGGCCTCGATGAAAATTAAATGACTGTAAAATAGCATGAAAAGATGCTCAACAGCACTCACCCTCAGGGAAATGCAAATCAAAACCACAATGAGATCTCACCCCACACCTGTCACAATGGCCAGTATCAAAAAGACAAGAAAGAACAAGCGTTCGTGAGGATGTAGAGAAAAAGGAACCCTCTTACAATGCTGGTAGGAATGCAAACTGGTGCAGCCACTGTGGAAAACAGCATGGAGGTTCTTCACAAAATTAAAAATAGAACTACCCTATAATCCAGTAATTCCACCATTGAGTACTTACCCAAAGAAAATAGAAACACCAGTTCAAAAGATATTTGCACCCCTATGTTTATTGCAGCATTATTTACAATAAACAAGATATGAAAACAACCTAAGTGTCCACTGACAAATGAATAGTTAAAAAAATGTGGTCTATATATAGAGAGAGAATAATAGCCATTTGCAACATATATGGATCTGGAGGGTACTATGCTAAGTGAAATAAGTTAGACAGAAAGAAAAATGCCATATGATTTTACTTGTATGCCAAATCTAAAAAAACAAACAAGCAAACAAAACAGAAACAGACTCATAGATACAGAGGACTAGTGGTCACCAGAGGGGGAGGGTATAGAGAGGTGTGTGAAAAAGGTGAAGGGGATTAAGAGGTACAAACTCCCAGTTATAAGATAAGTAAGTCTCAGGGATGAAAAGTACAGCATGGGAAATACAGTCGATAATATTGTAATACTGTTGTATTACAATGTTAAGAGACGGTAACCACACTTACTGTAGTGAGCACTGAGTAATGTATAGAATTGTCGAATCACTATGTTGTACACCTGAAACTAATAACATTGTATGTCAGCTATACTTCAATAATAAAAAAAAGTTTTTAAAAGACTGTGAAATCGGTACGGATTAATAGAAGTTATATTAGGAAAGTCTTGTAGTTATATTTGAAATAGCTAAACATACCAATCTGGGAATCCAGTATTTTCTGAGGAGCACTTTACGAATCAATTTCTTTATAAATCACAAATGAAAGACAAGAAGTATCATAATGCTAGCCATGCTAAGAGGAGACTTCATTCATCTTAACAAGAAATTAACATTCTTGAGCAAAAATGATCATAGCATCTGACCTCTGATCTCCTTGTGGAAGGAAATTATATGTTCCAAATTCCTCTGTCTCTGGATAACATAACATTAAATCAAACAGTTGGAAATAGGGAAAGACTTAATATCTCTGATTGGAAACTATGAATCCAAGAGTAAATCTCCCTGGTTCCACAAACACGTCAATTTCAAGCTATGTTCCTGAACCCTCTATTAACTGCTTGATTTTATTACTGATTGAAATTTATATCAGGGATGATCATTATAGCTATCGCATATTGTGATTCATTTATAATTTTAATAATTCAGCCTACACCATTCCCCATATGCAATAACTTTCTAAAATAGAGTAAGGGAGTGAAAATCAGGGATACTACATTTTTGTGTGTAGGCACAGACCTGGGTGCACTAATCATTTTTTTCTGAGCATGCCACCTCTCAGAGTGGGCCCTCGGGCAGCTAATCCTTGTTCCTTTGCCTTTCTGTCTGAAGTGTGAGAGACTGAGGATACAGTTAGTGTCCGTGGGTGAGGGTTAGAGGTAGAAATCATTCAGTGTCTCCCACAAGACGGGAATTTGGTACTAACGAAAAGAAGGGGGGCACCCAGGTGGCTCAGTTGGTTAAGGGTCTGCCTTCAGCTCAGGTCATGATCCCTGGGTCCTGGGATCGAGCCCTACATCAGGCTCCTTGCTCGGCGGGGAGTCTGCTTTTCCCTCTACCCTTCCCCCTGGCTCTTGCTTTCTCTTGGTTGCTCTCTCTCATAAATAAATAAATAAATAAAATCTTTTTAAAAAAGAAAAGAAGGGGTCAGGAACTCAGTCATTTGAAATATCAGCATGATCTATATCGGCTCTGAAGAAACTTGTGTCAAAAGATAGTTTTTAAATAGGTAGAATCATGATTTTCATACAAATACCAAATGAATACATGTCAAGATTTTATTTAACTCATTAATTAATGAGAGAATCAGTAAGATGTCAAAAAAGAACTCTAATGAGTATCCGAAGAATTTCCTATATGGGCAATGCTGAAATGAATTTTGCTAAAAGATGTGGTCAATATCCAAGGCAATAAAATGTAATATTTGGAATTATCTCAGGGGAGGCATCAATTACATCCCATGTACTTGACAGAACTTGTTTGCATCTCCCAGGGACCAACTGCTTTATTCTGAACATCAAACCTCTACACCACCCAGTAATTTTTGTGCCTGGTTACAAGTACTTCACAATTTTTCCTATAACACTAGTACAATCTAGATGTCCCCTAGGCCACTCTTCTGGGTGTACATTCTTCTTTAATATCCAATTTAATATCCAAGCCCTGGCCCCGACACAGTAGGCAATCCTGCACCCTCCCCGATGTAAATAACAGTTCCCCTTTTGTCACTCCCTAAAGCACCACTAACAGAAGGGCTATAGGATTTAACAGATTCCTCCCAAGGGTTTGGGAATAACAGAGATGAAATGACAACACAGCATAAAACAAGATTTTAACATTCTTTATTTTTTTAAAGATTTTATTTATTTATTTGAGAGAGTGAAAGAGTACAAGCAGGACGAGGGGCAGAGGGAGAGGGAGAGAAAGAATCCTCAAGCAGATGCCCCGCTGAGCACGGAGCCTGTCACAGGCTCAATCCCCCAGGACCCTGAGATCATGACCTGAGCCGAAATCAAAAGTCAGCAACCCAACCAACTGAGCCACCCAGGCGCGCCAAGATCTTAACATTCTTAAAGTTTATTTGGCTATCCCCACTCGTGGGAATTTCTCCTGCTTTACTCCATAGATCTCATCCAGTTGCTGAAACTCCACAAACCTTAGTTTCAGGGCAGGTACAGCAGCAGAAGAACACCAAAATTTGACAGAACACTCTAGAGCTTTTCAGTCAAGGGCCTTCTTCCAGCTAAGGTCACGGTGGTGGTGGTGGTGGTGGTGGTCAGAGAGCTTGAGTTTCACAACCCAAAAAAGCCACTGTTAGGCTTTTCTAAATAACTCAGCCTGAATTTCCATCCTTAACAGGGGAAGAACCAGCCAGAGCTTTGAAATTATAATTTTCCTTAACATGCTCCAGATCAAATCTTCAAACAGTGCTCCATCCACCACAAAAGTATCCAAGAGAAGGAAGAAATCATAAAATGTACGTGTTCTCCATTTCTTTTTTTTTAAAAAAAAAGATTTTATTTATTTATTTGACAGAGAGAGACACAGCGAGAGAGGGAACACAAGTAGGCAGAGTGGGAGAGGGAGAAGCAGGCTTCCCGCCGAGCAGGAGCCCGATGTGGGGCTCGATCCCAGGACCCTGAGATCATGACCTGAGCTGAAGGCAGATGCCCAACGACTGAGCCACCCAGGCGCCCCAAATCTTCAGGTTTCTTAATTCATGCTTATTTTGGTAGGCCAGCCATGAATCCTTTCTTTAATCCAAGTGCTCTTAGAATATTCAGGATTAGAAAAAAAAAATCAGCATCTGTCATTGACTAATCCAGGAAAAAATCATGCGATGTGTCCTAGTTTAAATTTTAATGTGTTTTAAAATGAGCTTTAAATTTCTGAAGTTGTTGATTAAAAGAGATGAAGCAGACCCAAAATGCTTTGTTTGAATTTTTTTCACTCAATGAACTTTGTGTCTTTTCTGGTAACACGAGTCTTGTTCTAAATTCAAAGTTTGAAAAAAAAAAAAGGGAACAAATAGAAAATCACGTGTAATCTTTCTTGATTTCCAGAAAGAACCTCTATTACATGGTGGCTTGTGTCCATCCCCTGTGACACATCCCCAGAGCACCAGCTATTGCCCCTTTTATAATAGTCATCATGCTTATATTAGTTTAATGTTTGCTTTTCCCTAAAGGCTGCAATTTTCTGGAAGCAGAATTATCTCTGCCCTAGGCGCTGTCATATCCAGAGTGCCTAGTGTGGTGCATGTCTCGTAACAGGCACTCAACAGGTATCGGCTGTGGAAAGAGGCATTTTTATACATATAATTTTTTTTTAAAGATTTTATTTATTTGACAGAGAGAGACACAGCGAGAGAGGGAACACAAGCAGGGGGAGTGGGAGAGGGAGAAGCAGGCTTCCCGCAGAGCAGGGAGCCCGATGCGGGGCTGGATCCCAGCACCCTGGGACCATGACCTAAGCCGAAGGCAGACGGTTAACGACTGAGCCACCCAGTGGCTCCATTTCCAAGCGAACTGCATGAGTCATGTCACTTTTGCTCCGTGATAGGACAAGTAGTGTACATAAATTAGGCTCTAAGTACTTTTAAAGTTTAGAGATAAAAAATAAACTATTAATACGTAAATCAAATTTCACAATGTTATTAAATCGCCAGTTAGAGACATATTTCTTCTGAATATTTCTAGAAGTTAAAATTACGGACTTTAGAACTTCTAAGATGTGGACAATAATAAAAGTGGCTCATTTTTAAATGTATTATGTACACTTCCGGTAAAGGAGCTAAGACGGCTTAAATCAGTGACACCTCTTCGGCGAATGACACAAATCATCAAAACCAAGGATGAAAGGACAAAACAATACAGTAAAGGAAAATGCAAGGAAGGAAATCTCCCTTGTTTATTGTTGTTATTTCAAAACTCTCTCAAGGGCAGCACGTCTTGATTCTCACGCCCTCATGTAGAGAACGCAGGAGCCATTTTATAGACAAAATAACTCGGGCATACGGAGGCTACATGATTTGTCCCCCATAGAGAGTTTGAAGTAGGATGTCCAAGTCTGGAAATTACATCATCTGACTCCAAACCCAAAGCTTATTCTTTTCCACCATGCCATTTTAGGTTACAGAACATAATTTTAATTATTGCAATATAGGTGTAACCAACCACATAATTTTGGAATTGTCTAGCAAATTCAATACCTTTACTACTAACACCCTAAATTTCAAGTTGACTAGAAATTTGCAATAAAACCTCAGCACCCCAGAGAAATACCCTAGAACTGTAAGACCCACAGCTGACAGAAGCAAATATTCCCATAATTGCTATCAGCCCTCTAATCATTGTCCCTGACTCCTCAAATCTTTTACCACTTGGTTGTACTTCTAAATGCTTGGTCTTGAATTACCTAGCTACTATAGAGTTGGGGAACCTGAAGTACCTTGTTCAGGGGACTGTGATTGTTACATCATCCTTCCCATTCAAATCACTGCACAGAAGAAATGTTGAGGGCAATGATTAAGCCCTCCAGCGACTACCTTGATAATCTGACTGCTAAATCCTTTCAATTGCACTGATCTTCAACACAAGAACATCCATACTTGCAGCCAGGCTATCATCCCAGGCCATTTCCCTTTCTAGATTGCTGCTACATTTTCCCCCACATGCCTGCCTATGCAGGATCAGCTCATAGTAAATCTATACGCAGCACAGGAAACATCCCACAGATAATGAATTTTACTGATATCACACAAGAACTGTCAATCATCACAGCTCCATTACCCTCATGCTGGCAGCATAAAATAAATTACCACATTTGCTAGTGTTCTTATAGTATGTGCTCTTTGGATGCTTTGTGTTATTTTTATCCTGGCTGTTCTTTGGAGATATTTAGTTATTCCAAGAGAGTGGGAGAAACAGAGGAAGCTAGCACGTGTCAGCTTCTCCCATGGTGAGATCTATCTACCTGACCCAAGATAATATTCTTTTTTTTTTTAAGTAGGCTCCACACTGGGTGTGGAGCCAAATGTGGGGCTTGAACTCACCACCCTGAGATCAAGACCTGAGTTGAGATCAAGAGTCCGATGCTTAACCGACTGAGCCACCTAGGCGCCCCCCAAGTCTTGAAAAAATAACTTTTCCTGAATCATTTGGAGCTTGCTGTTGGAAAAAAAAATCTATTCTAGAAGAAGCTAGTACTTAATGCTTTGGAAAGAAATTGCCTGTTAACAATTTCCAAAGGAAGAAGGAATTTTCTGAAGCATCAATTCTGCTTAAAAAAATTATTCTTTTCTAGTGTCACCCACTCAAAAAATTGTAATAGGAAAGTAAATTCAACTCTCACTTAAAGTCAGCATGAAAAACTAGCTATGTATTTTTTCAAACTTCTTTTAAATCTCTCAAAATTACTGAATTCCAAACTCTCAATAAGAGCCGCTTTTATGGTCTTGCCATATTTCTTCAAATATCGAAATCTCATAGATTTGAGACTGAGATTAGACATACTAATAGAGACCAGTTTTACATCAATTTATGAAACTTCTTTCTGTGTCTTAGTAGATGGAAGCAAGAATAATTTATTTCATGAAATCAAACATCTTCAAAAGTAATTACATTTAAAAACATTTGCATATCTGAACCATGAACCACAAGTAAGGGGCCCTTATGGGCTGTGCCTTAGCTTTTCCCATGCAACTGCTTCCCCAGTGAAAAAGTATTTAATTAAATAAGTACTTAAAAGATTGAGATTTATGTGTGTCAATTCACCAAAAATATGGTTTTTCAAATGAGATAAGTAGTTGGGATTCTTTCCTTTAGCAAATAAGAATGTGGTCCATTCTGGGGCGCCTGGGTGGCTCAGTCTGTTAAGCGTCTGCCTTCAGCTCAGGTCATGATCCCAGTGTGGGATCGAGTCCCGCATCAGGCTCCCCACTCCACGGGAAGCCTGCTTCTCCCTCTTCCACTCCGCCTGCTTGTGTTCCCGCTCTCGCTATCTCTCTGTCAAATAAATAAATAAAATGTTAAAAAAAAAAATGTGGCCCATTCTTTCTTTAAAATTTATCAGGAGTAGTACATGTGTGTGTATATATAATATATATGTGCAATATATAATATACACGTGTATATATACATATATGTAATATATGTGCATGTGTAACATATGCACATATATGTGTGTGTGCATATGTATTATGTTATATGTATGTGCATGTGTGGTATGTATATATGTAATATGTGGTGTGTGTAACATATATGTGCATATACATATATGTAATAAATATATGTGTGTAATAATATATATGTATATATAATATACAATAAGGGAAGAATAGGCAAAGGTAGAAACAGAGAGGAAGGAACAGCAATTTTGCCAGAAATGTTAGCACAATTTTACTAGGTAGGATTCACCCAGAATGAAAGAAAAACAGACGTAGATGGACTCTGAAAAACAAACTGAGGGTTCTAGAGGGGAGGGGGGTGGGAGGATGGGTTAGCCTGGTGGTGGGTATTGAGGAGGGCACGTTCTGCATGGAGCACTGGGTGTTATGCACAAACAATGAATCGTGGAACACTTCATCTAAAACTAATGATGTAATGTATGGGGATTAACATAAGAATAAAAAAAATAAAAATAAAAATAAAAAAACAGACGTAGTGGTAGGTCCAGAGTGGTTAAGACCAGCACTTCGCATGTGTATTCCTGAAGGTAACAGTGGCATCCATTGCCCATAGACATATACTGAAATAATCAACCCTCTACACCGTAAGCCCTAAAGTCCCTTTCCCCCAGCACACAAGGGATCCAGGACTCTGCTGGGGCCCAACAGCTATTCTTAAGGCATCCTTGGGAAGCATCTTCATTGAGTGTCCAAAGAAAGAGAGAGCTACATTTGTAAGCCCAAGTCATACCCCTAAATGACTGCTGGGCAGGCTGCAAATGAGATGACATAGAGCAAGCACAGCAAAATTCCCACTCACATGAAGATTGACAGCCAGTGGAAACTGGTCTAGACCCTGTCAGCTCCCGGGCACTCAGCCAAGCCCATCGAGGACAGTCCTCTCTGCCTCAGGCCACTCAGGTTCACATGTTGTTACCCCAGCTCTGGAGCCCCAGCACTCAGCCTTCTCCCTGCTCTCCACCACATGGCCAGCTTCACATCTGTGTTCTCTTTATCCAGGTGCGCCAGAAGGCTGCTCTTGTTTCCCTTCAGGACACCCTGAACGACTAGTCAGGAAGTTTCAAATACCCATAAAGTAAGACTGCAATCATAAGCAATTAAAAAAAAAAAAAAAAAAAAACGACTCCTGGGGCACCTGGCTGGCTCAGTCAGTAGAACATCCATCTCTTGATCTCGGGGTTGTGAGTTCCAGCCCCATGTTGAGTGTGGAGTCTACTTAAAAAAAAAAAAAAAATTACTCCCAATCCATGAAGGGTTGGGGAGTGGGGGTGGGGTGTGAAGAGAGACTTGCATGGCCCTGTTGTCAGAAGACAGAACCACTTGATTCTTTTTTTTTTTTCAAGATCAACACATAGAAATCAGTTGTATTTCCATACAATATCAATAAACAACCAGAAAATTACATTAAGAAAACAATTATATTTACCACAGCATCAAAAAGAATAAAATACTTGGGGATAAATTTAACTGAGGAGGTACAAAAATTTGTACACTGAAAACTACAGGATTGCTGAAAGAAATTAAAATAGATCTAAATAAATGAAAAGATACCCCATGTTCATGGATTAGAAGACTTAATATCTTGAGATGGCAATACACCCCAAAGCTATCTACACATCTACTAATTTGTGCACTTTTCTGGATGCACATCGCACTTGAGTAACAAAGGTAAAAGCAAAAAAGAAGGAACACCCAGTGGTTTCCTATCACACCTAGAGGGGAAGAATTTCAGGAATCCAAGGTCCACAAGGCCCCATGATGAGCCTCTGGCTACCTCTCTAGCATGTTCCCACCTTATAGACCCTGATAACAAAACCAGATGGAATCAGAAGACTATTACACACAAATAATGAACCAGACTTTCTCTTGTCCCCACAGGATAGTCCTGGGACCAATGTTGGAGCTGGACAAGCTTCACTCAGGAGTAATCTGTGCCTGCACCTGAGAGCTGCCCATGGGACCATCTCTGTGTGGTATACTGTGTTCCTGTTGCCACCTGGGTCGGAGCAGAGGCATGCAGAACAGAACCACTTGATTCTTTCCCCTCTTCCACTTACAGAAAGAATCACAGAGAAAGGATAAAAATCACTATTGCCATCCAAATCACTATTGCAGCCACGCCGTGAGACCCCAAAGAGAAAAAAAAAAATCTACTCTTACTCAGGCAAGCTGGCAAGAGACAGAGGAGGAAAAGGAGAAGGAGTGCCAGAGGTCTCTGTGTGAGGGGAAGAAAGCAGCTTTTCTCTTTGAAACCCAGATGAAGGTTAAGTCCTTGGGGAATTCTGACTGACAATTCTCTTTCATGAACCAGCACATCTTAAACACATTTCCCTTGAGAAGTGGCATCATCACTTCATTTCATGGTCAAGGTCACTAAAATGCTCCAAAAATAAGTTTGAAGCAGGGAGCAAAAGGAAGAAAGCAAAAAAAAAAAAAAAAAGGAGCTTTGACAACAAAATGATGATGTGAACAGGTACATTGTACAGTGGCCCGAGGCTCCTAGACTGACAGGTCATTGAGCCCCCGTGGATGTGGTCTTGTGTGTCTCTTTCTTCCCCTAATGACTCAGCCTCTTTTCCGTGGCTGCATACTCATGGGAAGAAAGATGGCAGAGGACATGCACAGTAATCAGAACAATTAGTTTGGGAAGATCACATAACACGGATCCTAATACAAAGGGATACAGTTCAAAGAAAAATTCCAAGTCTGACATTCCTTCAGGGTCACTGTCAGAAGCGCTGGACGCAGGTGTGACAGTGAGCCTGGCCTGTTTTAGGGAGTCTGGCAGAAATGGGCCCAGCATGTCAAATGCACCACATCACCCAAGCCAAGCTCGGTGACTTCGTGGATGTTTATTTTTCAGCCTTTAATCCAATACCAAGTCCTGTTCCTCCTTCTCCAGAAGTCTCACTGATAACTCTCTTTATCCCTTTATTCGATTTCTGTCTAGGCTGTGGTTCTCCAACACCTCCCCGGGCTGCCTGAAACAGCTCCCTGTCATCTGGGCACTTCCAAACTTCAGTCCAGTCCGCAGTTCATTGTCAGATCCCTGTTCCTAACCCACCATCTCCTCTAGTTCTTTCCCACCAATGTAAAACATGTTTTAGTTGCCCTTTCTTCTAACAGCAATAACCAAGAACAATAATAATAGTAGATCTCTTAAGCATATTGTCCTCTCCAGCCCACCACCATACTCAGCTCTTTTCTTCATCATCATGTATTTGGAAAGCACGCTCTTCATTCAACATCTTCATGTCTGCAAACCCTCTTCTTCACCCCATTGTACATTGGCTTCTGCCCCCTCCACCCCATTCCATAAGGCTCTGCCTAACACATCCATCCACATGCTTCCACCTGTTAAACCAACAGCAAGATCCCATCCTTCCCCTTCAGGATCTTAGTGCAACTCGCAACAATAACCAAACTCTCAGGGAAACTCCCCTTGCCAACTTTTAAGATCACACTCTTACACATCCTTCCTTAGATCTTTGTTTTCTCTCTTCTTTTCCAACCCCTCCTGTCCTAACCCTCAAACTGTCATGTTCACCAGGTTCCATCCTGAGTGATACTTTCACCTTTCTAGCCCAAGTGCCCAGCCCAATAGTGGCCCTTAATTAATGCAGGTTACTGGCTTATAGACTTTTTCAGATTGATGGTGTCGTTTATCTATCCCAGAGCTCCCCATTGCATGCCAAGTAAAGTTCAAGGTCCTAACCTAGAATTATAAGCTCTCTACCATCTATCCGTTCCTCCCTTTACACCTCCCTATTTCCCTTCTCCAACATAAACCTTTCCCCAGAAATCCCACCACACTCCCCACTGAGACTTTGCTCAAGTGGTTTCTTTGCTCTGATAGACCCTTACCCTCTATCCTTTTATGCCTACACAAGCCATGCCCATCTTCTATGATCTGGCTCAAATTCCATCTCTTCTCCAAGTCCTGCCTGACCACTCAAGAGAACAGCCATCTTGCCCTCCTCGTACCTTCCATCAGTTCTTCTCTATTATGTATTTGGATATATGTTTTCATGGTTACTCGCCTGTTTGGGAAGGGATCTGGGAGGGATAGAAGGGTGTATGTGTCTGTAGTGGGGATGGTGACTGGGAGAGTGAAGGCGTGTAAGGATGTGCATGCGTGAGCTCTGGGGTAAATTTCCCTAGAAGGTACTGTACTCCATTATCTGCTAATGGACGTGCCTCCTGTCAAATACAGCAACAGACCTCTACTTGGGGCTCAATAAATACTTGGTGGAAACCGAATTTAAACTGCCAGTCTTTATACGGTCCATTATGAAGGATCTCGTTGTTATGGACTGAATGTTTGTGCCCTCCCCCCAAATTCATACATTGAAATCCTAACCCCCAATATTATGGTATTAGGAGATAGGTCTTTGGGACATAATTAGGTCATGAAGGTGAAGTCATCATGAGTAGGATTAATGTCCCTATAAGAAGAGACACAAGAGGGGCGCCTGGGCAGCTCAGTCAGTTAAGCATCTGCCTTCGGCCCAGGTCATGATCTCAGGGTCCTGGGATCAAGTCCCGCATCGGGCTCCCTGCTCAGCGGGGACCCTGCTTCTCCCTCTCCCTCTGCCTCTCCCCGTGCTTGTGCTCTCTCTCATTCAAATAAATAAAATCCTTATAAAAAAGAGAGAGAGACAAGAGCGCTTGCTTCCTCTCTCTCTGCTCTCCACCATGTGACAATATGAGAAGTCAGCAGCCTCCAAATCAGAAGACTCTCACCAGACCCCAATGGTGCTGGCACTCTGATCACAGACTTCCCGCCTCCAGAACTATGAGAAATATATTTCTGTTGTTTATAAGCCCCCCAGTCTATGGTATTTTGCAACGGTAGCCCAAACTGACTAAGACACCATGAACCACTACATACTCTCCAAAAGAAAACCCTGGGTATGCAGCATGGGGCATGAGGTCCCTGAGGACTTGGGAAAAGAAATCATCCAATGACTCCCTCCCAAAAAACAACCCAGGCCCATCAACAGATGAATGGCTAAATAAACTGTGATACAGACATACAAGGGGTTATTATTCAGTCATAAAAAGGAACTGAATTTTTATATATGCTAGAATATGGATCGACCTTGAAAGCATGCTTAGTGAAATAAGCCAGACACAAAAGGACAAACACTGTGTGATACCATGTATATGAAATACGGAGGATGGGCAAATTCATGGAGTCAGAAAGAAGAACAGAGGGCAGGGGGCGGGGAGGGCTGGAGGAGGAGGTAAGAGTTGCTATTTAATGGGTACGGTGCTTTTGTTAAGGACGATGAAAAAAGTTCTGAGTAGAAGATGGTTACACAACACTGTAAATGTATTTAATGCCACAGAATTGTACACTTACAAATGGTTCAAATGATGACTATTGTGTTATGTATATTTTACCATTTAAAAAAAAAAAAGCACGAGAGGCCGCCCGATGAGCAGATTGTGGAGAAGGCAGGGAGCCCCCTGGCCTTGCCTGGCAAACACTTGACGTCTTCCCCAGCAGACTGCACACTTGCAGATGACGCAAGCCAGCTGAGACACAGAAAGTCTCACACATCTCACAGTGTGCTGACACGTCCTTTGGCATCTCCATCAGGGGGCAGTTCCTCCCTGAAACAGAATGTACCAGAAATTCCAAACGCACAGAAGCATCTCAGCAGCTAAGCTTCTCCGCAGGGGGAGGAGAGGATTTAGTCACCAGAAGGTGACTTTACCTCTCTCTTGAGGAGTCTGCCATGTTGAGCAAGAATCTCCCTCCCTCTGAGCTTCAGCCCACTTAAGGTAAAGTGGGAGGGATAACACCTACCTTGCAGTGCCATTGTTCTATTTTGTAGCTCAACAGACCTATGATACCTAAAACACTTGTTATGGTGTCTGGCCCACAGCAGACTCTCAACAATGGTAGCTAATCATACTAGTCATTCCTCTTTGTAGTCTAATATTCTCTCTATTTTACCAGCACTATGCCTCCCAGAAATGGAGTCCAGCAAATTCTTTCACACATCATCACGAAAACCGACACCTGTTCTTACTTGCTGAATCCCCAAGAAGGACTCATCTATTTCTCAGAGATTTGACAGTTCTGTATCAGAAAGAACACACTGCAAACTACTGACTGGTGCTGGCAGCTGCAGAGAGTGACAAAGGGACAGAGCTGGAGAGAAAATGTTCAGGACTGCTGAACCTGGAGACTCACTGAGGGACAAACTTCCCGAGGCCCCCCCAGGCTGTGCCTGTCTCAGCATTTCTGAAGAGCACAACCAGCCTTGCTACTGCAGTCAGTGAGACCGCATCTAAATCTAAAACAGCCTACCTGACAAACGCCCCCAGAAAATGAGGAACAAACATTCGCCATGCACTTGAGACTCGGCTCTCCGGGGATCCGAGCCTTTCCTGTAAGAGGGGGATCTGTGTCCTTCACACGCATCCTCTGGCCGAGGTGTGCGTGTGAGGGAACTTCAAGCAGAGATAATGATGGAAATTAGGGATGAAAGAATTATTAGGTCAGCAGGCCCACTGCAATATTCAAGAGAAGGTAATTGGATCTTTAAGATGAAAAAAGTAAAACAGGGAGAGTAGATACTGCTCCATGCTGAGCACTCACAGAGGAAAGTCAAGTGACTCAGACAGTCAATCTTCAGTCCAGAACATTTTCCATCTTTGGGAGGAAAGGACTCCCGGACTTCCCCGTACTGATCTTCGATTCGCCCTTCACCCGCACCACATCTATGATCACGCTCCAAGGTAAGTGCGGACGAAGAGAAACACCAGAACCTTGGGAAGACTGTGGCAGACAGCATGGCATGTGAAGGAATGGTGAAAAAAACTCATTTACTGGCATCTCCAAGGAACATCGATTGAAGAGGCAAAAGTTACCAGATAGAAGGAAAACCACTTTCTTCATAAGGGGAAAGAACAGAAATGTTGTGTTAAGTCTTTTGCTCAAACCTGGTATCCACATGGAATCGCCACAGAGAAATGCCCACACACCATGAATTACATAAACACATCTGGAAGATTCTGGATGGATCATTCCAGCAACGTAAATGCTCTCTAGACTTACAAAATATGTAAAAAATATTTGAGGATAAGATGAGAGAAAAGGGGTAAATGAAAAGCCTTGAAAGCATCCAGCTTCGTATATGTCTTTATGTCTTCGATGAAGAGCCTAGTTTAGTATTTTGTTATTTAACACATATTTGGATAATATAGCAATTTTCATATAACCAACGATGGGAATAGCAATGAGACATGAGAAGGAACACTGAAGATATTTTAGGTTTATCGATGTCTATTTCTGCTGCATATTGTTTGCACACATGTATCCACACACACACACAAGTGTATACATATACATACATACTCACATATACCATATTTATACACATACACACATATGTAATAGAAGATAATACCTATCACAGATCCCCTACAAGGCAAACATTTCAAAATTCTCTTTTTTTAAAGATTTATTTATTTATTTTTAGATGGAGAGAGAGCATGCAAGTGGGGGAGAGCAGAGGAGAGAGAATCTCCAGCAGACTCCCCACTGAGCGCAGAACCTGACATGGGGCTCAATCCCAGGACCCTGAGATCATGACCTGAGCCAAAACCAAGTCAGTCACTCAACTGACTGAGCTACCCAGGCGCCCCTCAAAATTCTTTAAAGGTACTAACTTACTTAATCCTCCTAACTCCCCATGAAGTAGGCACTATTAGCATCCATATTCATACAGACAAAGAAACCAAAACAAAAGAAATTTAGTAACTTGCCCAACATTTCCTGCAGAGCCCATTTGGAAGACAGACAGACTCCTGAAGCCATGTCCTTAACCAACAAGAAAAAGGACACATACAAACACAAGGTATAGATAGCACTTGGGCCTGGGCTTTCCCATGTCTAAATTAAGCACTGACTGCACCTTTTGTTATTCACAGAACACACTGAAACAATCACAATAAATGCTCAAAAAAACAATTGGAAAAAAAAATGTTTGAAACTTAAACTAGTTTGGAAAATCTGGAACAAGGTAATCCATTGAGATTTGAACATATTGCGTTAAATATTTTTTCTTCCACTTGTCTTTAAAACTGTTTGGAGTTTTCATGAGCTGTAAAGACTCAAGGGAACCAGTCAAAGTATCCTTGGAGAAATTCTGAATACTACTAAAACTAGCTGTCAACCACAAATCAGTATCTAGCTATTTTCCAACCTATTTATAGAAGTGTGGTTGTGAAATACATCTAAAATACAAAACTGAGCACATTTATCTGAAGATGGTACTTTTAGCAACAACCTTTTCAAACAAACAAATGCTGACTATCTAAAGCAAAATAATTGCATTGTGTCAAAATGTTGGGAGTGGACTATTTAAGTCACCCATAAAGTTGGTATGATAAATAGTGGAATTTCACCAGATGGCAGCTTCATTCCAGCTACCCGAGGGCTTAACGCTAGCACCAGCCCAGATCTGATTTTTATTGAAAGAAAAAGAAATGTGTCAGAAGCAGACAACATTTCTGGATTTCCAGTGAATAGTCTCAGAGGTACTAACATTTCATGCTCACGACGAATTCAAGACTTTGAGATTCACTCTAGCATGTGTTCTATATCATATTCTGAATCAATTTTCTTTTCAGAGGTATTATTGTCCTGGAAATTAGACAAATGCCACATGGTTCCAAAGCCTCTTCTATGTTCATTCTCAATGTCTGCACATTAGCTTTATTCAACAAAATCAACCAGGAAAAATCAATACAAAAAGAATTTTCAGCCTCTTTGAAGCTCAAGATTTATAGAAAAGTAGATACATGCCAGGACCTTATGAGGTTCTGAGCAAATGCAGATGTCACTTACTGATACTGTTTCATTCGACAACAATTTTTTGATCACTGGTTCATTGTCATCTATGTTCAACTGGAAAGCTCTGGGCATTTTGTTTAATTATAGCTGACAACCTGAAACACATAGAGAAGTCTGATCTCCATTACAATTCATAGCTCTTAAGTAGAAACTTGGGATAATCTAAAATATAGATCTCTGAACTGCTTTGGGGGGGGCACATTTTGTTCTAATTTCTAAGTACACAGAAATTCTCTTGATTTCTCTACCAACAAGAAAATATAGCATTTAAAAACAATAGCATTGCAAGTTCTGCTCGATCATTTAAGCTAAACAAAGTCTTGATTTCAAGCAATATATATAATATAATATAATATATATGATAAGAAATCTAAGTGGACAATAGTCTTCTTTTAAGAAGGCGATTTGGGCACCTGGGTGGCTAAGTCAGTTAAGCGTCTGACTCTTGGTTTCGGCTCAGGTTCTGGTTCTCATGGGTCCTAAGATCGACCCCCATGTTGGACTCTGTGCTCAGCAGGGAGTCTACTTAAAAATTCTCTCCCTCTGCCCCTCCCTGTGGGCGCTTTCTCTCTCAAATAAATAATCTTTTTTTAAAAAGGCAATTCAACATCCACATAGATTGGTAAAGATAACTACCAATTTTGCAATCATGCTAGATTCCAAAGGCAAAAATAAATAAATAAATAAATAAATAAATAAATAAATAAATAAATAAATAAAAGCCATTATTTTCTGTTATAAGTGAAACCAAAAAAAGGCCAAAAGGCACACAACCTCATTCTATGAGTTATGGTTTTATGTTACCGTGGTTTTTCAAAATGCACTTTATAGAAAGGAGTTAAAGTATAATTCATGAGCTTTTGGGTACTCTGACTTTATGCACACTGTGTGTAGTAGAAGTCCAAAGGGTTCAGCACAAACCTATATCTATAATTAGTATTGTCAGGTTCCATCTACTGGGTCCTTCTATGCAGTGTACTGGGTGCTTTGTATATTGGGTGTAATCTTAATAACAACCTTTTCAGATTAACAAACTAAGGCAAAGAATTGTATACACTTGCCCCAGAGACACATGACACCATGTGAAAAATGTTCACTGGCCCCAAACTTAGATCTTCCTACAAAGCTGGCCTCTTTCTTCTAAATCACATTCCTCCCAGATGTTAATCCACAGTACCCATCCTACCGCAAATCACTCAATACACCTTGCATCTTCATTTTTAAAAGCCACAATAAGGGGTGACGAGGATGTTAACTAGACTTATTGTGGTGATCATTTCAAAATATATACAAAAATCAAATCATTATGTTGTACACCTAGAAATGAATATAATGTTACATGTTAATTATAGCTCAATAAAAAAGTGATAAAATTATATTACAGGTAATTGCAAATTCCTGGCAAAAATAATAAATTTAATTTAAAAATAAATAACTTCAAAGAACTAAGGCAAAATCTTATGCCTTATGGCTGCTGACCATATTAAAATTAAAGCTGTTTTAGTAAAAATCTCATTTATTTTAGATTCCTTCCTCTTAGCTTAACTGGGAATTTCCAGGAAGAGAACTGTATAAAAGAGAGGTGATATATTTTCTAAAACTGATACAACTTCCCCTCTGTTACTACAGTCAGTATACCAATAACTTGACTGCTATAAATGATTGGTTTGTTTTAAAAATACATGGGCCTTGGAAGGCAGAAAAATACATTTAGTAGATCTACGCAGCAATGTGAACATGTGTATATGTTTAGAGAGATGGGGGTCTATAGATCTATACATAAGGTAGTTGTATAAAGTATACAATTTGAGGTTTTAATAATGGAAAGGTGCTAGTACTTATGTTCATTTTATTCAATATCTGGTCTCAGTAAAATGTGAGTTATTGATCCTCTTGTATAAAATATATATACACTTTATATGGTATTACTTTGAGATGTTATGAAACGTTCCCCTAAATTAGGACAATTTCATTAATTTGGATTGTACTTCCTGTCTGCATGAGCTTATTTCAAATAGTTAATGGCTCATCCATGACATCCTTTTCACAAAATGTACTGGCAGACCAGGACAAACTATCTGGCTACTTTCTATCACCCCTCCCCTTTTCAGACTTCTTTTTTTTATGAGACCTGTATAAACCTGCCTCCTCATCAAAACCACACACTTTGAAGAAATTTAGGGTTGTGCTCAGAGAGGCAGTTCATGAAATTACTCAGCACCAAATAGAGAATGTTTTCAACAGCTTAGGAAATCCAAATGAACAACGCATCCCTAAAGATAGTCCTTGGGCCGGAGTCTTGATATTTGAATTGGAGAGTGTTGAAAACTCCCCAAAATTGGTTTGCAGGAGATGCTTATCGTGTGCTTCTGTGATATGCAAGTTATCAAATTTTAAAATTGCATGAGGAATTCATAAACACCCTGTACTTATAAAAAAAAAAAAAAAAACCACCAAACCCCACAGAGGATCTCATTCACAGGATGAAAAGCATGTCACAGGGCGCCTGGGTGGCTCAGCTGGTTAAGCGACTGCCTTCGGCTCAGGTCATGATCCTGGAGTCCTGGGATCGAGTCCCGCATCGGGCTCCCTGCTCAGCAGGGAGTCTGCTTCTCCTCTGACCCTCCCCCCTCTCATGTGCTCTCTCTCTCAAATAAATGAATAAATAAAATCTCTTAAAAATAAATTAATTAATTTAAAAAAAGAAAAGCATGTCACAGCTGTGATGTTCGCCATGAAGCAGGACCTCCTCCAAGGGAGATGCATGGCAGTAGAGTTACAACTCACAGGCTTACTATTTAGGAGTGAACAAAAAGCTCAATAAATGGAAAGCCTTTATATTATTATGTTGTGGGTTTTAGATGAGTTTGAGATTTCACCAGCTATGTAGAGATCTGGGAGGCTGTATGATATAAAGGGAGACAGACAGATCCAAAGTCAGAAAAATTTGTGTCCACGCCCTACGTAGATCTAACTCTAAGCCCATTGGATAGGGAATCACATACTTTATTCAGGAAAGTTATAGATATTTTATTAAGAGATATACTTAAGGGGCACCTGGGTGGCTCAGTAGGTTAAGCATCTGCCTTCGGCTCAGGTCATGATCCCAGGGTCCTGGGATCGAGCCCCACATGGGGCTCTCTGCTCGGCAGGGAGCCTGCTTCTCCCTCTAGCCCTCCCCCCACTCATGGTCTCTCTCTCTCTCTCTCAAATAAATAAGTAAAATATTTAAAAAAGAGAAATATCCTTAAAAATTAAGTAAAGCTAGTTTATACTTTCCTGATTGTTTTCTTTTCTACACGCATTTAGGAAGTCTCGTTTGAACATGGGCTTTGAATAGTGAGTTTAGCCCGTCTAAGAGAGTTAAGATTAGGAAGATAGATAATAGCCAGTTACTCTAAATAACTAAATGTATATAGTTATAATAATAATTTTAAAAAACCTGTACCACACGCCATGAACTGTTTTAATCACTTAATATATATTATTTTATATAATACTGACACAATCCCTGAAAGGTCATATTCTTAACCCCATTTTACTGGTGAGGAAACTGAGTCTTAATGCAGCAAAATTACTTTCCTAAAAGGATATACTCTCAAATGGCAGAGCCAGAATCCAGGCCTAGTTCTCTTTTACTCTATGCTCTATGGCTTCTCAAAAATATCCTAAGGTACATCTCATCAAGTCCCCAGTCACATTTTTTCACCTATATAAGACATTTAAGTTGAAGAGATCCAGTAGAATTTTACCCAACCTCCAACATTAGCCAGCTTAGGGACTAGAACTTGACCATAAGCTATAAGGAAAATCTGTAATTTAACTTCAAACCATAAACGCCAGACAGGAATACAAATCTGTTCATAGCCCAAACTGAAATTGAGACCTTGCTTTCTTAGAAAAAGGGGGAAAAAAATCTCCACCTGTTAACCATGAGTCAACAAACCGCATCTTGTTGTGAAGCCACTCAGGTAATAGTAACCTCAGATATGGAACAGGTTGGGACAAGAGTACAATGTCTGAGGTGAATACGTGAAGAGACATACAACTCACTTGGAGCAAACTTCGTTCCCTCAGTGGCATCTCCAGAGGAGGACCATTCACTGAGCCTGCCCTTCAGGAGGGAGGAGAACTACACCAGGGTTGCGCCTAGAAAATTCTGACAGAGGGCAGTGATAGCATCCACCCCAAAACACCCTTCCGTCCTCCATCCTCCGCGATAAACTCTCTCTCCTCCTTGGGACATGTGGGGCCCAGGGCATAGGGGAAATTCCAAGAGAGACAGCAGACCACTGAAACAGCACAGAGCCTTCAAGCATGGGGCTCGGGGAGACCAGAGAGGCCGTGTTCCCGTGAAGCCAGCTCTGTTTCTCCTTCACGCACATGCCTACGAACACACACAAAGCCTGTCGGGCTTGGGTGACTTTTATTCCTTTTCAACACTATCTTCCATGTGTCCTTGGTGTTTTTGAACTGGGTGAAGTTGTTGGTGAGCATGGGCCTCCTAAGAGCAAGGCTGGGCCCCACTCAGTGGCAGCCCGCGTGGCTTGGTCGGCTATCCCTCCAAGGGCAAGGCCAAGAGCTCATTCTGGCACCACAAGCAAGGTATAACACATTATTCAGAAGTCGAAGATCTGATGTAACTCTCTGAACTCAGATTTTCAAACTGAGCCCTTGAAGATAACATGGTGTTTCTTAAGGCCCTAATATGACTTTAAACATAGCTAACTCACAAGCATGCCTTTTGTTTGCTTGTTTTCTCAAAATGAAACACATCTGTGTTTCAACACAAAAGGTGTCAATGCAATGTGTCCATTAATTCTCTTCCTTTCATAAATCCAAAAAAAAAAAAGAAGGCCACGGCACACACTTCAACTGTTTAGTCCTCTTTTTGTGTTTCAAAGGCTCCCCATCAGTTGAGCGGTATGATCATTGGCACCATCTGTGCAAGGGCGAGAAGTGCATTATTATCCAAGCGAAGGCTAAGGGTATTCTAGCAAGAAAGGCATCCACTCGTCAGAGAAAGGTTATGCAGAAAAGCTCCTGCCAGAAAACTCACTGTTTCCTTCTCTTTCTCTCTCTCGCTCTCATTTGAAATTCATGAGGATGAAGTGCAGCTTTTGTTTCCCATCAATGAGATGAGCCTTAATACACTCTTGCCAAAAGCAAGCTTACACAGAGTAATTGTTTTTCATCTAAATTGCATGTCCAACCTGCTTAGTCTTCAAAGAACATAGATGCTGTGGCTTTGATACCCAAATGCAGAATGACAAAGGAGAGGGTACAAGGCACACAGGCACGATGAGAATTTTTAATCACCCCCTATCTATCAGCAGGCTCTGGAACTCTGGGGCAGTGAGAGGGGAGAAAAAAGAGGAGATTATTCATAAGGTAGATAAGGTTCCATATTTCATTCGAGACCAACTCCTTTTTTTTTTTTTTAAGGGGGAAAAAGGTGATTTAGAAGGAATTAAGATTCCCCAAGGTGTTTTTAATCTCTTTTCACTCCAGGGCCAGGTGTCTCATGTGGCACTTAAAAGGTTTCAAAAATGAAAGTAAATGCCTAGAACACAGGAAAGAGATATCCATCTACACAAAGCATCTGCCTTTGTTTAAGAAAAAAAGTAGTTTTGGCTTTATGAACTTCACATCCAGACGTTTTATAATTTTGATGCGTTAGTTCTTAAAGACTTTTGCCCTGTGTACACTACAGTCAATATATAAAAAGAGGCAAAAAATCATCAATACCTAATATTTTTTTTAGATATCAAACCTCCTTTACGTCAATGAGTGAGGTCATTTAGTTGCAAGTAACTGGAGAGAGTTTGCAAGGAGATCTATGTGATGCGAATAAAAACCACCCAAGGAGACGGAACGCTCCAGTCTGCTACCTATTTACCACTTTTAGCAGGTAGAGATGCCGTCGCAAAGCTGGGTGGATTTTGTCATTGATCCCTGTGCTTCACTGAGTCACCAGGTGCTGAGACAAAAGATTTGATTCTGTTTATTGCGTTTGTTCCAGTTAATTTAATTCTTCTTGCCTGGTTTAAACTTCTATTTTTCTAGTTACCTTGCTAAGCTCTACCAGGACTGGAGCGCTGCTAGACCTTGCTTGCACTCAGAGAACATGGGCACAAACAAACTCGCATCTGCGGCTATCTGTAACTATGGCTACTGTCCTATATCATGTCAACATGACAAGTTTTTGACCCTAGACAGCCAATAATAGAAAATATCTCCCAGCATACTGGCAAACAAGAGATGGGGTACTAGCAAGTGCATGAGGCTGCAGAAGGCAGAGCAGGGGAAAGGATGTGGTTAGAGATGTGGGCATTAGGGTCGGCTTCGCGGTCAAATGCGCTATACAGCATCACCTAAACCCTCTGTATTCTGGGGTAACCGGCCAACTGAGAGCCGTGGCCAATCTCCAAAATGACGCCTCCCGTACTAACAATCTGTCCTTTCCATTTCGGCGCTTTCCTTTCTTACTGGAGAATCCATTTCAGATTTGGAATAGAAAACGGCATTTTTACCCTACGATTACTAGGATGTTATTAAACACTAGAAAGCGCTGGCATTATGCAAGGGCCTTGAAAATATAATGTCAGTTTACAATGTTTATACTGCAGGTCCGGGTTTGTCTAGACACAATACGAAGACAGAGAGAGATGTTAGATACAGACGTTTACCGGAGACCCATCATCACCTGGCCTTTTATGACACAGGTAGAAATGCTCTAAGAAATTTCTGTGAAACTATCTTATGATTTAGAAACTATCTTATGATAAAAAAGGAGTTGGTCTTTATGATTTAACTGGACACTATACCCATCAAGGTCCAGGTATTTTTCAAATACCCAACCCACTTATGTATTAGCCAGGAAGTTGAGACTCTTGGTTATGGTTTTCAAAAAACCAAACCAAACAAAAAAAACAACTTAAGAAAATAAGGGCATTTGGGGCACCTCGGTGGCTCAGTCGGTTAAGCATCTGATTCTTGGTTTTGGCTCAGGTCATGATCTTGGGGTTGTGAGATCGAGCCCCGCGGCATCTGCTTAGGATCCTCTCCCTCTCCCTTTGCCCCTCCCCTTGCTCGCGAGCATACGCGCACACGCACTCTCTCTCTTTCTCTCAAATAAATAAATAAATAAAAAATTTTTAAAAAAAGAAAATAAAGGAAATTGTTGATTTATATAACCTAAATTTTCAGGGGTATCACTAGCTTCAGGCATGGCTGGATCCAGACACTGATGTCACCAGGGCTTGGTCTCTCTTTGTTTTAATTTCTTGGCTCTGTTTCCTCGAATGCTTCCTGCATTCTTAGGCAGGCTTTTAGTATATGGTAGCAAACATGTTACCTCTAAGCTTAAATGGAGGCTAGGCAGGCAAAGAACATCTATCAGCTTCAGATCATGATCTCAAAATTAGAGTTTGTTCTTCTATCTTTATGTTAAATTAGAAGAAGTCAAGCCATTGGTACTGTGTAGTGATTAGAGACCCAAACTGAAAATTTCCGAAAAAGGCAGTATCACTATGGCCGTTCTTTAGGGATAGAATGTCTATTTGGTCTTTGCTAAAATAAATTATTTCATTTTACACCAAGCTCTCTTTGGCCGGATGCAATGGTGTCTTTAATGAACATGATCACGAAAGCCCTTTATTTTGCCCCAGTTTACTGAAGGACAAATGTACCAGAGGTCAAGAAGTACAATGAAAAGAAAAATGGGGAAGACAAGGATTCTAGTTCTGACCCCAGCAGTTTGAAAAATCCTTAAACCCTCGGTTTCGTGAGCCATAAAACAAGAGAGCTGAATAAAGTAATTGTAAGGCTTGTTTCGGGTTCTAAAATGTTATGAATCCATGTAGTGCTGACCTTGCTGTTATAATGTTGCAGGTTTTGTTTTTTGCTTTCTTGATAATATTTTTCCCTTAACCAGGGAAACCTAGGGTTCAGAACCCTAAGAAACACTGACCATGAAGTAGGTCAGAAACATCCTGCAAGAGATGAAAGCGTTCCGAAGTTTTGCAGGAATTAAGTAGCTAAGCCAGTGGCGCATTCTCCTGAACACTTAGCCTTCCACGGGAAAATAAGCAAGCACAGAAAGCAGTCTGCCCAGCCTCAATGCAAGCTGAGTACCCACATATTGATCTTCTGTCTGACTGGGTCATGGGGTTGCTGGTATACATTAAGTAGGGAAAGGACTGAAAATTACATTAATTCAAATGGCTAAATCAATATTTAACAATGCAGTTAGTGGTAGTTGACCTTAAATGCACCTTTAATAAAACAAAGGTGATTCGGGCCAGCCTCCAGCATATGCCATTCAGAAATATGAATTAATGCAGAACAGATACGTTAAAGAGTCCTATGAACACAGACACCTTTGCAGATCAGGCTGACTGAAAGAAGGTCGAACCTGCTCTCTTAATAAAGGCAACTTGAATTTTATTCATGTGATGCTATGTCTTCATTCATCACCTCCCTCCCTGTCTCAAGGCTTGGGCAGCCTTGATTTCAGCATATTTAAAAAGTAGGGGGCGCCTGGGTGGCTCAGTCGTTGAGCGTCTGCCTTCGGCTCAGGTCATGATCCCGGAGTCCCGGGATCGAGTCCCACATGGGGCTCCCTGCTCCGCGGGAGGCCTGCTTCTCCCTCTCCCACTCCCCCTGCTTGTGTTCCTGCTCTCGCTCTCTCTCTCTCTGTCAAATAAATAAAATATTAAAAAAAAAAAAAAAACTACAAAAAGTAGGAAAAGGATTTCTACAACTATTTCCCCAGGAAATTATTATAAATCTTTAGTGATAGCTTTGTAACCTTGAGCACCCTCTTCCCGAGCAAAGGTAGATAATACCAGTTGTTACTCCAGGAAGCCTGTCTTACTATAACCTGATTTGCATATATTTGCATATAACCGTATCACTTTGGACTCGGCTTGCGTTAAGGGTGACTGAAGGAAGTTTGCTTATGTTAAAAGGGCTACAAAAAAGAAAAAATCAATTAAGGAACAGATCGAGGCGATCTCTTCAAGACGTCAGAGAACAATCTCAGATGTTTATTAGCTGTCAGGCTCACAGATGTGAGACTTTTCCAAATGGCCTTCCTGCCTGCAAACTACCTTAAGCTGTAGAGCGTTCTAGTTATCGCTACTAAGGACTTGGTGATAACTCCAAGGAAAAGGTCAATCTAAGAATCTATTTCAATATATCTTAAGGCTGCAGGAGGCTCTAGGGAATTGCCGCAGGAGCAGAGGAAAGTTTCCATGATTTTCTGACCCGAAGATGCCAGGCCCAGCGGCGCCATTTCCTTCGCACTCCGGTTTGGTGGCAAGGACAAATGTGTGATAATTAGAAATCTCTCCTGAGACATTTCCCTTTGATCTGTTGCTTGGTGAGGACTACAGTTCCTCTGCAGCCTGGCTGCTCTCAGGTTTGTCTGCTGGTTACCATGGCAACGCGGCTCTGCGCAGCCGAGGAGCTAAATCAGCATTCTGCCTCCTGCAAGCTTCCGGCAGTAGAACTTCAGTAGGCATCAGGCAGTAAGTTTCGCCGCTGAATGTAAAACCAAATGCCGAAAATACGATCGTACACTTGAAAGGGTGGAGAACATTCCCCAGAACGAGATCACAGTTTCTTTGTCATCAAGGACAGAGAACAAATATGTGATCTCTCCTAGGCCCAGCCACAGGCCCTCTGGTCGGGGTGGGAGGGGAGTGCAGGGCACTGGCAATAAATGTGAGCATCCCCAGCTAATGCGGAGACACGAACAAAAGTTGCTTGTGACGCCAAGAAAGGCCAGCAACGGCTTAGCTCCTGGGGATTTCCTCTGCCCGGGGCATGCCACATACCAACCACTAGGCACATCCACCTTTTCACATCATCTTGATGTCCAAATATTCACTAAATTTAAAAATATTGCAGGACAAATGATCCAATCAAGAAATGGGCAGAAGACATGAACAGACATTTTTCCAAAGAAGACATCCAAATGGCCAACAGACACATGAAAAAGTGCTCAATATCGCTCGGCATCAGGGAAATCCAAATCAAAACCTCAATGAGATACCACCTCACACCAGTCAGAATGGCTAAAATTAACAAGTCAGGAAATGACAGATGTTGGCGGGGATGTGGAGAAAGGGGAACCCTCCTACACTGTTGGTGGGAATGCAAGCTGGTGCAGCCACTCCGGAAAACAGTATGGAGTTTCCTCAAAAAGTTGAAAATAGAGCTACCGTACAACCCAGCAATTGCACTACTGGGTATTTACCCCAAAGATACAAATGTAGGGATCCAAAGGGGTACGTGCACCCCGATGTTTATAGCAGCAATGTCCACAATAGCCAAACTGTGGAAAGAGCCAAGATGTCCTTCGACAGATGGATGGATAAAGAAGATGTGGTATATATATACAATAGAATATTATGCAGCCATCAAAAGGAAGGAAATCTTGCCATTTGCAACAACGTGGATGGAACCGGAGGGTATTTGCTGAGCGAAATAAGTCAATCAGAGAAAGACATGTATCATATGATGTCCCTGATATGAGGAATTCTTAATCTCAGGAAACAAACTGAGGGTTGCTGGAGTGGTGGAGGTGGGAGGGATGGGGTGGCTGGATGACAGACATTGGGGAGGGTATGTGCTATGGTGAGCACTGTGAATTGTGTTAAGACTGTTGAATCACAGACCTGCACCTCTGAAACAAATAATACATTATATGTTAAAAAAAAAAAAAGAAGATAGCAGGAAGGGAAAAATGGAGGGGGGAAATTGGAGGGGGAGACAAACCCTGAGAGACTACAGACTCTGAGAAACAAACTGAGGGTTCTAGAGGGGAGGGGGTTGGGGGGATGGGTTAGCGTGGTGATGGGTATTAAAGAGGGCATGTACGGAATGGTGGGTGGGTGTTATACACAAACAATGAATCATGGAACACTACATCAAAAACTAATGATGTAATGTATGGGGATTAACATAACATAATAAAATAAAACAAAAATGAAAAAAATTATAGGAAATTCATAGTGATAAGTGCATAAAGCTCATTGTGATAAATGCCTACATCAAGAAATAAGAAAGATCTCAAATAAATAACCTAACTTTGCATCTCAAGGAACTAGTAAAAGAAGAATAAGCAAAGCCCAAAGTTAGAAGAAGGAAGGACACAGTGAAGATTAGCGTGGAACTAAATGAAATAGAGACTAAAAAGACAATAGAGAAGATCCATGAAACGAAGAGCTGGTTTTTTTAAGATAACATAATATTGACAAAACTTCAGCTAGACTGGGCAAGAAAAAAGGAGAGAGGACTCAATAAATAAAAACAGAAATGAAAGAGAAGATATTACAACTGATACCACAGAAATATAAAGGATCATAAGAGACTACTGTAAGCAGTTATACCCCAACAAGTTGGACAACCTAGAAAAAATGGTTGATTTCCTAGAAACAGACAACCTGCCAAGACTGAATCATGAAGAAATAGGGAAGCTGAATAGACCAATTACTAGGAACGAGACTGAATTAATCAAAAACCTCCCAAGAAACCAATGTTCAGGACCAGATGGCTTCACTGGTGAATTCTACCAAATATTTAAAGATTTAATACTAATCCTTCTCAAACTCTTCCACAAAATAGAAGAGAAGGGAATACTTCCAAACTCACTTGATGAGACCAGCATTACCTCGATACCAAAACCAGACAAGGACACCAAAACAAAAGAAAATATAGGCCAATATGCCTGATGAACATAGATGCAAAAATCTTCAACAAAATATTAGCAAACCAAATTCAATAGTATAATCAAAGGATCACACACCATGATCAAGTGGGATTTACTCCAGGCATACAGGATTATTCAACATCTACAAATCAATTAGTGCAATATACTGCATTAACCACATGAAGGAAAAAAATCATGATCATCTCAATAGATGCAGAAAAACATTTGACAGCATGGTTTTTTTTTTTTAAGATTTTTATTTATTTATATGTCAGAGAGAGAGAGAGAGCATGAGCAGGGGCAGAGGCAGAGGGAGAGGGAGAAGCAGGCTCCCCGCTGAGCAGGGAGCCCGACGCGGGACTCGATCCCAGGACCCTGGGATCATGACCTGAGCTGAAGGCAGACACTTAACCGACTGAGCCACCCAGGCGTCCCCATTTGACAGAATGTTAAAATCAGTTATATATTTTTTAAAAGGTCTAGATGAAAATTAAACGGAGTGTTTAAAATGATCAAGATTAACTTACTTTGTACTTTTCCCTATAGATTTGTTTATAATTAGACAAATCTGAACTCAAAAAAACATTGATTACTATATTTCTCATCTCCCAGGCTATGATGTTTAAAACAGTTATAAATTCATATTTCTGATAGACCTAGCTAAACATTCAGGCAAAGAAGTCACAGAGATAACAGGGTCATGTAAATTATCTATGCAAATTATGAACTGCATGTAAATATTTATTTTTTCCTTTATCAAAACTATGCCAATAACCTGATAACATCTATCAAAGGCCTTATAAGGGAGTCCTTGGTCCCTAGGAGGCTAAGGAGAAATAGATTATTGCAAACCAAACGATCTCACTGAAAAACAACTCAAAATTCAGGCCTTATCATTTTTTTAAAAAGATTTTATTTATTGGGGCGCCTGGGTGGCTCAGTCATTAAGCATCTGCCTTTGGCTCAGGTCATGATCTCAGGGTCCTGGGGTCAGGCCTTGCATGGGGCTCTCTGCTCAGCGGAGGGCCTGCTTCTCCCTCTCCCACTCCCCCTGCTTGTGTTCCCTATTTGACAGAGAGAGACACAGCGAGAGAGGGACCCAGGTGCCCACCCAGGTGCCCCAGGCCTTATCATTTTTATTAGCAGACACACCATTTTTTTAAAAAGATTTGATTTATTTATTTGAGAGAAAGAGCATGAGCAGGCGGGAAGGGTAGAGGGAGAGGGAAAAGCAGACTTCCCGCTGAGCAGGGAGCCCAATGCACGACTCGATCCCAGCACCCTGGGATCATGACCCGAGCCAAAGGCAGATGCTTAACTAACTGAGCCATGCAGATGCCCCGCAAACACACCATTTTTCAAGACGAAGACCTAACATTTGCCAAACGAATATCTGGATCTGAGATTCTGGTTAATTAAACACAAAACATGTGCACTAGTAAAAAAAAAAAAAAAAAAATCAGTAATGTGTAATACAAAGAACAGACATTCTCACTTCTAACCCATAAACACAGTCAGTCTCCTTCAAAGCACGGAATTTCATTCCAGGATGCAACAAAATTTTAGAAGTGTCAAAGGGACTTCTGCTTCCCCTGAAGATGTGGAATGAGTGTTGGCCAAATTTTTCTGTAAAAGGCTAGATGGTAAATAATTTTTGCTTTACAGGCCATATGGTCTCTGTCACAACTACTCAATTTTTAGTCACAGAAAAGATGTAAACACAATGAGCATGGCTGTGTTTAAGTGAAACTGTATTTATGGAAACAGGTGATGGCCCACAGATCAAAGTTTGCCAACACTGAGTACAGAAAGTCACAAGTGAATGGTACTCTCACCCCAACAATGAGAGCAAGCTGAAAGATATGCAAAGAATACTTTTCAAGCCCATCAGAGAGCCAAAGTCCCTGGGTAAACTAACGAACTAAAAGCCAGAGTGACAAACTGCCATGCATGGGAATAAGGAAAAAAAGTTACAAATCCAACAAAAATCCTGAAAGCCAAGTAGAGTTGGTAGAACAAGTTAGGGTCCCTGGGAGCTCCAGACACACAGAGTCTACACTTACTCATCGACTTTTTCCTAGGCCTAAACCAAGCTGTCCTAAGAAAAAAGCAGCAGAACAGAGAGATCTGCTCTGTGCCACAAACATACAGGGCTTGTCTAAGTCTGATGGCGGAGAGGTGAACCAGAGAAACCGTCCAGCCCTGGGAATCCTGCATGAGTCCCAGGTCTCCCACTGAGGAGGGACAGAAATGCTGAGAGATACGCAGCCCTGATGCATAGGCACACTGGACGTGCTGAAGTCGCAGGGCAGGATATTTGAAGGAAACCCTCTGAGAGCCCAGGCCTCACGCTGAGTAGGAAGCAGTATTGAACCACGGAGGAACTTTGAAGTCTGTGGCACACTGATCGTAACTAACTGACTAAGTAACTAACTAACTAACTAACACAACGACAAAGCCCAAACTCAACTCACTACAGATTAGATTGTTCCAACCCACCACCTTCGCGGCCTGAGAGAAGAAGGTGTATTTCTTCCAAAAAATAAGCATTAATTGACCTCAGTCTCCCTGTTCTTACACTCAAAAAAACAAGAACAAAAACAAGAAAATATGACCCATCATCAAGAAATAATCAATAAAACCAGATGCAGCAATGGCAAAGATGTTTGAATTATGAGTCTTGGACTTTAACACAATTGTCAAAATACTAGAAAATAACATTACTTATTTCTGCCATATCTGAAAAAACAATCCAGTCTTATTTAAAGGAGCAATATAACAGAACGGCATATAATCTTAACACATTGCCCATAATCACAACAAAGAATAGATAAGATGCTACTGAATGAGGAAGCATACTAGAAACATTAAGCTTTTTAGGGAGAAGCTTAATTAAGTGGGTAATGCAATACACCGTTAAGACTAGGGCAATCTTGATAACAAAAAGGGTACTAAAAATCACTTCATAATTATTGAAATAATTACTGGCCAAAAAGAAGCTTGATTGCATTAATGGCTCTATAAAATATTGCTATCAAAAATTATTCTCAAAAATTATTCTCAAAAATTTCTTTCTAAAAAATTACATCTATGTATATTAAGTCACCTAGTACATATCCACTTTGTTCAACTTCTTGGCCATATCTGTTTGCAATGCCATGTTACTTTTTTTCTAAAGAGTGTATATGCTAGGGCGCCTAGGTGGCTCAGTTGGTTGGGCAACTGCCTTCGGCTCAGGTCATGATCCTGGAGTCCCGGGATCGAGTCCCGCATCAGGCTCCCTGCTTGTCAGGGAGTCTGCTTCTCCCTCTGACCCTCCTCCCTCTCATGCTCTCTGTCTCTCATTCTCTCTCTCAAATAAATAAATAAATCTTTAAAAAAAAAAAAGTGTATATGCTAAAGTGAGCTTATTGGTATTAATTTTTCACAAAATTACCAGCAAATCTTTGTTAAATTTGCATTGCTGGCTAATCAATTTAAACTTGTTGACACGTTCAAATGACTCTTCTATATAGACGATAATATTTTTAAATTAAGACTCTATTCTCTCTAAAGAGGCTGAGATACCTGATAAGCTCAGAGCAAACTCTGTTAAATGGAAGATAGTCTGAACTCTAAACTTTTTCCTATTGAAATACCTTCCATAATTATTTTCACAGGTGCTATCTTTTTACCTCCATATAATGTACACATTATCTCTTTCCTATTTCTGATTCTTCTTTTTTTTTCTGCTTCATTCTTCTAAATGCAGCAAAACCTTAGGACTTCTCCATTTCATTCCAGTCCAGTATATAAACTTATCTTACCAAAAACACAGCTCCATCAAAAGATTCATCCAAAGAATTGAGATATTGCCAACCACTCTTACAAAACCGCAAAATTAAAATTTGAAACCACTGCATTTGATTAAGTAGTTTGGTTATGCTCTTGCTTTTTAAGGATAACTTTCAATGTCTTCTTCGTTATAAGTGTTGTTTTCAGTTATTGAAATTTGCTAAAAACATAAGTTTTGGTGTTAAGTTTGTTGAATTGTTTGCTTGAAGATTTTTAGCTCATTTTGAATAACATGCACTAAGATATTGAGTGTTTATTTATAAAAATGTTTAATGTTATTGTGAGACACTTAGGTCGGCTTAAAAGTCAATGTTTGAAGGCTCAAACATTTCCACAGTCTGATTGATGATGGGCAGTAGAGAGAGAAGGAGCTTACTGACAGTCTGGTGCCTTATTGTGCTTTGTGTACATCAGCTTTGCTATAAAATTTTTGTTATTTTCTTATCTTTGTGTGATAATGACAGCTTTTTTAAGGTTCTTTATTTTCACGTTGACCTTTGTTACTGAATCTTACAGTATCACTGACAAGGTCATTCGTGTCACTTTCAACAAAATGAAGCCACAGTACCTTCTTTTTAATTCCATAAATTGAAAGAACAAAAACTGAATGACTATTAGAATTACTGATCTCTGTTGGCAGCATCTGATGACACTTACAAAATATTGGCATATATCACTGTTTGCACAGTTCTTCTGCTAACGGAGCCAACGCTGTAAGAGCCGTGGCTTCACTTTTGTATGTGCCCAGGAAAACCTGAAGTTGAAAAGGAGCACAATTAATTTAGAGGAAGACTCATCTGATCTGAAGAAACATCCTACATCACAGAGTAAATATATCTTCTACAGGGGCACATGTTAAATAACTGCCTTCAGGCAGAGTCTTTAAAACTACTAACTCTCAAAGTAGTTCCTGATGGTCCTTTAGCAAATCAGTGTCTTCTGGTTTTGTTGTGGCTTTTTTTTTTTTTTTTTAAGATTTTATTTATTTATTTGAGACAGAGAGAATGAGAGACAGACAGCATGAGAGGGAGGAGGGTCAGAGGGAGAAGCAGACTCCCTGCCGAGCAGGGAGCCCGATGCGGGACTCGATCCCGGGACTCCAGGATCATGACCTGAGCCGAAGGCAGTCGCTTAACCAACTGAGCCACCCAGGCGCCCATTGTTGTGGCTTTTTAATAGACTATTTTTGAGAGTCGTGTTAGGTTCACAGCAAAGTTGAGCAGGAGGTACAGAGATTTCCCATACACCGTCTGTCCCCACAAATGCACAGCCTCCCCTTTAATCAACATTCACCACCAGAGTGCTGCATCTGCTAAAATCAGTGAGCCTACCTTGCCAGAGCATTATCAAAGTCCATAGTTACATTAGGATTCACTCTTGCTTTTCCACAATCTGTGGGTTTGGATAATGTATCTTGACATATATTCACTATTACAGTTGAACACAGAGTACGTTCACTGCCCTAAAAATCTTTTGTGTTCCATGTATTTATCCCTCTCCCCTCTCCATCCCGAGCTACCCCTGATCTTTTTACTGTCTTCATAGTTCTGCCTTTTCCAAAATGTCATAGAGTTGGTATCAAACAGTATGTAGCCTTTTCAAATTGACTTCTTTGACTTAGTAATATGCATGTAAGTTTCCTCCATGGTTATTCATGGCTTGACAGCTCATTTCTTTTTAGTGCTGAATAACAGCCCAGTGTCTAGATGTATCACAGTTTATTTACCCATTTACATACTGAAGGACATCTTGGTTGCTTCTAAATTTGGGCCATTATGAATAAAACTGCTACAAACATCCATTTGCAGGTTTTTGTGTGGACCTAAGTTTTCAACTCCTTTGGGTAAATACCAAGAAACACGATTGTGAGATCATATAGTAAGAGTATGTTTAGTTGTGTAAGAAACTGCCAAAGGGACTTCCAAAGTGGTTGTACCATTTTGCATTCCCACCAGCAATGAATGAGAGTCCCTGTTGCTCTACATTCACTCCAGCATTTGGTGTTACCAGTCGTCTGAAGTTCGGACGTTCTAATAGGTGTATAGTGGTACCTACTGTTGTTTTAATGTGCATTTCCCTGTCTTCTGCTTTTCGTGTGGTCAGTGGTACCATTACGGTATTCATGGTGAATGGTAAATATTACCCATTCATTATCTAATTTATTAAGAAAATTCTTAGTATTTAATTTTTATTATACATCTACTTCCATTTTTGAGGTCATTGCAGACTAAAAGCAGTGCTGCAACCCCCAGCTAACAATTCTCTAGAGTAGGTATAGAAAGACCTCCCAGTGCTGTGCCCCTTCAGTGGAATAATTTTAAATGTGTGTTTTGCGCCACTCCCAGAGTTTCTCTGCAGAACTAAGCTCCAGCCATGCACTATGGAAAATGGTTTAACTCTGAACCCTTTACTGGCCTCCTTCCTTTCTGATTCCCTTCCCCTCTACCCTACCAATATTACCTGCACTCCATAAATAAAGCACTTGCACTCTAATCCTTGTCTAAAGTTTGCCAAAACTAAGATATTTGTAGATTTATACCATAAAATGAATAATGAAATCTCTCTATGCAAGAGCAGTCAGACTATTCTCTCTGTGCACTTCTATTTCAGCTCCCATTTCATGAACACCTAACCCAGAATTTCCCACTGATCCCACCTTATGTCGAACTCATGGCTTCAAGAGCTTCGGGCTGAAGCAGTGGCCTCGGGGTAACTGGCTAGTCCACCAGGTGACCTGAAGGGGCAACAGCACCAAATATGTCTACCACTGCTCCAAAGTGGAGGAAGTTAGGTGTCTCTCATCATTATTGACCAAGAACACTTTATTCTTATCGTTGAGCACCCTGCATGCTGGTCTTGAAAGGGAGATATTGGTTACATTGCCAACACACCACTTATAGGTCTCACATACTTCTAGACAAGACCACGGAAGAATCCAGAAACACAAAATGGAGGTCTACTTAACACTTCCCAGCTTCCTTCAAGGCAACTAACAGTAATAATATTTTGTTTTTAAGTGGAAAAAGAAACAGTACAAATGCTGAACTAGATGGGGCACCAGGATGTTAGAAATAAACCAGGTCTATCTCAGGCAAACTTAATGAGATTGCAAAGTCACAGGGGCAGACACTGAGTGTAGACTACACAAAAGCCATTCACAGAATCCTTCTCCCATTACTCTCTCAACTTCACCACTGGAACACTAGAGCACCTTCTCAGGCTCCCTGCACCTACACGTAGCTTCATAACCCAGTTATGACCAGGGATTTGTATGGAGATACTACTGGGTGGGACTTTGGAGAAAGCTTCTCAGAAGAGGCAGGCTGGCATGCCCCTTCAGCCCTTGGCCACTCAGACTTCCCCTTTCTATTTTCTTATATTCAAAAATGATGGGTTGAGGTCCAGTAGCCATCTTCCAACAGTGAAGAACAAGGGAAGATGGCAAGAAAGATGCCTGAATGCTTGATGATATTGTTGACACTGTGGAGTAGCTGCACCAGTCTCTGGACCTCTGATTATATACATATAAAATCCTTCTCTGTTCAGGTGGCTGCAATAGGGTTTACTTCTAGTCACAGTGAAACACTTTCTTAATCAAAATGCATCCAAGTTTGGGCGCCTGGGTGGCTCAGTTGGTTGGGCGACTGCCTTCAGCTCGGGTCATGATCCCAGAGTCCCTGGATCGAGTCCCTCGTCGGGCTCCCTGCTCAGAGGGGAGTCTGCTTCTCCCTCTGACCCTCCCCCTTCTTGTGCTCTCTCTCTCACTGTCTCTCTCAAATAAATAAAAAATAAAATCTTTTAAAAAAATGCATTCCAAGTTCTTTCAATAAAAATACCTAACACTCATTATACCTATAGAAGTGCTTCTCTCTCCACTAGTCTTTGTTAATTCTACCTAACTTGCCCTAAAATAGAGTGGTGATGACTTACGACTGGTACATGTCAGATCTAAAGTGTCATTTGAATTCAACAATTTTTTTAAAAAAAATACTACCAAACAATCTTAATATACTTACTTTCTTTTTAATTATTGAGCATTTTTTAAAGGTTACCTGATAGTTCGTTTTTATGCATATAAGTCATCACAACTTCATTGAAAACTCCTTGAGGGCAGATATAGGATCGTACACTTGGGCTTATCTTATGAAATTTATCAGTAATTAAATGGAAGTACTTTGCACGTCCTTTTAATTTTTCTAGTATCAGGAACTGTTAGAAATGTTTTCTTAAAGCTTTGTGTTCTAAATGTTTTTAAAAGCTCGAAAAACTTTCTCTGATTCAAGTTATCCCCAAAATTAGCTTGAAAAGTAGATTCCTTCTTTCTTAGATTAGTTTTAGGTAAACTGATTTTTATATCCCCTTAAAATTGTTTTAAGTTGATTGGCAAGAAGCCAGCTCTCAAAACTGCACAAATTAGCCACCTGACTTAGTTATAAAAAAAAAGCAAATAATTCATTTGAATCCCTCCCCACAAAAAGCTATTTTTTACTTCCCTTAGAGTTGATCTGCTTTTAAATGAAAAGATGATTGTAAATCACTATGAATTGCTCATAGACTGTGTTATATTGTTCCCCAAGATGAACTTTAAGAGGCAATTTGTGATTTATGTATTTGTGATCAAAATAGAGACAGCTTTTTTTTTTTTTTAAAGATTTTATTCACTTATTCATGAGAGAGAGAGAGAGGCAGAGCGAGAAGCAGGCTCCCAAGGGGCAGGGAGCCCGATGCGGGACTCGATCCCAGGACCCTGAGATCATGACCTGAGCCGAAGGCAGACGCCCAACCATCTGAGCCACCCAGGCGCCCTAGAGACAGCTTTTTGCCGTGGGAGCAATTTGTATTCCATTTTACATGCTTAGTCAAATGCTAGGTGTACGACTGAGGTAGAGGGATGAAGAGGACTAGCACGTCTCAGTGCTGGAATCCACCTGGTTTTGTAAGATCTACACATGAATCACTTGATGGGTCACAAGCTGGTCTGCAGGATCTACTTGATAATTTCTATGTATGGATCAGTCTTTTTCTCCCAACTACACAGGGTTACTGGCAGGCAGGAAATGTGCCTTGTACACATCATTTTCTATCTTCACTGCATGATGTGCTCCTGGGCACATCGTTGAAATGGAATGAATACCATTCAAATGATTGTCTGACATCTCATAAATGGATAGCTTTTTTGGGAGACTAAGCCCTTCCAGTAATTACTAAAAAAAGAAGAAGAGAGTGTCCTTGATTCCCAGTATTTGTAAGCACATATTTAATAAGACAGCTTCTCAAGGGCATTTCTTTCCACTTTGAAAATCACTTGGAAAATACTTAGCACCTGTTCTTAGAATCAGTAGACTTGAAGGAAAATACTTATAAATTCTTTACGAGTTATTTCTTCTGTGGTCTTCCTCTTCCTTATTGTATTCTCTTACTGCCCAAACCAAAAAAAAACAAACAAACAAAACTTCAACAATCTCAGTTCTGTAGTAAAGTAAGCAACCCTTCACCTTGATTTTAAAGCCTCCCCGTTTGCCCTTCTGATTTTATCTGCTATGACAATTACTTGTTCCAGCCAAGTAACCTATACAGTCCCTAGATATAAATCATGTATCCCTGCTTCTACCTTGTCTTGCCATTCTCTCTACCTAGGACACCTTCCTACGGCCTTTGCCTGTCCTGATTCTACTCATCTGTGAAGACATCTTCCAAATGTTACATCCTCCATGATCTTCCCAAAGGGAAATGAGCTCTTCCATCCTTAAGCTTCCCTGGTCTCTTGTAAGGTTTCCCAGGGTTCTCGTTTGATTTTGTCATATAAAATGATGAGGTCTCCTTTACATAGTTTTGTCAGCCTGTGACACAGAACTAGAAAACACCATTTATTCGGTGGTAACTGTGCCTGGGACGGCCAGCTCTCTGCATGTTGGCACCAGGTCCTCACTGTGACCCGTATCACTATCCCCATTTTACAGATGAAGAAAAGCTAAGCAGAGTGGGGACTCAGATTTGGGCTTACGTATGGGGTGACCAACAGTTCTGATTTGCCTGGCATGCGGGATTTTCTGAGATGCAGGACTTTCAGCGCTGAAACTGGGACAGTCCTAGGCAAAATGGGATGGTTGGTGGTTCTACTTCCGGAACCCATGTTCTCTCAGGAACCCCTTCAGTGCACTCCTCACACCCAAAGCCTCAGAGGTGGGAGAGGGTGGCTATTACCCTCCAGCAGGCAGGAGCTTCCACTCCCACGCACACACCCCATCCTGCCCTAGTCATGGGCACAGCTGGGTCACAGTGAGTGAGCTGCTGACAGGAAGGGAAGCCCAGACTGGGGTGTGGGCTAAAGGAGGTCCCCCCACATCTAGCCCTGTCCCAACTCCTCCCCCTAAGCTTAAGTTGGCTTCTCTCAGAGGCCTAACTGCCAAGTTTTGAGGACTTTGATGGGTTAGTGGGTATTAGTTCAATACCTACACTCTCGCTCCCTATGGGGGAAACACAACAAAATGCAGGTCTTTGCAGAGTGGCAAGAAGATGCTGGAAAAAATACATTTACTCAAACACCTGATTGACCAAATCACTCAATCCCTTCAAACACGTCAAGGGAAGGCCTAACACCTCTGGAAACCCTGAGTGCTCCAAACATACTAACACAGCCAAGGCTAACAAATCTGTCCATCCAGACAAGCACAAACAAAAACCATTTGACGTAACCTGGTCATCCAAGACTATCTGCCCCAGAGAAACAGACTACCATCCTGAAGCACCCTGGACAGACAATTTGTGCAGAAGCAGGCCGGACTGACATTTCTTGCAGCTTCAAGTCTCGGGGGTAGAGATCCCCATGGCTTATTTGGGCCTGACCGTGCTGTGATCCCTCAGGCTCAAAGGTTCCAATCCTGAGGCGCCTGGGTGGCTCCGTCGGTTAAACGTCTGCCTTCGGCTCAGGTCATGATCCCAGGGTCCTGGGATCGAGCCCCGTGTCGGGCTCCCTGCTCAGCGGGGAGTCTGCTTCTCCCTCTCCCTGCTGCTCCCCCTGCTTGTGCTCTCTCTCTGACAAATAAATAAAATCTTAAAAAAAAAAAAGGTTCCAATCCTGTCTGCTCACTTGTGAGGATTTTAAACCTATGGATGACCTGACCTTTCCCCAGACCAATTAAACCAGAGAGTCCAGAGCACTACACAGGTGAATACGATGTGCACACAGGGTTCAGAACCATTGCTCTAGAACAATGACTCACTGCACTACCCCTGGGCTGGCATCACTGGCAATTTGTTCTTAGGCTAACAGGGAAAACTATGCTATAAGATCCAACAAATTCTGTGTTTCCCTTGACTCTCCCTACAACGAGAGGTGTCTCCGTCCATGGGAAAATGACCCGAGCGGCAGAGCTTGGGCAAGAAAGATTTAATAAGCTATGTATGTGAAGATGTTTAACACAGAAATATGACTCTGTGATACTTAAGCCACAGGATTTCCCCTCCCTGTCTTCATTTTCCTTCACTGGATCCAGCTCTGTCTTTGCTGTTTTTGCAAGCATTTTCCCTAAAGTTGAAAGTCTCTTGAGAGAGCACTCCCAGGTCTCAGAGTTAGCTTCCCACCGTGATCTGGAGAGTTGCCTCTCCTGGAGCTATCATGGTTCCATCCACCCTATTGTAGATGTTTTTATGTCCCAATCTAAGTCATGCTAGAGCTGCTCAGTCTTCAGTTAAGTATCAGCCTCCCATTTACACTCATTAATTTGGACTCCGGAAGTGGGTAAAAAATTTCAGGACATTGCTTTGTTAATTTCAAATAATTTATAGAAAAAATTATTGGAATGATACTCTGAAAATGTTGTGATCCGAATTTTCTAACATTTACTTCTTAAAATTATCCTAATCACAGTAATTATTTTTCTAATGTTACATTAAAAGTGGCAGTTTAAAATGTTGGACAGGAAGAAGATGTGATTTAATGAAGGGCATCTTTCTCCACAATTGACAGGGATGTTAAATCTTTTTTTTTTTTTAAGATTCTAATGTGGTCTAATTACTTTAATTTAAAATTCTGGGTATGCATGTTTTATTCATGACTTTCTAGATGATTGAGAAAGTTTTTGCTGCTCCTTTGAAGCTCTAACTTTGGAAATATAACAAATAATGAAGCCATCATATTTTCAAAATGCTCAGATAGAGGAGACTTTTGAAAGACAGTGTAATTGTGAATCAAAGCTTAATCAGCTGCTGTGAAATGAGTTTTTAATTATTGCATTGCCCCTGATATGCTGGAGTTCAGCAAGGTTAGGAGAATGACCTCAGACATATTTCCTCTGGAAGGGCAGAATGTATTTTCTTCTGCAGCATATTACCTTGAATATTCAGAAACTAAGTCGTTCTGCTTCCCATGAAAATTCTTCTCAGAAACAATTTTTCACGCTAACCCTTGGTTAATCTCACACAAAAATTGAAAAGTGTCACTCATTTTTCTCTTACTAAAATGCATTATTTTTGCAGCAGACATAATGGCTTCTGAGTCAGAATACTCACCTACTCCCCCCTGAAAACTCCACAGTTTCCAAAGCAGTTTGTAAGTTCCTTAAAGAGGATATGAGAAAGGGTGCTCAAAGCAAAAATCTTTAGATTTCAAAATTCTGATCAAAATAACTGGTTTTAATTCAAGTGGCCAAAGATAACACATTTTCCAAACCAGGGAAGTGTGGGTTTGCAAAAAGAAGCTCTCTGGACAGCCAATGCCTGACATCTCTTGAGGTCAAGTTCAACTCAAATTTCCATTTTTAGCAAGTGGTAATCTGCATGAGTTGAGAGTGGATGAAACACGATATGCCTCCAGTGTAGATATCTATACTACATATATTCTAATTTCAGGTCACTAAATAAAACTGAGAGATCTGAACTTAAACATTTAAACATTTAAGAATCTTAAGAAAATTAGTACATCATCACATGCCCAAAGTAAAATCAAAAGACTTGATTTCAATTCCATTATCATGTTTTTCCTTTAGATTGTAAAAAACAAAAACAAAAACAAACACACACACAAAACAAAACAAAACAAAACAAAAAACCAACTTTTGCCAAATGAAAATCTAGGTTCTACCAAGAAATTGGCACTCACATCTTGACCTCTTCTAAAGCTCTCTTTGAACTGAACTTCCAGTGCAATTTTTAAGGAAGGGTGTTTAACTTACTTATGTGAAAGTCAAAATCTCTCCATTGCCTTAAATATATATATTCAATCAAATCAAAGAAACAGGTGTAGATGTTGCATGAAGCATGACTCAGAGTTCCTACTGACAGTTTTCTTTTTTGAGGAATGCAAACAACCTGAGGCTCATTTAACAAGAATAAGTAGGATCCTGAAATAAGTCTTACTTGGAGAAGAGTCGTCATTAAAATGCTGCACGGAGGTCTGATTTACATAAGATCTGATTACATTTGCTAGCTGTTCACGTATCTGTGCTGAATCGATGTCACTTCATCAACATACAGGTTATCTTTTCTGATCACTTTAGAATGGCCTCAAATTCTAACTGAGAAATACAGCACTGCACTCGCCACACGTCCCTCTGTCACAGGCTTTGTGTGCTACTGCTTGGCTGAACAGGGAGATCCGTCAAATCTTATCCAGCATTTCTAACGTTGAGCAAATCTGCGGAATTTATTTCTTGAAAATGCCACCTATGAAATGATCAGACATCTATGCCACTGGAAATGGGGATGGTAAGAGCCAGCAGACGTACTAGAAAGAATAGTTAGCATTTATTGAGCAATTACTAACTGCCCGATCCTAAGCTAAGTGCTGCCCAAGCATTAAATCTATCATTGAACCTTCTGGTAGCTCCTGTTAATAATCTCATGCTTATTGGTGAGAAAACCAAGCCTTAAAGAGGTTAATGCGCCCAGTATCACAGGCTCCTCAGTGGTGGAGCCAAGACTCAAACCCTGAAGTCCATGCTCTTCAATAGATGTTTCCCAGGAGCTGAATGGTCAATGTCCTCTAATTATGCAGACCCAACCAAAGTTAAATCAAAGTTCTGCTCTGTTGAAAATTGGAACTTCCGAAGCAATTCCACCTCATTGAGACAAAAATCCTTCCAAGGTGTCAGCAAAGAACACTGACCTTTCAATGACACTGAGCCCAGAATAGGGCCTGAATCCCCCGCCACCTACACACACACACACACACACACACACACCCCTGCATGTTGGCTCTTCACATCGCAGGCACTACCTCCTCCAGCCCTTAACTTCCAACCACAGGAAAGGAAAATTGACAGAAAATCAAAACGATGCTTTCCATAATGCACTGAAGCTCCGTTTCTGTTTAGGATTTCTTCTGTAGGCACTGCAAACATAGTCAGGAATTGGTGAGAATATGGTAAGCAAGTAACAAAAATAGAACTAAAGAAATTCCCCAAATTATTATGGAGCCATAGTGACCACCTGTGCAACACTACGGCTAGCACTAAACACAAACGTATGTCCTAACCACACACAGAGATACACCCATCTATGAACATGTGAACATGAGGCTGAAGGAGGGCTGTGGAATTAGATATCCACCAACGTGCAAATGGAGGGCTTCTGTTGCACATGGCCAAGGTCCCAGTTCCACCTACACTCTCTTGGAATACAAGCAAGGCATTTGTGCATAATTCCACTTCTCCAAAAAAGACTTGAAAACTCAAAAACTGTGAGCCCTAGTCCTTATCAGAATGTTGGGGCTTCCCTTGCCACATATACTGAATATGGAAGTAATTCAAATTGCTAGAAGCCTTGCCCTGCTGAAACACACCTGTGAAAACAACAAAAAAATCCAGATTAAAATAAGGGATCATTTTATGTAATTAAGAGATCTTTGTGTGGCTGAATTAGAAACATATCAGCTCCTAAGTACCATATACGATATTCCACAATGAAGACTATCGCTTCTGGATATATTTGCCAAGTCCCAGTGATTTAATCAGTAAACATTTATTGAGTACCTACTATGAGCAAGGCACAAGGACAGACACGAGGGAATATAAAATAACAGAGGCTTGTGCTCCTGCAGTCCTTACCCTCCCCGCCCACCAAAATCATCAGAGGAAGCAGAACCCGGACAGGGAGCAGAGCAGGCCAACTCACCTGAGCCTGCTCAGGACTCTGTTTCCTCATCTTGGGTTGGGTTACAGGCTTTTACTTTGCAGCACTGTGTGTGAAGCTGTTTAGGGAGGCCGAGGCGCTAGTGTGGTCCGCATTATGTATGCAAGGATTTTAATCAATTGAGTGGAGACTGTCTGAATACAGGATGCACAGGGTTGCCAATCCTGGAAACAGTCTTTCTTTTTTCCTAAGATATGTGAATGAAGACTTGCTGTCTTCACTGGGAGGTGGCACCTAGGGTTCTGAGGAAGTAAATGCATAAGCCTTGTGCATGGACCTGTGTACAAACAGCTTCTGCATAGACATACAGGATAGCTTTTTTTAACTTACACAGCTGTACACAGAAGTAGCTCCTATTAGTTAAGTCTGTCAACTGCTTGGATTTTTTTTTTTTTACTTGTACATTTAAGGTTTTTTCTTTTGGTTCATTAAAGTATGAAAGTTGCATTCGCTGGGGCGCCTGGATGGCTCAGTCAGTTGAGCCACCGACTCTTGATTTCAGCCAGGTGAAAATCTCAGGGTTATGAGATTGAGCCCCACGTAGGGATTTGCGCTCAGTGCAGAGTCTGCTTGAGATCCTCTCTCTCCCTCTCCCTCTGCCCCTACCCCCACTCACACTCGCTCTTCTCTCTCTCAAATAAATAAATAAATCCTTAAATAAAAAGAGAAAGCTGCATACGCTAAGTGTGAATGGGGAAAGAAAGCACAAAGAAGGCAATTACTCTCTAGAAAAAAATATTACTGGATGTGCTCTTAAAACTAAGCTGAATTAATCACGAATCTATCCAAATCCCTGAGAGAAGACAAAAGGTTTCCAAATTATTCCATCTCATCTGCTGTTCACTGAACTGCCAGAATTCACAAAAAGTAATATGTGTAAAAACAACAACAACAGCAACAAAGCAGTGTTTTTCTATTTCAACTGAAATACCTAGACTCCAGATTAGTTTCCAGAACACTGTGAATCACTTTTTAGCATCTCTGAGTGGCTCTTGTACCTGTCCTCCTTGTCAGAGAAATCACTAATACATTTTACTCTTTCACTTAGGACCAGTATTTAACTTACTTTGGCCTGGGGAAAGGAGACATCTGAACCAAATTTGGATCAGTTTTACGCGCTGATTAAAGAACAGAAGGTTTCCATGCACAGTCAGAACAAGAGCCTAATGAGCATCAGACAAATAAGGTAGGTTGGTGTGAGGACCTCCTCACTGGGCTCTGTGCCTGATGTTAGCTAAGCGGCTTCTCCCCTCTTTCGCGCCCACAAATATGGAAAAACATCCCTTTCTCTCCCCTCACAAATGCTGTGGAATGGATGTGAAGAAGCTGTAACCAACTTTCCCTTTCCACTCCCATTTTTTAAAAGATTTGATTTATTTATTTGAGAGAGAGAGAGAGAGAGTGCGCATGAGAAGGGGGAGGGGCAGAGGGAGAAGCAGACTTCCCGCTGAGCAGGGAGCCCCATACGGGGCTCGATCTGGGTACTCCGGGATCATGACCTGAGCCAAAGGCAGACGCTTAACCGACTGAGCCACCCAGGTGCCCCTTCACTCCCACATTCTATTAGAATTCCAGGTTTCTCTGCTTCTATCGGTTATTGTAAAATCTTTTACCTGGTGCCTGGCCTCCAGCCTCGACCACTGAAAGTCACCCTAAATCACGCCCTGATTAATCTCTTCTCCATGATGACTTCAGCCCTCACTGCTTGCAGAGTAAAATACAAAACTCTTTAACACGGCGTTATGCCTCTCCATGTCGAGGCCCCTGGGGAAGTACATGTCAGCCGTGCCCCCATCAAGGTCATGGTGACAACTGAAACATGTCCCCACACACTTCCAAACACACCTAGGGAGACAGTATGTCCCTGGGGACACACAGACAAGCCTCGTGTCGCTCTGTAGATGCACACAAGCAGCCCCGAGTCTGTTTCTAACCTTGAATACACTTTTCTGGGAGACATCTCCCCTAACGTAAGCTGTTAGACTCCTCCATTAAATACTTTTTTTTTCCTCAAGGCACATACATTAACAGGAAAAAAACACATAAGCATTAAACAGTTTGAAAAATGTCAGGATGACATAGGTTTCCCTAAAGTGCTTAGAGATTTGTAGAAGAGGATTCTCATGTGAAATGTGCATGACTAGTCCTATTTCCCCTAAAGCCAAAGGAGGAATCATTGTCCTATAAAAATGTAAGTAGAGCAAATCCTGGCTCTGCCTTCCCCAAACTTCCCAAATTTGATTCTCAGTTTTCTCTCCTACTCATATCTTTATTGCCCAGATTCTGCAAAAGCTTGAGGATATTTTAGCTTTGGCATTTTTTTGAAAAAAAACAACACGACTTCCTGGAGCACAATACAGTAGAAGACACTAAATTCAGAACTCCTTGAGAGTAAACACTGTTTTAATTATATCTGTGGCTTTATTTTCTAGCCAACTGCCTGGTCATTATTAGGGTAAGAACACGATGGGGAAAGCAAATGGTGGAAGGCAGGGATTTCAGCCCTTAATCTGTCACCTACTGTGATTTAGAGTGAAGCTCTTAACTAACTCAGTCTGAGTTCAGCTGCTAAAGGGAGGTAGTAATACCAGCCATTCCACAGGATGTTGTTATGAGGACTAAATGTGATAATGTATTATAATGTGGTTTGTAAATGATAAACACTCCATGATATTAGTTATTATCACTCCCAAGTACAGGCTTGAAATCATAAAATGAGTAGAAAATAAGACAAAGCTGAGCTCCTGCAAAACAAAAAAATCATGAGCGACAATGTCAAAACCTGAAAAATGTCTTGTCCATCTGAAAGTCTTCCAGTAACAGATCTCTACAAGAGAAGGGGGAATAAAAGAAGAAAATGCCTTTGAAATGTGGCAAATTGGATTTGGTTTCTGTTCCCCCAGTTGAATTGGCCAAATCCAACAATAAATGGAAACAAAAACTTTTGTTTTAAAATGATGTGGTTTAGCTTTTTTTTTGCCCGTGGACGCCGCCGAGTAAGCATCGTTAAAGTCTCCCCTCCCACCGCCGTCATGTCTAAGTCAGAGTCTCCCAAAGAGCCTGAACAGCTGCGGAAGCTCTTCATCGGAGGTTTGAGCTTTGAAACAACCGATGAGAGTCTGAGGAGCCATTTTGAGCAATGGGGAACACTTACGGACTGTGTGGTAATGAGAGATCCAAACACCAAGCGCTCCAGAGGCTTTGGCTTTGTCACATATGCCACTGTGGAGGAGGTGGATGCAGCCATGAACGCAAGACCACACAAGGTGGATGGGAGAGTTGTGGAACCAAAGAGGGCTGTCTCAAGAGAAGATTCTCAAAGACCTGGTGCCCACTTAACTGTGAAAAAGATTTTTGTTGGTGGCATTAAAGAAGACACTGAAGAACATCATCTAAGAGATTATTTTGAACAGTATGGGAAAATTGAAGTGATCGAGATCATGACTGACCGGGGCAGTGGCAAAAAGAGAGGTTTTGCTTTTGTAACATTTGATGACCATGACTCTGTAGACAAGATTGTCATTCAAAAATACCATACTGTGAATGGCCACAACTGTGAAGTAAGGAAAGCCCTATCTAAGCAAGAGATGGCTAGTGCTTCATCCAGCCAAAGAGGTCGAAGTGGTTCTGGAAACTTTGGTGGTGGTCGTGGAGGTGGTTTTGGTGGGAATGACAACTTTGGTCGTGGAGGGAACTTCAGTGGTCGAGGTGGCTTTGGTGGCAGTCGAGGTGGTGGTGGATATGGTGGCAGTGGGGATGGCTATAACGGATTTGGTAATGATGGAAGCAACTTTGGAGGTGGCGGAAGCTATAATGATTTTGGCAATTACAACAATCAATCCTCAAATTTTGGACCCATGAAAGGAGGAAATTTTGGAGGCAGAAGCTCTGGCCCCTATGGTGGTGGAGGCCAATACTTTGCCAAACCACGAAACCAAGGTGGCTATGGTGGTTCCAGCAGCAGCAGTAGCTATGGCAGTGGCAGAAGGTTTTAATTACTGCCAGGAAACAAAGCTTAGCAGGAGAGGAGAGCCAGAGAAGTGACAGGGAAGCTACAGGTTACAACAGATTTGTGAACTCAGCCAAGCACAGTGGTGGCAGGGCCTAGCTGCTACAAAGAAGACATGTTTTAGACAATACTCATGTGTATGGGCAAAAAACTCGAGGACTGTATTTGTGACTAATTGTATAACAGGTTATTTTAGTTTCTGTTCTGTGGAAAGTGTAAAGCATTCCAACAAAGGGTTTTAATGTAGATTTTTTTTTTTTTTTTTGCACCCATGCTGTTGATTGCTAAATGTAATAGTCTGATCATGACGCTGAATAAATGTGTCTTTTTTTAAAATAAAAAAAAAAAAAAAATGATGTGGTTTATATGTCAACATCATTTGTATTAGACTGACCTGCCAAATGAAAACAAGCATAAAAGATGGATAAGATACACAAAACAGATATTTGGAGTCCGTAGAGATCAAGTAGATTAGCCAGAACTTGAAGGACTAAATCCCACAGAGAAAACAAGCAGTGTGTGCGTCAGAGGTAATCTTGACATTAGCCTCCACGTTTTCCCTCCATACCATTTTCTGACTCATTGCACAAGAAAAGAGCCATACTGAAAGCAGCAGCTTGGAATTTAAAGCAGTCTCACTGAAGATGACTGACTGACTGATTAGTTGATTGACTGATAGCCAAATTTAAGGATTTCGCAGACCAATTTGATAGCATATTTAAAAAGAAAATGAAAAAGATCACTGACAAACTGGAAGATAGATCTGCAGAAATGTCCAGCTTGAATCTTAAACAGAAAAATGGAAGGACAATACAGAAGAAAGCATCAGATACTGAGTAACACATGATTAAATGCTCTAACATACATATAATTAGAATCTCAGAAGGAGAGGGGAAAGAATGGGACACAGCAACATGGAAGGCACAAATTACCAGCATGGGAACTGAAATGGAGATGTTCCTACAGGTATTACAGAGCCTTAAAAAAACGAGAGGATAGTATGGATACATAATGTTCATGGATTAGTCTCAATGTTGTACAGATATCATTTGTCCCCAAATTGATCTAAAGACTCAATGCAATCAGAATCAAAATTCCAGAAAGAGGGGCACCTGGGTGGCTCAGTTAGTTAAGCCTCCGATTCTTGGTTTCGGCTCAGGTCATGATCTTGGGATCGTGGGATCCAGGCCCACGTTGAGCTGTGCTCAGTGTGGAGTCTGCTTGAGATTTTCTTTCTCCCTCTTCCTCTGCCCCTTCCCCCCAAAAATAAATAAATCTTTTTTTAAAAATTCCAGAAAGACATATTGTGGAAACTTAATAAGGTGTTTAAGACAGATATAGAAAAACAAGGGAACAAGAGCAGCAAAGACAATTTTAGAGAAGAAAACAACAATGGTGGAGGACTTAGAGTAGGAGATATAGGGCATACAAAGATTAACTATAAAATTATAATAACTGGTGTGCCTGGCTGGCTCAATCAGTAGAGCACGTGACTTTTGATCTTGGGGTTCTGAGTTCGAGCCCCACGTTGGGCATAGAGTTTACTTAAGAAAAAAACAAAAAGCAAAAAAAATAGAAAAATTTTTAAATAAGTGGTAAAATTATAACAATTAAAATAGTGCATTATTGGCACAAAGACAACAGATCAACAAAACTGAGTCCAGAAACCAGTGCATACATATATGGTTATGAAAGTGCCATCACATTGCAATGTAGTTTAAACAAGTGTTTAGAATAAATGATGTTGGATCATTGGCTATCCATATGGAAAAATGTTACCATTGATCCCTACCTTATACCATAATACCAAAAAGAAAAAAATCAGTTCCTGTTAGATCATAAATAATAATAAAGCTTCTAGAGGTTAATACAGAATATATTTAGAATCTCAGTGTAAAGAAAGATTTCTCACATAGGACATGGAAGGAACATAAAGAAAAACATTCACAAATTGAATTTCATTACAGTTAAGAAAATCTATACATCAAAAAATACCATTATAAGAGTGAAAGAGACAAGCTGCCAAGTAGAAAAAGATATTTGCAATATTCATTTCCAAGAATTCATGTCCAGAATATATAAGGAAAATTACAAATCCACCAGAAAACACAGGGAACCCAATTTTTAAAAATGGACAAAAATTCTTGTATGGGTATTTTGGGTTGTATGTATATAATGTGTTTGTGTGTGTGTGTGGTATATATATATATATTGTCCAAATTGCCTAATAAGTATATGAAAAGATGTTTAACATAACTCATCATAAGGAAAATGAGGTATCACTACATAATCACATTTTTTAAATGACAATACCAAGTGTTAGCAAAAATTTCAATCATCTGGAACACTAGCAATAGGAGGATACGCTAGTAAAACCGCTTACTGTCAGTATCTGCCAAAGCTAAACATATGAATCCCTATTATCTGAAAATTTTACAGCATAAAAGCATACATGATGCACAAAAGACACAGATAAGAATGTTCACAACAGCATATATGCGTTAAGTTCTCAAAGCCAAAACCAACCCAAACGTGCATCAACAATGGATAAATTGTTGGAACAATTTATAATAAATGGTGGAACAGTCTTTGAATAAAATGCTATGCAGCAGGGGTCAGCAAACTCTCCAGCCTGTGGATTGAATCCACCCCTGCCCATTGACAGCATCGTCTAAGGCTGCAGAGTCCAAGAGCTGCAACACACAGCATATGGCCTACAGAGCTGGAAATACTGCCTACCACAACCTTTACAGAAGACATTTGCCAACCTCCGCTACACAGCAACGAAAAGCAATGAGCTACTACTTCTACAGCTACACACAACAAGACAAACCCGAGAGATCTCATACTGGCGGGGGAAAGCCAGACATGAAAGTATGCATGTTAGCATTTAGTTTATATGAAGTTCAAAAAAGTAAAAGTAATAGAAGTGACAGAAGCCACAGAAGCTGGTTACATTCTAGGAAACGTCATAACTTGGTTAGAGGGCAATGGGACAGCTGACCACTGTCTTTAAACGTGACCCTGTCATTTATTTATTTATTTATCTTAGATTTTATTTATTTATTTGTTTGTTTATTTATTTAACAGAGAGAGAGAGAGCATGAGTAGGGGGAGCAGGAGAGGGAGAGGCAGGCTCCACACTAAGCAGGGACCCCGATGCGGGGCTCAATCCCAGGACCCTGGGATCATGACCTGAGGCGAAGGCAGATGCTTAACTGACTGAGCCACTAAGGCACCCCTGGCCCTGTCATTTAAAAGTGAGGATGAAGCAAGCAGAACTGGAGAGAAGTACCCACACCCGACTACACCTTCCCTGCCAAACCACGGAGGTCACTGACAAATCTCTTAGAGCGTCAGATCCCACGATGGCTTACCAAGTTGGGAAGACAAAAGGAAGCAAAATCAATTCTTCAATAGCTCCTGGGCAGTTAAGATAAAATCTTGTCTCAGATCTCCTCTGATCCCCATAGGTTTTAACTTCTTTTTATTTGAATAGTAGAAACACACACACACACACACACATACACACACACATGCAACATGAACTATAATAATCTACACTAAATAGTGTTTCAGTATCAGCTAAAAGACTATATCCATCCCAAATCCACCTCCTTATTCAGATGCATGAATGAAATTGCCTGAAGCTCGTAAGAGTATTGATTTTGGAACAATAATTAAAATCTAATGGAGTTAATCAGTTTCACATAGAACTATAAGTTTCATCTAAAGACATGATAAATTGCTAAATAAGAATATCTGACTGCTCATCTACTCAATTTTTAAAAATTCAGATTTCATTTTCTGACAATGTTATTCATTTTAACTGAGAGAACTATTCAGACCATCTGAAGTGCTGGACGTTTTATTCTAAGAACGGGAGGGAAAAGAGAATCATTTGGTTCTTTATAGGGGTCAAATTATACATCAAATAAAGTATGAAGTTCCTTCACCAGATACATTTCATAAAGTTAAATGGTTCTTTCAAGATTATGCTGACAATAGAGTCTTATTCTTTGTTATAATATAGTCTACGACCTCACTAATAAGGATAATAATGTATCATCAAAAAATGCTGTTAATTGAAAACTGCAAGTCTAATTAACCAGGGATGTGACCATGCATAATATATTATTAATAGAATAAAAAGATTACATTACACCAACACTACACAGAGAAAAACTACAAGGACAGTCCAAGTTCAAAGACTCTTCACATCCATTTTGGCAAAAGTTACTGATGGTATTTTCCTTTCATTAAACGGTAGGCTTCATAGCAAAATGACTTAAAACCAGAAGAAGAAAGTCGAGCCAGATTTAAAAGATGGGTCACAGGGCAGCTGCTTGGGATCCAGTCTATAAAGGGTCCCCACACACGGCTGGATGAGATCAGAAATATCGTGCCAATTAACTCATGTTTCCATGTGAAACTCTTTACATAACGGCTAAAATGTAAATGGGTCCCACTCCCAATGAATTAGTTCCCTCTAATGAAAAATATAAATACTCTGTCCTTGCACTCACTTCTTTCCATTGAGTATTTTGTGATATACACATGCACATTCACTACTCTGGGGGTCACGACTATGTCTGGAACCAAACCTGGAAAGAGCCAGCTGAGAGTTACCGGAAGTCAGCAGTTATAGGCAATTAAATTTCAACACTAAAAGAACATGTGGTACAAGACTGTCTCTAGAGAAAAATGGATTTATTTTATTAACTAAATTTTAAATTCTATGCCTCTTAGGATGTTCCCTTATAACAGGAAAGGCCTTTTTAAGGATCTAACGAGTCAACTGTGCTATGGGAAAATGGAACTCATTTTGCATTGAAAGAGAGAATCCAGATCAAGATGACTTATTGACAGCATGTTAAAATCTCCCCATTACAGCAGCTAGTACTTAAAACGGTAGGTTAAAGAGCATGGATACAGATACAGATATGTAAACACATTTATTTGTTGAAGAAAAGAAAGTAAAGCCTCCAAGGGTTAGAAATAGAGAGGAACTCACTGATCGATACGAAAGACTCAGGGATCGAAGGAATTTGGATGTGAGTTTGGGATACTGAGACTGGGACCTCAAAGGTCTCACAGGATGGCTTTCAAATATACCTCATACAAGACAGGTGGCTCGCGCCAGGCTCTCCTGCTGTTCAAGGTGGGAGCTGCTTGTCCAAAACTTCTCTGCCCACCTGTACACAGATGTGGCTGGGGAAAAAGTAGAATCTCCCACAGGAAACAGAACCCAGGCCTACCCCATGTCGAGTACAGAGCCCAGGGTCACCCCAACCGCACAAAGCGAGAGCCCACACTAAACTCCATTCCAAAGGGCTGGGATGGAGGGGTTTTAAGGACTTCCTAAAATCCAAGGTGTCTCTGTTGATTGAGCAAGAGCTAACTTTGATTCTTTTGAAATAGAGAATAATAATGAAATAAAAGAAAATAATAATAAACGAGGCAGAATTTCGGAATACAGGGAAACCAAAAGGCTCATCCAAAAGCACTTCCGGTGCCCTTTATTTTCTATCATCAATATTTAAGCAATAATCAGATATTACCATAGTATTGCATCACTTTAGCCCTCTGTGAGACGTATTTTGCTTTAGATAATAAAGCAGAAGTGGGGGCGCCTGGATGGCTCAGTCGTTGGGCGCCTGCCTTCGGCTCAGGTCATGATCCCGGGTCCTGGGATCGAGCCCCGCGTCGGGCTCCCTGCTCCCCGGGGACCCTGCTTCTCCCTCTCCCACTCCCCCTGCTCGTGTTCCCTCTCTCGCTGTGTCTCTCTCTGTCAAATAAATAAATAAAATCCATAAATAAATAAATAAATAAATAAATCTTAAAAAAACAAAAGAGAGAAAAGCAGAAGTGGACCCCCATATCTATCACTTTGCATTTACAGAGAATAGACAGAGTTTTGCCACAACCAGGAGATGGCTCCAAATTGGGGTAGTGTTCTAATTCATTTTGTCTGACATGTCTTCATCTGAGCATGTTCAGTGAGCATGGCTCTCTCTGTTTCATAGTATGAAAACTAAATAGGAAGCTGGAACTATTTTTCCAGAGAGAGATTTCTTAATGGGAATTCTGAACTCACTACATGTTTCTTTTGGTGCAATATTTTAAAATTTTATTTCTGGTAAAGGTGTGTATAAATCTTAGTGTGATTAGCACCAATAAAAGAAACAACTACACCAATTGCTACATTCGTTTGCTTCCTACAAGGAAAACATATGGGAAGGGTTAGTAGGCTTCAGACCTTTAAATAAAAATTTGACCGAGGATCGACTGAAACAATCCACTTTTTGATGTATTGTTTTGATAAGTTCATTTTTTTATTTTGTTCAACAAATGAACAAGATTTGAAGCCATAGATATATAGATACATAGATATAGATATATAAAATAAAAATAATAGTGGGTGATGTGCTGAAAAGAACTTTAAAATAAGTGTTCAAGATCTTTAAAGATGGGTAGTAAGGAGGGCACTTGTTGTGATGAGCACTGAATTCTACACCTGAAACTAATATTGCACTGTATGTGAACCAACATTTAAACAGAATTTAAACTAGAAATTAAATAAAAACTTGGGGGGTGGGGAATAAAGATCTTTAAGAATGTAAAAGTGGTATTATGGTTCATAAAATAGAAACAGGGGTAATGAAGCAAGAGGTACCTAGAAATGAACATTGTAATCACTGGAATCTAAACATTGGAAAAATAGACCATATCATGCATTGGGCACAGCCAAAGAGAAAAATTGCAAAAGTGGAAGACGGAATTGAGGAAATCTCTCAAAGCATACTATAAGGAGATAAGACACAGATACACAGAAGTAGATCTAGAAGTCCCAAATGCACTGAACAACGCCAGAGGGAGAGAATGGTGGAAAAGCAACATTCAAGGAGATAATTGCAGAGAATTATATAAAATTGAAGAAAGACATAAAACCTCAAGTTGAAAAGTCCACTGAGTGCTACACAAAATAAATTTATTTTAAAAAAATCCATGCCTAGGCATATTGTTACTAAAACAAATAAACAAAAAGTTTAAGAAAGTAAAATTCTTAAAAGCTTCCAAAGGGAAAAGGCATTAACTGCCAAAACTGGCAGACTGGTGGTAGACATCTTGTAATAGCAACATCAGAAAAACATTTCAGGAATAGAAGTCAATGGACAAATATTTTCAAAGGTGTACAGGAAAATAACTATGAACAAATTGTCATCTTAAAGTGATAGCAAAAATAACACTTCAGACTCAGAACTGAAAAAAAACTATCCACAGAACTTCATTGGACTGTGCTACTATTAGCAAAAAGAAGAAATTTCTAGAAGCAGAAATGGGAAATAGGTACAGTCAGCAAAGACAAGGATAAAACGTACCAGCAAATTTAAATGTGTCAATTTTTCAAATAACAACAGTATTATGTAATTTTTTTTAAATGTTAGAACTTAAATTCTGTGCAATAATCATACAACACTGTCAACCAGTGGCCTGTGGAAGGCAGCTGAAGCTTTTCATTTTGTTCAGCAGTAGCTGGAGATATTTATTCATTTTAGAATTTGTCAGGAAAAAAAATACTATTATCAACTAATTCAAATTTAAAATAAAAATAGAGGGGCACCTGGGTGGCTCAGTCGATTAAGCATCTGCCTTCAGTTCAGGTCATGATCTCCAGGTCTTGGAATCGAGTCCCACATAGGGCTCCCTGTTCAGTGGGGAGCGTGCTTCTCCCTCTCCCTCTGCACCCCCCCCCCACCTGGACTTTTCTCTCTCTCTCTCTCTCAAATAAATAAATAAAATCTTTAAAAAAATAAAATAAAAATAAAGAAGGTAAAGAGGGAAAAGTCATACCGAAAAAGAAGAATTTTCCTCTATAGGATACAGAAGAAGAGAATTTTCAAACATATCTTGGGGACGCCTGGGTGGCTCAGTCGTTAAGCGTCTGCCTTCGGCTCAGGTCATGATCCCAGGGTCCTGGGATCGAGTCCCGCATCGGGCTCCCTGCTCAGCAAGAGCCTGCTTCTCCCTCTCCCGCTCCCCCTGCTTGTGTTCCCTCTCTCACTGTCTCTCTGTCAAATAAATAAAATCTTTAAAAAAAAAAAAAACATATCTTGGATTATGCAAGTATTTTCTACATGTCCTGAGTATACTAGCCAGTTAAAAGTTAATTTCACGGTCATGATTCAAAGGTAGTTCTGAATAAAGTACAATATTATATTTATTCTACATACCAAATCTCTAATTTTTTTAAAAGATTTTATTTATTTATTTATTTATTTGAGAGAGAGCGAGAGCACGAGTGCGGGCAGGGAGCAGAGGGAGAGGCAGACTCCCCACTGAGCAAGGAGCCCAACATGGGGCTCTCAATCCCAGGACCCTCAGATCATGACCTGAGCTGAAGGCATATGCTTAACCAACTGAATTACCCAGGTACCCCTCAAGTCTCTATTTTGAATATGTGGAAATATTTTAAACAATTTTTAATGAAATATAATTCGCCAGTATTCATATTAAAGCATTTCTAGGTACCCTAGGCCGCAGGTGATTCCCTGTTGTTAATATGCTCAGCATCAGCATCACTGAAATATCTCTACTAAGACGAATGAAAAACACAATTCTCCTTTTTCAGTTGTCAATTGAAATATTTTCTTGTTCAGCATAATGAGGTGAGACTTATTTTTGGTAAAGCCCCTTGTAAAAAATATGCATAATGAGTTTCCTTTTAGAAAATACGTATAATAGGGGCGCCTGGGTGGCTCAGTTGGTTAAGCGACTGCCTTCGGCTCAGGTCATGATCCTGGAGTCCCAGGATTGAGTCCCGCATCGGGCTCCCTGCTCAGCGGGGAGTCTGCTTCTCCCTCTCCCGCTTCCCCCTCTTGTGCTCTGTCTCTAAAATAAATAAATAAAATCTTTAAAAAAAAAGAAAAGAAAAGAAAAGAAAATACGTATAATAGATTTGTATACCAGGATACAGCCACAGAAAAGGGGGGAAAAATCTTACTTGATACAGTACAAAGTTCCTCAGTTAGTAATATCAACACTCAACTAACATTACTGTCCTACTGCTCAAAATGTAAAAAGCACTGTTGTTTTTTTTTTTTTAAGATTTTTAAAATTTATTTGACAGAGAGAGACACAGCGAGAGAGGGAACACAAGCAGGAGGAGTGGGAGAGGGAGAAGCAGGCTTCCCGCGGAGCAGGGAGCCCAATTCAGGGCTCGATCCCAGGACCCCGGGATCATGACCTGAGCCGAAGGCAGACGCTTAACGACTGAGCCACCCAGGCACCCCAAAAAGCACTGTTTGATCTACCTTTCAACCAGTGTCCTCACATCTTAGCCTTCTTACTAAACTTACTTTCTTAGTAAATTTACTAAGCTTACTACAGGTTTTCATTTCAAGGCCAGAGCGCCTGACGATGAGCTGCCGAAATTGTAATTACTATTCCCACATACGCACGATCATACATAAGAAGAATTCAAAGCTCTTTCAAGTCATGAATATTGCCATTCTCTGTTGGGATGAATTTTTCCATTCTATAAAACAAAGATGTGAATGTAGGAGAAATAAAATGAATGTCTATTTCCCACATCACACACTGAGACAAAGAACAAAAGGAAGCTCAAGGCTTTTGCACATTAAGTGTCTTGTTATACTGGATACCATAATAGTACACAGAGATTTCAATGCCATATAGAATATTCTAAATAAAACTAAGTTAAAAAAAAAAACATAGAAAAGCAAAGAACCTTTCCAACTTCTTGTATAAAGCAATGTTAACAGAACAGCTCAGCAAAGACAGTTTTCCACCTTGAAGAGAAAGGTTGTAATTCTAATTTTTACTTTTGAATAAGCTCTTGCTGCCTGTATTGAACGTGCTTCAGTCTAATTGAAAATGAAAACTCTCCAAGTTGGAGAAACACAGTGACATTCAGAGCCTCAGGCTTGACTCACAAGTAATATTTTTATGGTTGCAGAAAGTGGAAAAACAGATACTTTGGCTTGTAGTATTAAATTTAATTCATAAAGTTTAGTAGCAATACTTCTGAGGACAGAGAAAAGTCAGCTTTCAATATAGTTAGTCCAGAAAAAGAAAGATATATTGCTGGTGCAAAATTGCCTGCTCAAAATTTCAAAGTATAGGCTTTAGGGTTCTGAAACAGGGGGAGATATAAATAGTTTATTATACATCTCAGATTGCAAAAGTATCAAAAAGATTCCCTTGGGTTAATATAGCTACCTAAAATCAAAGAACAAAATAACAAAGAATGGAGTTCTTTAATTTTTGTCAGTTCTCTTGTCATTCATAATAAATTAATAGAATTCTGGTTTTTCTAGTTTCCTGCATAGATATTATGAGGACCATATGAAACAGCTTAGAAACTAGCTTATTTTTACAAAGAAATTATACATTTTTAAGAAAATCAAGGGAAGGAAAGTCTTGGTTTGTGAGTATATGCACAGAATAGAAACCACTTCCAAAGATCGAACCACATTCTTTCATTGTTATCTGCCTATAGATCATTGTGCCGACCCATTTGAGACTGTTATGCCCAATGAGTAAGTATAAAAATGAAGAAAATTTTTCCCAAAGAGTAAATGCACCATCTTGTTCATTTCAGGATTTTATCTATATGGTGGTGGGGGAGGGGCGGGGAATGCCAACAACTCCAAATATTCAAGTAATGACTTCAAAAGTGCTTTTCAGTTTACATTATAATGTACACCTGTAATAAAACAATAAAGCCCTTTAAAAACACATTAAGAGAGGAAAACAATTACATTTATAATTTAAATGAAATTCTGCAATTCTTCATTTTTAAGGGAGTATAATTTTTCCATCATCTACCTGATTCAAATCCTATTTCATCTTAAGAAAGAAAAAAAAAAAAGACCCTGTTCCATCTTTTCAGAAGGCCAGCAAACATTTTACTTTATTAATGGTATCTAATTTTCAGTCAACAGAAATAGATCGTACCAGAACATTTTTCCCTCACTGTCACCATCCCAAAATTCCTTATTTTTTCTGGTGCCCTCAGTGAACGCAAGATTTGATTAACACCAGTTACTACATTTTTGTTCTACCAGAATATTAAAAATATAATGTGGCTTCCTCAAATAAATTTGCAGAGGCATAAACCTTCTTACAGCATACATAGCACAAAGACAGAAGTGTAAACATTAAAAACAACTGAAAAGAACTCATACAACACTGTTAACTACGCTGCAATGAAAATTAAATTAAATTTAAAAAGAATATTCTACATTTTGGTGTCAGTGGTGGCTCAAAAGAAGCAGATGTGTAAAATTTTGTCAAACTATATACACAAATATTTTAAAACCACAATTAAGGAAACGTGTGTTTACAAAGACTATCTGATTATAGACTTATTAGTGATTTTTTTTCTTTTTTCTATATCTCTTTTCCAAATTTTCTACAAAGAATGAATGTTTTCTGTAATGAGAAAAAATGATCAAATTAATAAAACATATCTCTGAAAAAATCCATTGAAGGGATATCCAACAAGAGTTGGTTTCATGGATGAATTTTTTCAAACCTTTAATAAATAAGCAGATATTTTGATCCTGTTTATACTTTCCCAGGCCATAAAAAAAATTTTACAGAGCTATCGTAAAAATGATATTAAATTTAATAAATACAGCATGAAAAACTACCAACCAATCTTTTCCTGATTATATATGTACAGCTGCTAAATTAAATATTAGCATATAGACTCAAGGAGTTTTATTAACAGATTATTATGCCATGACCAAATAATATTATCAGGAATAAGAGGATGGTTGAATATTAGAAGACTGTTGGATGTAACACTTAATATTTGTAAAATACATGATTATAGATGTGAAAACTCAAAGATATTTTCTTTAAAAAGCTATTAAAATCATGTGAAAAGATGCAAACTGATTAAAAATCAGTTGCATAAAAAGCAGATTTTCTATGTAAAAAAATCATAAAATGTACTTTAAAAACTTTCAGAAAGGAAAAGAAGACAGTATAAATTAATAAATGAGTAGAAACTACATTTTTTAAGGTTTAATTGGGGATAGTGGGAGATAAAAGTAATCTTAAATGGGAAGACCTATTTTTAGGGGTGATTAGGGAATTATGAAGCCTCTTGAAATTCATCTAAGATTCAATGTAATATAACCAAAATTCCTACAGATTTCTTTTTCTTTTCTTCCTTTCTCTCTTTTTTGTCTTTTTTTTGTTTTTTTTTTTACCTCAACAGGAAAAAAAAAAAAGCCATTCTGAAGTTTACATGAAAGACTAAATGTTTTTAAATGACCAGGAAAAAGTCTTAACAACTAAATCTAATGACAGGGGAGTAGCTCTGCCAAATATAAATATACATGTGACCCTGGAACAACACAGGTTTGAACTGCCCAGATCCACTTACACACAGATTTTTTTAAATATAAATAAAGCACAGTATTGTAAACCTATTTTCTCTTCCTTATGATTTTCTTGATATCATTTTCTTAAATCCTTTTTTTATTTTTTAAAATTTTATTCATTTGAGAGAGAGAGAGAGAGAACAAGCAGGGGGAGGGGCAGAGGGAGAGGGAGAAGCAGGCTCCCCCCTGAGCAGGGAGCCTGATGTGGGGCTCGATCCCAGGACCCTGGGATCATGACCTGAAGGCAGATGCTTAACCGACTGAGCCACCCAGGTGCCCCCTTAATTCTGTATTTTTATAAGGAATGGGGGATTCATTTAATTAGATTTCAATCTATCAATACTTTGGAGATGACCTGCCAACTTCTTGACTATAGGTTTGCAAGGGAGGACCTTACCTATGTTCCTGATGCCCCAAGCCCCAGCTTATTCAATAGAACATGAATATGTATTGAGCACTGTGCTAGGTCCTGGAAATACAGAGATAAACATGGTGGATAGGGTCCCTGACTACGAACTTTTAGACAAGAGGGTGAGGGTAACAGAGGCACTAAACATATTCGGTCAGCTACAGAAGCTTAAAGCAAAGAAACACACTCTGGTTGAATGGATCCAAGATGTTCTCTCTGAGGGTGCACCTTTAAGTGAAATGGAAGATAAAGAGAAGTCAGCCACACAAAATGAGGGAAAGCATATTACAAGCAGAAGTCACAGAATGAGTGCAGGGTAAGAGACACCATGCTTGTGCTCGAGGAACTGATAGAAGACCACAGGAGTGGAGCAAAGGGAGGGAGATGAGCAGGTTACAGCACAAAGCATCATGTTAGTCAAGCTCAGGCTATGAAGCCTGATAGTTGAATGGTAATAGGGCAGCACAGAGGGATTTTGAGTAGGGAGGTTATCTGATAACATTTTCCCTTAGAAAAATATTATCATGGCCACAGTCTGGAAAACGGATGAGATGGAGACAGATGGAAGCAGGGATACCAGTTGGCTTGGAAGATTCTGGTCTTTTGGACTAGAGCAGTAGCAGAGGCAGTGAGGAAAAATGGATAGATTCAAGGTGGAACCAAAAGACTTGGTAATGGATTAGAGCATTCATTCATTATTTACTGAAAACCTACAACATATCAGGCATTGGGTTAGTCTCCAGAGGGTCAGCAGCAACCACGAGGAACGTAAGATCTCTGCCCTCATGGAGGTCATATTCTGGTCAATTGGATCTGGAGTGTGAGACGGATGTAAAATCAGGTAGACAGCAGTGCTGCTTTTTCTGGAATGGGGAATATGGATGGAGGACCATGTTGAGGAATAGGATAAATGAGGAGTTCTCTTAGGGACATGCTAATTTTGAGGGCTCATTAGACAGACAACCAAGAGATGTTGAATAGGAAGTTGGCTATTTAGGCCAAAAGTCCAGGAAGCAGAACTGGAGTGGGGAGTCATCTGCAGGCAGTTGGTTACTGAATCTATGGGAATGTATGTAGTGTAAGAAGAAAAGAAGGCTTAGGGCACAGCCCCAAGGAAACTAGCATGTAAGAGGTGGGCCATGGAGGAGAAAGGTCCAGAAAGAGACCCAGGCAATGCTCAGAAAGGTAAAAGGAACACCAGGTTAAGCCAAATGCAGAGTGTTTCTAGAAAAAGCAGGATCAGCTCTGATGTTGAGTAGGCTATAAAATATGATGGTTAGGACGACAGTCTCCTTCTTGAGTTTGAATCATGACCTACTATACATGAACCTGTGACTTTCAGCAAGTTACTTTGCCTTTCTATGCCTCAACTATCTCATTTGTGAAATGGGGATAAAAAGGGTATTTACTTTAAGGGTTTTTGTGACAATGGAATGATGCAATATATATAAAGGGCTTGGAGCAGTGAGTAACACAGGAAATGTTCCCTAACTCATCACTTTTAGTAGTACTAGCAGTAGGATTAAGATTGCTGTTAAATGTGTTGAATAAGGTATAAAGTTTAAAACTGCCATGGACTCATAATCAATGAAATGAATCGCAGTTTGAACTAGGTTTCTGCGTTAGTCTGAGTCCTCTGAGAAGCAGAAGCCATGAGGGGAATAAACGCGCAAGGATGTTATTACAGGAAACACCTGTGAGAGAGAGCTGGGGAAGGCTGGGAGGGCCATCGGATCACCATGCGAGGCTGACCCCGAGCAAAGCAAAGATGGAACAAAGGTCGGATGGAGGTATCCAAGGCTGCTGGGTAAGTCTAAGGAGGGCTTGGCAAAACTGAGGGGGAGTCTGGGAGCCAAAACTGACCTTCAGAGGAGAGTCGTATTTCCCACAAACAGTCCTGCCGTGGTATCCCTGCCATGCTCCTTCTGGAAGGTGGCCTGGCAGAAGCAGCCCGTGGGAGGCATGGCCTTGCTCAAATGTGGTGATGGCTTTCCAAGAGCAGAGTAGTGGGGGCCCTGGGTCAGTCACACTCCCAGCAGCTGGAAGTCTGCAAGGCACATTCTCATGGCTGCCACAGTTCCCATGTGACTTAACTTTTTAATGTATGTAGGAATCAGTTTTCACTGCAAGGGGAGCTCACTGTAGAATTTCACCTTAAAGAAAGTGACCTCAGACATCAGCCAGTTCTAACCTATCATTTTACACATGAAGAAACCAGGGCCACAAAAAAAAGACCAGGTGACTTTACATTCGTATTAGAAGTCAGGCAGGAATACAGCTGACCAAAGTATGGAAGGCGAACAGGATTTGCCACCCAAAACATGCTTCTTTGGCATAAGGATTATTTTGGGCTGATTATTTTTAAGAAACAGCAGACACAGGAGAAGCTCTGAAAACCTGAGTAGAAGTTACCCTTGTGGGGCGCCTGGGTGGCTTAGTCAGTTAAGCATCTGCCTTCGGCTCA
>NC_058409.1:18757757-18828532 GCF_002201575.2 Neomonachus schauinslandi
CATCTGCCTTCAGGTCAAGTCATGATCCCGAGGTCCTGGGATCAAGCCCCATGTCGGGGAACCTGCTTCCTCTCCCGCCTCCCCCTGCTTGTGCTCTCTCTATCTCTCTCTCTCTCTTTCTTAAATAAATAAAAATCTTTAAAAAATTTTTTTTCTTTTCTCTAGCTTACTTTATTGTAAGAATGCAGTATATAATACATATAACAAATATATGTTAATCTTTTGTTGTCAGTAAGGTTTCTGGTCAACAGTAGACTGTAAGTGGTAAGTTTTGGGGGAGCCAAGAGTTACAGGAAGATTTCAACCTCACAGGGGGTTGGTGCCCAACCCCCACATTGTTCAAGGAAGGATCAACTGTGTATTATGAAACTATAATAATTAAAACAATATGGTATTGCACCAAGAGAGAAATGGATCAATAGAACAGAATTTTAAAATGTAGAAAAAGACCTAGGTATTATTGCTCATTTATCATCTGATAAAGGAGATATCTCCATTAGAAAATGCTAGACCAGAAAAAGTGTGCAGACAACTTATTAGTTATTTAAAAGAAAAAAAGAATTGGAAGTGAGACACCTAACTTGCTGTTTACTCCAAGTTAGTCCCAAATGGATCACACATTTGGAATGCTTTAAAAAAAAAATAGAAATACCACACAAATCCATGGATTTAATAGAGTATTGGAATGAAGAAAGCCTTTCCAAACATGTCACAACTCCAGAATCCATAAATAAAAAGATAAATAAATTTGGTCACCTATTTGGTAAAAATAAATTTATACAGAAAAAAAGTTTAATAGACACTTAAAGTCAAAACACAGAGAAAACTTGGAAGAATGATTTGCTGCACTGTAATGAAAAAAATTTTCAACTACAAAGAGCACTTACACATCAACAATAAAAAGGCTAAGAACCAGAATGAAAAAGAGGCAAACATATGACCTACAAATGACCAAACAGTCACATAAATATTCAACTTGCCACCTAAAGAGATGTTAATTAAAACAAATATCTACCAGTTTGGCAAAAATTAAAAATCCTTAATACCCAGTGTTAGGAATATTGTGGGCAAAGGGAGGTATAAATGTATTTACTTTTTGGAAGATAACAGGTCATATATATCAAAATATATCAAAATGTTTAGGATACAAACCCTTAGATTCAAAAATTCTATATCCAGGAATTTAACCCACAAATACGTTCACACAAGAGTGCAATTGTATATAAATACATAAATACAAACACACACAAATTTCTTTACTGGAATATTTATAATAATAAAAGATAAGAAGTACATTACTTATCTATTACAGAAATACATAACAAAATTTCTGAAAATGTAGCTGCTTAAAACCACAGTAAACATTTACTATCTTCCATGGTTTCTACAGGTCAGAAATTTAGGAAAACTGCAACAGGATAGTTTGTCTCTGGTTCCTTCATGGGGCTGCAGTCATCTGAAGGCTTCACTAGAGCTGAAGGGTCCACATCCAAGGTGACATGGTGGTTCTGGCTTTTGGTGAAAGACTGGCTTCCTCTCCAGAGGATTGCTTGAGTGCCCTTACAACATGGCGGCTGATGTCCTACATAGAACATGTAGACCATGATCCAAGTTCCAGGGCAAAGCCACAATGTCTTACACGACTGTCTCAGAAGTCACACACTGCCATTTCTACCATATTCTGTTCTTTGGAAGTGAATCACCAAATCTAGCCCACACTCAAGGGGACAGAAATTAGGCTCCATCTTGGAGAAAAGGAATGTCAAAGAATGTGTGGATGTATTTTAAAATCACTACAGCAAAAAACTTAAATGTCTATTAATGAAAGGCTGGTTAAAGGAAGTATGGCCATCATTTCCAAACATTTTTTACAGCATACTCCTTCAGTTAAAAAAAAAAAGAGAGAGAGAGAATTTAAACACACATGTCTGATATGAAAACATAAATTATATTTTCCAATTATATACATACATGAATTATAAACTTGATAATATCGTGTGTATGCTACAAAATAGACACCAGAAATTTTGACTTTTCAATAAGATAAGCATAAGTGGAAGAGCTAATAATATTTTCTTCCCATGACCCAATGAATCATCTTGAGGGGAATGTACATACTTAAGAGACCAATGAAAGATATGTAGTCACTGAAAAAAGAAATGATTCTATGAATACAAATGAGAAAATACATCCAAATAAGAAAAGCAAAATGGCAAACATTAGGTATCAGTTGATGTGTATATTCTTTGTTAAATAAAGAATATACACATAAATGCTCACACACACACATAAAATTTATGCAAAACTATAAAAGAAACTTAATAATGGTTATCTCTAGGAAGCAGATTTCATCAGACGGGAGATGAGAAAAAAAGTTGTATTTATCTTTTTATTCCCTTCCATAACCTTTGAACTTAATATGTACATGTTTTCATTTTGATAATTACTTTTAATGTTTAAAAAAAATATATGCAGGGTGCCTGGGTGGCTCAGATGGTTAAGCGTCTGCCTTCGGCTCAGGTCATGATCCCAGGGTCCTGGGATCGAGTCCCGCATCGGGTTCCCTGCTCAGCGGGGAGCCTGCTTCTCCCTCTGCCTCTCTCTCTCTCTCTCTCTGTCTCTTATGAATAAATAAGTAAAACCTAAAAAAAAATAAAAAAATTTTAAAAATATATGCAAATTCGTATAAAATGAAAGCAATGCAACAAAAAATGAGTGAAGGACATGGGAAAATAGTTCTCAGGGGAAAAAAATTAGTAAAAATGTCTCTTAAACATTTTTTTCATGTTCATTTTCACTTTTAGTAAGAGAAATGTAAATCAAAACTACACAGAAACAACACTTTTCCTTTATCAGATCGGCAAATACCCTGAAGTTTGATAATACGCTGCCTTGGCAGGGGAGAAAGTCACTTTCATTCAGTCCTGTGAAGGCTCTAAATGGATACAACCCCCGTGGAGGGCCATTTGGCAATATCTGCCAAAATTTAAAATGCACATACCCTTTAACCCAGCAATGCCACTTCTAGAAATTAATCCTACAGACATATGCAAATAACATATGTCCAAAGTTCTTTGTTGCAGGATGGTTAATAATAGCAGAAGATGAGTATTAACCTAAATGTCCATGAACAGGCATCAAGTAAGATAAATTACAGTAAATCCTTTCCATGTAGTATGACAAAGAGATTGTAGTAAGGTCCTCCTTACATATATCAGCTCAAACACATTATTAAATAAGGGGCACCTGGGTGGCTCAGTTGGTTAAGCATCTGCCTTTGGCTCAGGTCATAATCCCAGGGTCCTGGGATCAAGCCCCACATGGGGCTCCTTGCTCAGTGGGGAGTCTGCTTCTCCCTCTCTCTCTGCCACTCCCCCTGCTTGTGCTCTCAATCTCTCTCTGTCAAATAAATAAATAAAACCTTTAAAAATAAAATTTTTTAAAAAACATTATTAAGTAAAATTTTTAAAGAAGCAAGGGCAGGGGCGCCTGGTGGCACAGTCAGTTGAGCGTGTGACTCTTGGTTTCAGCTCAGGTCATGATCTGAGGGTCGTGGGATTGAGCCCCCCATGGGGCTCTGTGCTCCATGGGGAATCTGCTTGAGATTGTCTCTCCCTCTCCCTCTACCCTTGCCGCTCATATACTCTCTCTCTCAAATAAATAAATCAATCTTAAAAAAAAAACAAGAGCAGAACACGGTGTATAGTGTGCTACCATTTGGAAAACAAAGTGGGGAGGATATATATTCATATTTGCTTATTTACATATAAATTCACTGGAAGGAGACAGAAGAAAAATAAATGCCAGTTGTGGGGGGGGATCTGAATGTCGGGCAGAGAGAGCAGGGAGGCAGACTTTTCACTCTCTACACTTTTATACCTTCTGATCTTTGATCCATTAAAATAACTAAATAACATAGTATAGGTCAATGATATCGGCTAACACCTAATAGTCACGTGCCTTGTGCTAGACAATCTACTGTTTTACATGTTATTTTATTTAGTTCACACATTTTACAGATGAGGACACTGAAGCCCAGGGAGATGAAGAAGGAGCCAAAGACCTACCATTAATTAGTCAGGGGGTAGGCCTGGTCTATTATCCCAGGAGATCTGGGCCAGATGCCATGCCACCTCTCACAACTAAAAGGTGTCAACAGTAACACTTTGTTAGAAGGCACAGTTGTGATCACTTGTTCTTCATACCAGTCAATAATTATCAATACAGAAGTGATTTTTTTCAGTGATATTATCTTAAGACTTTATGGAGAATATTCAAACGGAGTCACCAGAAATGCACTAAAAACAGCAATCAGGAAATGTAGATCTTAGCACAACTCTGCCATAACTTTAATTTCTCTTGGCCTTCATTTCTACCTAGAGAAGATGGACTGAGGAAATATCTAAGTTTCCTTTCAAAATCTAAACCATTATGGGACCCAAGTCACCTGCACGATCACAAATCTGCCACCATTTTGGGGGAGTCACCCTTTCCTGTAAAGCCAAGTCAAATGATTTATGTGCTTACCCCAAGTCATAACGGACAGAACCTCCCCACCTCTTCCCCCTTCCAGGAGTCATATTTCCAATGTGTGTACGGCAACAGGAGTTGCTGCCAGACCGTAAGCCAGACCACAAGGAAGCCTGCTTCTCTGCAGCTGCCAAACACCTGCCCATCCTGCAATCTGCTTCTGTCCCTTACTCATGGTCACTGCCAAGGTCATAAGCTTAATAAGAAGGAGAAAACCGCTTTGCTGTTTCTCCTAATTAAAACATCAGCTCTGTAATAGGTGAAAGCAAAGCCTTCACGTTTCCAAGTGATTTAAAAATCCCTTCCTTCAACAGTGTGACAGAGAGCAAGAAAATTTACACACCCTTGGGGCAAGACAGTGAAAGTGTATGACTGTCCTATGCAAATCACTGGTGGGGATGCACTGGTCAAATCTGTTAACAAATATTACAGGGCACACTGTGTATCTTTCCAGAAACAAAATGACCTCAGATCCTGTATTAACAACAGTAGGAGGAGTTTCATTATGTCAGTGGCAACCTATAGTTAGTCTCTCAAAATCATTTAAAATGATCACGTGGAGAATACAAAAGGCAAAATACATGGCATCTTTCAGGTCTTTAATGATGCTAGAGGCCTCTCAGATTACCTCCAGCAATCTGTATGATTTTGCATTAACTCTCCAGATGAGCACCCAAATCGTGGGAAGCAGTGTCCTTTTAGAATTTCCATCTACAGCTGTTTTAAATTACTCGAGTCCATTCTTCTATGGCAGTTGGCATCCTCCTTGACTCGAACAGATGAAAAGATAATTATGTCAGGGAAACGGATGGCTCTGTTTTTCCTACTTCAGGCATGAGAAGCACCTCTTTTCCTGGGCTCACCGCCTCACCCTCCAAACCGCAAACGAAGATATTCGATGGTATTTCCTTCAGAATGGGCTGGGCTTTTCCTGGTGAGTTCCAAGTGGGTCTAATCCTGCGTCTAGTAATTTTCCAAAGGAGAGCACGCTATATTGTTCCATGCCCAGTGGATTCCAACATGGGTATGAAGTCCAGTGTCCTAGCAAGGATGGGCATGGGCAAGATCCCCTGAAGTCAAGCCTGGGGTTAAGGCACTCCCCAGCCCCTCACCTCAGGGCCGTGGCAAGACAGCGGTCACCTTGAAGTCATTGCTTTGTCAGCAGCTGGTGGACGTTTTGTTAGTTGGGGGGGGTCCAAGATGCTGTGACTGAGCAACCTCTGGGGCTGCAGAGTGTACAGCAAGGCAATCAGAACTGATGCCATGGAAGAAGTGTTCTGACTCACACTGACATTCTATGGGGCCAGTGCCATGAACTCTCTGGGGCCAATGCCATGATTAGATGGTGTGGTCTTCATTTGCAGATCTCATTTAAAACAGGCAACAGGCAGGTGGGTGTGGGGAGTGTAGTTACGTACCCATACAAGCCAGGTATGGTATAAGAGCCACACGTTTCTTCCTTAGCTACTTGTCTAATTCCATGCCAGATGGTTTTCTAAGAAGTGGGACATTCGACCATTCCTCGAACTGCAGCTGCTACCCTTTCTTTGCTCCCATCATCCCAATCAGCAGTTTGGATGGACAGAGAGGGAGCGCAATACCACAGACTCTCCACGAAGTCCGCTCAGGATGCAAAGAGATGCTTTCTTTCCGTCAACTCTGCTCTTCACTTCCAGAGCCTTGCTGGGGAGCAGAGTAGGAGCTCCTTCTTAATGAATACTGAAAGGGGTGGAGGTCTGGCTCTTCCCTGTAAACCTCTATGGGGCCACCCGGTGCCAAATGCCCTCAGCTTGGGGCTTCTAGATCAAAATCATGAGAATTAGCAACTGTTACATTGATACCTGTTTTTTCTGGTGACTTCTTTACCTCTAAATGCATTTGGAAGCTCCAGGTGACCTGCAAAATGTCAGTGAAGCTATACACAATGTCAGAAAGAGCCATGAAGAGTCCCTTTCGGGGTCAGCCAGCAGGGGAAATAGTATAGCATTGAGAGTTAAGAATGGCCGCTGATCAAATTTCACCAAAGGTAAGTTGGCTTGACTCAGAACTTCCCAAAAAGAGTAAATAAGAAATAAATTTGACTCGATTCATTTTGGCAGCCAACAGATAGAATTCGGTTTATTTCCTTCTGTCCGACAGAATAATGTTCTTTGGTTTTTTTTTTTAAGCAAAGAAAAAAAAAACTAGATGAAAGGAACATGGCAAATTACAGATCGATTTTTAAATAAATTCTCTGCTTCATCCAAAAGCAGTACCGAGTTCACATCAGGCATAAGAAAACCAGGATAAACACTAGACAATTGAAAATTTAATCAATTGTCGATGCCCTTGAAGGCCACGAGGTACTGAGTAACAGCCTGCAGGACTTCGTGAAAAGCAAGTCAAGTCAGAACGCAAACATCCTGTCCTCTAATGGGGACACGCGCTCCAAAGAGAGATGATGCATATTTACTCTGGATTTGCGACAGGTTTTTTTTTTATTCCGTCACACACAAGGTAATAAGGTAGTGATCCAGGCTGCCTCCAGCCTTAGGGTTTAAAATACACCTAAGCTCCCACAGTACACTAAGGAGTTGATTATCAGCCATTATTTTAGAAAATATAATGTCTTATGTCTTGAATGTGGGGTTTATACATTTATCATTTCCTACACCAGATACACTGACAACTCTCCCCTCTACGGATAATTAAAAGAAATTATAAATGTCTTATATGTGCAGCATAATTATCACTTTTACCTTACAAAATACAATTTGCTGCCCACACATTACCATCTTATCTGGCCATTTAACTGCAGATAATGATCCTTTATGAATCTAGCCCACAACCTGGAGATTTTCTATCTCATGTTCCTTTGGACCCTTGCAAAAACAATATAGAACGCCTGCAGTGTAAAATTAGGCCTAAACTTAATTATCTTGCAGCCTATTTCCTGAGTTTAATTAACTTTTCTGAGTGGTTTCTACTGCAACGAGGACTAGGCCCATTTGGTATTTAGTGTCATAATTTCTCTTCCTTCTCAGTTCCAAGGACACCACAAGCTTCCTCCAGCCCTAATTGCCATGGCAAATGCAGAGATAGGAGAACTGAAAAACAGCTATAACCAAAATTAAGAATGAGCTGCTGTGCATACTAATATACGGACGGAAATCTGTGAGTGTGCTATCTATAATCCCTTCTGGCCCCTAAATGAACTGACTTTAAATATTTAATTATCTTGTTAAGTAAATTCAGATTATAGATTCAAATCCTTGTCATTGCAGATCATTGGGCTATTTGAGAAGTAGAATAAATTGGAGCCACACCAACAGCCTTTTATAAAGTAGAATATGACACACAGTTTACAACAGAAGCTGTTCTCCTTCTCCATAGCTTATGGACTCCGAGAAGACTAGACATGGCTAAGACAATTGGCCTCTAGAAAGTGTCTGAACCCTTCCCCATGAGTAATAGAGTGGCCTTCAGAGCCCAGCAGAAAGCAATGCAGACCGTTCCATCATTAGCTCTGCAGGCATGGGCCAGTTACTCATCTCTAGTAGCCTAGGTTGGTCGGCTGTTGAATGCAGATAATGGTAAGTGCCCCCCTTGTGGGTTTCAATGATTAAAGAGATAACCAATAGGCTTCCTCTACCTCTCCTCACACCCCTATATAAAATGTCTTAGGGAAGAAAACAGTTTCCCTCCAGGGAATTTGTGAGTTGACCTTTTTTTTTTTTTAAGATTTTATTTATTTATTTATTTGAGAAAGAGAGAGCCAGCAGAGGGGAGGAGCCAATGGAGAGGGACAAGCAGACTCCCACTGACCAGGAGCCCGCCAAGGCGGGGCTCCATCTCATGACCCTGAGATCATTCCCTGGGCAGAAATCAAGAGTTGGTCGCTTAACTGATTGAGCCACCCAGGGGCCCCATGTGGGTTGACTTTTAACATGCCAATATGTTTTGTGAATGGCTGAGAGGAGATGTGAACAGGAAAATAGACTTGAAAGGGGAGGAGGCTTCTGGTGAGACAGGTAAGAATAAAAAATAAAAAACAAAAAACTAGAGGAAAGGTTGGAGAGACCTAAATGGTATTTGTAACAACAACAACAATAACAACAAATTGATAAACAGAAAAGGCAGTACAGGGAGGAAGAAAAAGAGAACATAAAAAACCTGGATATTCTGACGTAAAGTGCAAGAAAGAGGGCCACTATTTCTAGGATGGTCTGTGACAAAAACCAAGGAGAATTCAGGAAGAACACAGGAGGTCAGTCTAGGTCAGTCTCTAGCATCCATGTCATTCCTCCAAACTTACCCAAGATTTTGGTGTTGCTCTGCCCAGAGCCTCTCTTCACTTTAGCTAGGGCTAGGGAGCCGCTGAAGGCTGGGATTGAGAGATGCTTTAAACCTTTCAGATGCTACCAGGTACTTCACACCTAACCCCCTCTCCACTCACTCACTCATTCTTGCTGCTGGTCCTGTGGTATAACTGAGATTTTCCTTGTTTTATGCTCATTTTGCATCCTTAGTTCTATAATGAGGAAGAATGTCTCACCACTGTCCTGGCTCAGAAGGATGCCTTGACCTGGCTCCATTCAGTGGCTCCTTGGTCCCTCCTTGGCTAGCCATGGGGAATTTCCATCCCACACCGACATTCATCTTTTAACTGTCCAGTCTAGGTACAAGGGGAGGTAAAATGAGGTATGCCTAAGATTATTCTGAGCCACGGAAAGGGGCATGTCTACTCAAGGAAGATGGGAGACAGATTGACATCAATAGTCATGGGCAGGCATTGGTCACGTGAGACACCCCCCCCCCCAACAGGAGAGCAAAGAAAAGGACAATCACTGTGGATCTTTGGCTCAGGTGACACGAGATGTGACAACTTTGGCTAACACCAATGCTAACAGGTGATGCTTGCGATGATCCTCCCTAAGCTTTCAAGGGTTTTTGTTCAGTCTCTAAAATACTAAGTGTCTCTGGAACCATTCTCTTCCCCTGTGCTCCATGTCCATATCTGAGGATGTCGGGGTTGAACTAGGCAGTGACATGGACTGAGATCCTGGTGGTTTTAGTATTGCTACTGTGCTCTTTTCACATCCTCTCATAGACCAGGAAGAATTCTCCTCCACACATTCAACTTCTTGCCGCTTTCATTCAGAATTTTCAAATCTACCTTGTCCAGGGAAACAATCCTGAAGAATTAGTCCAATATCTGATTCCACCCTTCAAAAGCAGAGACTCCTGGATAAGAGAGGGCCCCCATTTTTCTCACATTCAGTCCATATCCATGGCTACCAAAGGCCCTCACAATCTACGTACTCATTCCTACTTTACCGTAAATTAAAATGCTTTGTCTTGAGATCAGACTGATGCACGGAGGACTTCGGACCTGCCGTGTTCCCGCCCGTGTCTCTTTCCCCAGCCTCCCACACACTGCGCTGCACAGGCCTTCAATCATCCTGCACAACCTGCTCCTGTACCTGCTGACACCATCCACTGTCTAAATGCAGCTAGCGGCTGTTTATTTACAATTAGATCTGTCAGCTGGAAAGCAAACATTCCACGTTACCGAATCAATCAATGTTACAGGGAGAGAAAAAATCAGGTACAGCATGAAATGGAGGACAGGAACATGACCTTATATTGCAGCTGTCCTTGCCCAATGCCATTAGATGTTCTCAGCACCAAGAATTAATGTAACCACCATCTATGATCAGCTGTCTTCTAGGCATGGATTGGAGACCTGAGAAATACAGCCTACCAGAGGAGCCTACCCATGGACGCCTACCCATGGATGCCCATGACCTTCACCTGATGACATGAGCAATACTGACCTCCAGGCTGGTTCTCTATCATGGAACCAGGGCTTCTGCCCTCAACTAGGTTTATCGATTGTATTTCCTCTTTGATTCCAGTAGCAGTTAGAGCTGAACCACACACAGTGATACTGGGACTTAAAAACGGTATCATACCACCATGTTGTGTGTTTGGAGGCACTCTCTCATTTTGCAAACCTCAAAGAATGATGAGTAACTTCTCTTCATCATAAAGTGGATCAGCCTAAGTAATCCTCCCATTTTTCTATTGATTTATGTAGTTACTGATGTTCAAGACCCTGATTTGAGTTTGGCTGTTAATTCACCAGCATATGCTTGGTGGATGCACACACTTGCCCGGTTTAGTCCTCAAAATTAGTAAAGCAAAAGGCAGCAACACTTTAGTAGGAATATAGCAACAAAAGCTTAACAGTATGATTGATGAGGATCTTCACTTACCTGTAGGATTTTTGTTTGGTTTGTTGTGCCATTTTTTTTTAATAGTAATTGACGGGAATCAAGATGGGGAAGGAAGGGATACTAATTATAAAACTGGAGGGTCGCTAAACATGAGACTCCAGTACACAACCCAATATTTGTAACCCACAAAAATTCCTTATGAATGCATGCATACTGGTCCGCACCCCCTGAAACTCAGTGCACTTTGATTGTGCAGCATTTCAGATAAGCCCCATAAATGTCCCCCTGGTGTGCTGTGAATTTGAAGGTTTCCCCTCTCTGTGCTCTGGCTCCTAACAGGAAACTCCACCACACTCTGTGCAAACACAGAAACATCTGCAGTAGCCACTTGCAGCTTATTGAAAAGGCACAGCCAAGGATACTACAAGACCCCCTCTGCCCTCGTTAGAAAATATGCTGGCAATCAACAGAAATACAATAAAACTCAGAGGGCTTAAGGAATCAGGAAAAGACAGTGAAGGCCTTCGGGACAAAAAATAAAACACTCCCAGCCAACCAGTGGAATTAGGAGTACGGGGATTAGCCATTAGTACATGAAGACCCTCCCATTTTCTGAATCTGGGCTTGCTTAAAACCGCAGGCCCAGAATACACCCTTTGCATTTCAATACCTCGACCCCAAGGACAGTAATCTCCGTTTATACAATCTGGTTCACGTAATGCTCCAAAGCAGCCTTATGAATCCTGGGCTTCCCAGAGTACACAGACGAGGACGTGGTTTCAAATTCTCAGCAAATGCTGGTGGATAGTTACATTGGAGGTACATGTAGGTAAACTCTATGAAGGATCAGACTGAAGGGAAAGCATTTAGACCATTGCAGACTTCTCTGGGTATGAGGGGATAAGGACTTGAACTAAAATGAGATCAATACAAGTTAAGAGAATGGGTCCAGTGCTAGGGTATCAGCCAGAGGGTGCAAAGTATGGGGCAGCCATTCTCCCTGTTCCTGGGACCAAATATGAACATTATGGATTGAAATGAATCCTTTTCCTCTCTCACAACAGCTCACCACATACAAATTTTGTACCATCTACTCAAAGTCACTGTGTTCTTTTTATTTTTTTTAAGTTTTTTTTTAAATTTATTTAAGTAATCTCTACACCCAATGTGGGGCTCGAACTCACAACCCCAAGACCAAGAGTGAAATGCTCTTCCTACTGAGTCAGCCAGGCACCCCTCAAACTCACTGTGTTCTTATGGTTTCCTTCATTCTTTTTGTTTTGTTTTGTTTTGCTCCTGGAAGAATCCCTCTTTTCCCACCCACCCTATAAACCCACTTCCATCCACCATGACAGCCAAGTAACAGCATCATGTTGGTTTGGATTATTTGGGTTAATGTAACAAAAATGGGTTCTGGCTAATATTAGCAAAGAAAAAATATTAGGTTTGTGGAAGGAAACAAAACAGTATATGAAACGGAAGGGCAAGAAAGATGAGCAACTGGATCTCAGAAAAGGATGAAAAGCAGGGTAATGATGGGAAAAGAACAGACAGTCCCTCCACAATCACCAAAAGCATGAGTCAAATCCAACTCTTCCCAGTATTATGTTGTTTTGCTCGGGATGCAATTTCCTAGGTTGAGATCCCCATGGAAACTGCATGGAAGGTCCCCATTGCCGGTACCAAGGGAGGGTGGAGGGGACCCAGGCAGGCGTTACCAGTGGCTGTCTGAGACAACCATGTGCGGAAGTACTTACACATGGGCAAACTCGTACCCGCAGCAACGGCATGAAGCTTAGAGAAATGACCTGTCAGGCTCAGCTCTTAAAACCTCAAGTCTACCCAACTGGTCCTCATTTCAGGGCGAAGCATCTCTTGCTCCACCATCTGCATTTGATGCATTTTATTCCTTTCTTTAACACAGAAATTTCTTATTTCACCGAACATTCCCTAGTTTTAATTCCCCACCCTTGCCCACTAAGTAATTCTGATTAATTCTGTTTATCACAGAGAGCAAGATAAGGCTACAGGATTGGTCTCAAAAGAAAAGAAAAGAAAAGAAGGTGCGCCCGGGAGGCTCAGTCCATTAGGTGTCTGACTCTTGACTTCGGCTCAGGTCATGATCTCACGTTCATGGAATGGAGCCTGCATCCAGCTCCAGGCTCAGCGGGGAGTCTGCTGGAGATTCTCTCCCTTCCTCTCCCTCTGCCCCTCCCCCCTGCTAGCTCTCTCTCTCTCTCAAATAAATAAATAAATCCTTAAAAAAAAAGAAAGAAAGAAAGAAAAGACATCTTTAACCATATCAATGCTGTCCAACAGAACTTTCTACGATACTGGAAATGTTCTAAATCGAGGCTGTCCAGTACAGTAGCTACTACATGTGTCTATTGAGCCCTTGAATGTGACCAGTGAGCCAAAGAAACTGAATTGTATTTAATTTCAACTAATTTAAATATAAATCTAAATAGCCAAATGTGGGTAGGATCTACCATACTGGACGGTACAGAACAGATGTAGAATAGCCAAGAAATTCCTTGTTCCATTTATTTGGAGACTGTATGGCTTTTATGTCCTACTGTACTCATGTTTGCCGTGAATGTGGGATGTTAAAAGCTACATTAAGTATTTTTCCAAGAAAGTTAAAGGCAGCTCTATAACTTTTGTACAAATTCAGCAAGTAAGGCACCTTCTGGGTCAGTAACTCACCTGAAATCTAAACCACCCCCAAGGGATGCCTGGGTGGCTCAGTCATTAGGTGTCTGCCTTCGGCTCAGGTCATGATCCCAGAGTCCTGGGATCGAGCCCCACATCGGGCTCCCTGCTCAGCGGGAAGCCTGCTTCTCCCTCTCCCACTCCCCCTGCTTGTGTTCCCTCTCTAGCTGTCTCTCTATATATATCAAATAAATAAATAAAATCTTTAAAAATAAATAAACAAATAAACCATCCCCAAGTAAATACACAGACTTGCAACAAGTCCTCTAGCTCTGGCTCTCCCTAAGTAGAGACCTTGGGCAAGTTGGGCTTTCTTTTTCATTTCTTGAAAAGAGGAGACCAGACTAGATGTTTTCAGGTCTCTTTTCCAGCACCAATAGCTTTCATTTTTATCTTCTCCCACCAAAATCTAGAAGCTGTAGGGCAGAAGCTACAAACAGAGACGGCCCCAGGGTCCGGGCTGGTACGTGAGTGAAACTTACCTAGTGGGACCGGGAGCCAGTGGAACACCACACACCCCCACCAATCCTACAGCTGGGCACATCAGCCCATCCTCTGGTGATTCTGTTTCCCAAAAGACCTCAGAAATCCTTTTTTATTGTTGGAGTCTAACGCAATTTTTAAGAAAATCTCTGTTGGCTACACGAATCTCATCCGTGGACAAGGCGTGACAGAGATTGCTTCAGATACATGACAGCTAAAAATCTGGAGCACTCAGATTCTATTCCCGTAAGTGACCCCCCCCTTCAGAATTTTCTGACCTCCTCCGTCACCCCAGATTGGTCTCAGTTTAAATTTATAGTTCCAAGCTCCCCTTCTAAGCTCCAAACACAATTTAATTAAAATGTTAGCTCAAGCCACAACACTACATGGTTGTGAAAGTGGCTTTGTCTCTAATAACTGGGACAGAAAAGTCAGCCTAATGTGCCAATGATAAGTGACAGATGCCCCAACTCTCAGTTTTCATTCGTGATGCTATGCGGGGAATTCAAGGATTCTGCGAGCCATTAAAATCTGTGTTTTGTGGTAAATACATTCAACTTATGCTCCAATAAAATTGCAAATAATTACTGTCTAGAAAATTCTAACCGTTCACTGAAGCAGTTACTTGTCAACGCCACAAATATTGCTGCACTAACAGGGCATAAACACTAGGTGGCAGCATTATATCATTAAACATTCTCCGTACTTGAGATTGAGGTAATGTTTTTTAAAAATCGTCTTGGCACAATTCAAATCAAGCTACATGCCTTCTAGATCTCTTCTTAGCTGATTCATGTCTTTGGATTTTTTTTTTTTAAAGATTTTATTTATTTGACAGAGAGAGACAGTGAGAATGGGAACACAAGCAGGGGGAGTGGGAGCGGGAGAAGCAAGCTCCCCACTGAGCAGGGAGCCCAATGCGGGGCTCAATCCCAGGACCCTGGGATCGTGACCCGAGCCGAAGGCAGACGCTTAATGACTGAGCCACCCAGGCGCCCCTCATGTCTTTAGAATTTATTTTTAATTAATTATGATTATTCAAAGTCTATTATTATCGTGGCTTAAGTCACTCAACCCAAATTAGGCCTTAAAGTTTTAGAAAGTTCAGTTACCTATACCTTCGGGGTTAAATGGTATAAATCTGCATAAGGGGAATGTTTTTTAACAAAAGCCCTTGCTTATTATTAATCTATTTGTGTCAGAAGCCCTTGGGAGTGATGAATGCTGCATTTTCTAAGAGAAATCCTGGAGGGTTAGGATTCATGTTTTAGAGTCCAAGAAGTACCAAACAGTAGTGCAGAAGACAGAGTAGAAAATAAGCAAAGAATCTGTTTTAAAGTCCAGGAATCACACCTCTGTGTGCTCTGGAAATAAAACCCATCTTCAGATCTCAACCGTAGTGCTTAAAAACCTGGCCCCCAGCCACTCGAGAATCAGACCGTCCCTTCCCATCCCCCCTTCACCCACTCATCCTCAACTCCGTTTTCAGTTTGCCACTGGACACTGCTCTCTCCTTGCAAATTCAAAACAGAACATATAATTTACCACAATAAAAGTGTGTGTGTGTGTGTGTGTGTGTGTGTATGGAGATAGATGGATATTCATTATGCCATAATATCAACAAATATCCAGAAAGGACTCTTTATTTTTTTAAAGATTTATTTATTTATTCATCTATTTATTTATTTATTTAGTGAGCAGGGGGAGGGGCAAAGGGAGAGGGAGAGAATCTCAAGCAGACTACCCACTGAGCATGGAGCCCAAAGTGGGGGGGATTGATCTCATGACCCTGAGATCATGACTTGAGTTGAAATAAAAAATTGGACTCTTAACCGACTGAGCCACCCAGCAACCCCCAGGAAGGATTCTCATAATTTTCAATTATTTCATAAACGTCCTCAATTCTTTATTTTTTTTTTTAAGATTTTATTTATTTATTCAAGAGAGAGAGCAAGAGTGGCGTGAGGAGCAGAGGGAGAAGCAGGCTCCCCGCCGAGCAGGGAGCCCGATGCGGGGCTCGATCCCGGGACCCTGGGATCATGACCTGAGCCGAAGGCAGACGCTTAACTAATTGAGCCACCCAGGCGCCCCTGTCCTTAATTCTTTAAAAAACAAAACAATCGTGCGTTCTTTTTGTGATCACGGGCCCTCCCTCTTACACAATTACATCTGGCTAACGTCTACATTTGGACCTGGGGATCCACCGCTGGGAGAAGCCATGCCAAGGCCAATAGGCAGGTTTTTGACCTGGGCCACTGACCAGGAGGGCTCACTCTCTTAGTAACCCCTCCCAAAATGGAGGACAAAGCCGCCCCGTCCCCATTCCTAGAGGAGGCACAGAAGCAAATGCCTGGTCATTTCAGAAGAACCATTTTTATCCCTGATTTCAGGAATCATGAGTTCAAAAATAACACAGCAATTCTCAGAGCAGCCTGATACAAGCTGAGCAATATTTTCATTGTAAAGGAAAAAGATCTCTCTTGCTTTCCTTCCTTTTTTTTCTCTTTTCATTTCAGGAGACAAGAAGCCGATATATTGAATCATTCCTTTCCTGAGGGACACCTGTCAGCCCTAGAGGACCTTCAGAAAACCTGAAGGAAGTTACAGACACTCTCCGCAAAAAGCTTGCATGCGCTGAAGCTAAAAGTACACATTTTCAGAGGAGTGGGGGATCAGGGACCCACCTTGGCCCCCGTGTGAAGAACCTTTGGCACGTTCAACCTTCATTGTCTGTGAGAGCCGTGCTGTGCACAGACGGAAGATACCAGAACACACTCAGCCGAGCAGAACGTGCCTGACCATCTCCCTCTCCTCAACCTAAATACCCACTTCCTAGTGCGTTTGTTTGCTGCTTGCCTGGCATTTTATTTTGTATTGTTTGGCTTTCACCACACAAGGCCTGGAGGGGATCTGTAGTGTGTCTCTCCGAGAACCAGCGCCGAAAGCCACATCCATGTAAGTCACAGGGATGAAAGGTACAGCACAGGGGAGTCAACAGTGTTGTGTGGTGAGAGATGGGTCTACAGACTTGTGGAATCACTCTGTTGTACTTCATCTGAAACTAAGTAGCCTTGTGTGTCAACCACAGTCAATTAAAAAACTAAACAAATGACAAACAAATAAATAAAAGGAAGCTGAGGGGACTAAAAAAAGACAATCGTATCCAGAAAAGCAGGTAAGGAAGCCAAGGCAAAGCGCCAGACTCTGGAGCTTGGCTGGTGGGTGAGTAAATTGGGCCACACAGTCTACAGGGCTATTTGGCGATCTACCAGGTGACTTAAAATTCTGCACATGTCTTGACCTAGCACTCCTGCTCCTGGAAATTTATCCTGAGGAAATAATCATGTGGGTGGTGCAGCCAAAAGGGTAGAGTCATAACAGTGGTTCTATAATGGAAAAATTAGAAATAAACTGTCTGACCATGTTGGAAATGTTAAAGCAGCTCTGGGACTGCCATTACACAAAATAATATTCAGCCTTTTATATCAGGTCGATAAAGGTTAGAGGTACTATTGGGATATATTTAATATATTAAGCAGGAAAAGCAGAGTCTGAAAGAGTTTCTAAATGATTCTATTTTGATAATATCTATTTTGCTAACATACCCTGAAATACTCTGCACAAAGTGGTTAACACTAATGCCTTGGATTCTATAATTATGGTTGGTTTTATATTTTGTCCCTTCTTCCCTTTGATTCTTATTATTTCTATCTGTATTTTTCTACAATTCATACATATTGCTTATACAATGAAGAAAAATAAGTGTGTTCCAAACATGAGTACAGTCTGAGGATCCTCGATCATTCAGGTCAGTGGCCCAAAAAGACAGGAAAATTGGAAAGCAAGAGAGGCAGGCACCTGTCAAAATGAGCATCAACAGGAAAACTGAAACCAAGACACTTATCACCACAGAGCAAAGCTTCAAGGTAGCAGCCAGCCCCCAAAAGGAGAAATTCCATGATGCACAGCGTCCATGGCAAGAACCAGAGAAGCTTGAGGTAACACTAACACCCACCAATCCCCTCATTTTCTCCTTCTACTAAAGTGATTCTTGGTATGGAAGATTTTCATACAAAGCTGATCATGAAATAAACCCAAGTTTCTAGAGCTTTATAAAAAGTGGCTCCAAAAGTCATAGCCTGGCAAAAAGAAAATTTTTTATGTGCTCAGGCACATCCCTACCCTAGTCCAAAGAAAACTGTCTCATGTGTAGACGAGAAATCTGTACCTTTTACCCTTTCCTACCTAAAGAAGATTAATAGCAGGATCCAACTTCTCTGTCAATGGTGCTTTTGAAAAAGGGACTTTGTTTCACATAAGAACATTTGAACTTGTTCCGTTGTAAGCGTGAGCACTTTTAACTCAGACACATGTTAAAATCTCAGAATAGGTTCCTTAGATTTGTGAGCCTCCATGATTTTTCCTACTATTATCTATGCTCCCAGTCTTATCTGCCTTTCCACAATCTAAGACCCATCTCCAAAGCATGGAATTCTTCAGGGATAAACCACAAACTCATCAATGACACTCTCATTTTTAAAAAAAAAAAATCCCAATTCCCTATTTGCATGACTCAAAGACTATCCTTTGTGACTGTATTAGCTGAGACCAAAACCTCAATGTTAAAATTACGGGTAGAATAATTATCCAAGTATTTTTCCTAGGTCTTTTTATATTAAAGAAAAAAAGCTAGTTATAACTCATCTTCATTCAACTCTCTTAAACCTTCCAATTTTTATACATTTTAATGATTCTAAATTACATATTCTGGAGGATAATTAATTTAGACCTAGCGTGTACTTATGTGGCATTAAATCACCCTGGTACAATATGCCACCTTCCCCAACGGATGCATTATCCCAGGGTTAACACTATGCTCTTCATAGGGTAATATTGTGCCTCTTTCCTCCTGTCAATCCAAGCTGTAGTAGGTACTCCATAAACACAGGCCATCCTGTATCCCCTTGTGATGATGGCACATCCCTCCAAGAGCATGGGCACTGAACTGAGTGCTAGATTTGAAAACCAGCTCTGCCACTTAGTAACAAGGTAATCTTGACCAAATTACTTGTGTTCTCTACATCTTAATTTCCTCTTCTGTAGAATAGGGTAATAATAGTGCCTGTCACATGGAGTTGTTTAAAGAATTAAATGATAGGGCGCCTGGGTGGCTCAGTTGGTTGAGCGACTGCCTTCGGCTCAGGTCATGATCCTGGAGTCCCGGGATCGAGTCCCGCATCGGGCTCCCTGCTCGGCAGGGAGTCTGCTTCTCCCTCTGACCCTCTTCCCTCTCGTGCTCTCTGTCTCTCATTCTCTCTCTCAAATAAATAAATAAAATCTTAAAAAAAAAAGAATTAAATGATATAATGTACATCAAGCACACAGAAAAGTGTGTGATATGAATATAGGCCATTTTTTTTTAAAGATTTTATTTATTCATTCGAGACACAGAGATATATATAGAGAGAGAAAGGGAGCACGAGCAGGGGGAGAGGCAGAGGGAGAAGCAGGCTCCCCGCTGAGCCAGGAGCCAGACATGGGGCTCGATCCCAGGACCCTGGGATCATGACCCGAGCCGAAGGCAGTCGCTCAACCAACTGAGCCACCCAGGCGCCCCTGAATATAGGCCATTTTTAAGATTTCCATGAAATCAGATCATAAATCAGATCATTCTGAAGTGAATCACGTTTTCTCATGCTACCGTCTGCAAGAGTGCTATGTACTTGTGTTGTTTTCTTAGGTTTTCGGTGGGGAAGGGGGTCATGTTTGTTTGTCTGCTTAGCGTCAAATGCCTAGTGGCTAAACCAGCAAAATCAAAATCAAAAACAAAAATAAATTATGAAAATGTAAAAACCTTGTAATTAGACTCAAATTCTAGACTAGTACATCAACCAAACCTCTAATTCTGTAGATAAATAAAACTTCATCTTAAGAAATCTTACCACCAACATCCGCTCTCCCAAGATGGCAATGCCCATATATACCAAGAGTGTCTACATAGAGGAACCTGGGTGGCTCCATCGGTTGAGCATCGGACTCTTGACTTAGGCTCAGGTCATGATCCCAGGGTCCTGGGATCGAGCCCCACGTTGGGTTCTGCTCTCATGAAGAGTCTGCTAGTCCCTCTCCTTCCCTCTCTGCTCCTCCCTCTGCTTGCATTTTCTCTCTCTCTCAAATAAATAAATAAAATCCTTAAAAAAAAAGTGTCTAAATATAAAAAGACCCATATAAAGGAAAAGTCAAAGAATTGTGCATGCCCTCACTTAATGGCACACTTCCAGAGGACAAGCCTCATGTATTCGGTAGACAGTACAGGCAAAGAGGGCTTACCCTTCCAACAAAGACTCTAAGGAATTATAATTTGCAAGATATATTCCTTTGGTACTGTGGATATTGACTCTTTCACAAATGCAAGTTACAATATTGGGGTTTTGTTCTTCTGAAACATCCCATGAAAAGGTCACCGATCAAGTAATCCTTAGCCAGGTAGCTAGATGCATGTTGATTTAAAAATCCTTCTAAAGATAACTCTCTCTGCCGTGAAGAGGCCTTCTTAGCCCTGGGCGTTTCATTCATCATCCTTAGCTTTTGCTGAAAAAAAGTTGGCTTTTCACCTCTCTCTAAAGATCAAATCTACTGTGCTCAAGACAAATTGCTTCCTTCTTCGAGCCTTAAAAATATATGTTTACTTCTAAGTCCTAATGAAGATACATTACTTCAAAAGCCAAAAAGTAGAGGTCCCAGATACGCCTTCTGAGTGAATCCCAAGAAAGGTTGTTAGGTTGTGGGCATAAGAGGTTTCTGCTGCCTTGAATCAATCCCTTAAAGTGTTCCTCCAAGCTCTCTGCAGTCGGTGCTAACCAGCAGCCTCAGAGGGTCAGAGAAGGGCCAGCTACTGGAAATGACTTGGACCCCTGACACAGCAACCGAACAATGAAATGATTCTTTTTCCCTTAAAGGAGGATAATCCTCCACTCTTTTCATACAATACGCTCAGAGGGGAAGACCAAAATAGAAGTGGAAAAAGCTTTCCACAAAAGATGTAATAACAATTTTCTTTACTTGAGCCCATAGAAGGCAAGTGGTTAAGAGTATTCTACTGAACTAGGAGATACTCAGAGAGACATCAAGGTCCAGAAGAGTTCAAACGTCCTCCACTCAACTGAGAACAAACACATGACTTTGAAGGACAGATACCAGCTTCTTCTTTTCCCAGAACCTCAAAATGATGCACATTGCAGTCAGAGGTCTTTATGGAAAAACGAGGGGGGAATGAGGTGTGACGATCTTGAGCAATTTTCAAAAGAGCACTCAGCAAGACAGTGGCAGGTAAGGAAAACTGCTGTCCTGCCTCTGAGAGCTACATTTCATTTTCTCCAACACAAGAACTGATCCTGGGTGCCCAACTACTAGAGGACCACAGTTATACAAATGTTTCTTGTTGAGAAAACCAGCTGAAAATGTAATGTGGAAAAGCAAAATATCATCTCCACACACGTCTTAACTGTTCCTAAGATACTCCAGGCCACAACAACCTCTCCCGACTCTGGGATGCACAGATTCAGGTCCAGTGGTTTCCAACCTGGCTCCGTGGATGACCCTTTGGGGAGAACTTGGGAGAGTAAGAAGAGCCAGGTTAACTCTGCCTTTCTACCACAACTTCAACCAGCAAAGCTCTAAGCTTACCTGCTTCAAGGGGTCCATGATATTTAATTTTTTTAAACAATCGAAGCTAACCCTATACCTTTAAAAATGAAGGAACCAAAGCAAAGAGAAGTTACATAACCAGAAAGAAGTACTGTTGAAAGAATGAGTGGCAGAGGGGGGTGGAGCAAGATGGCAGAGGAGTAGGAGACCTGGATTTCGTCTCCTCTCAGGAATTCAGCTGGATAGGGATCAAACATTCTGAACACCTACAAACCCAACAGGAGATCGAAGAAAAGAAGAGCAACAACTCTCTCATCAGAAAAGCGACCACTTTCTGGAAGGTAGGACGTGCGGAGAAGTGAATCCGAGGCGATATTCGGGAGGATAGACGGCGGGGGAGGGGCCTCCGGCGGCCGCTTCTGGCAAGTGATAGAGCCGCGGAGCACAAAATCGGAACTTTTAAAAGTCTGCTCCGCCGAGGGACGTCACTCTGGTGGCTAAGCGGGGGGTGGAACCCTCCGGGACAGTGTGGTCTCAGGACCCTCGGGGTCACAGAAAGACCGGGGGTGCCTGAGTGCGGCAGAGCTCCCAGGTATCGGAGCGGGGAAGCCGGCTGCAGAGACGGAGCCCAGGCGTGGGCTCTCAGCTCGGGATGGCCATAAACCATGATCCGCGGCACAGTCGGGCCGCTGCTCCTCCGGCAGGGACCCAACAAGCGGCAGATCTTTCCCTTTCTTTTCCCACTGCTTCAGGTCTTTTCTGATTTGTTTAGAGTATATTTCCTGGGAACGTTGTTATCCTGTTAGCATTTTGTTCTCTCATTAATCTATTCTCCTCTGCACAAAATGACAAGACGGAAAAAATCAACTCAACAAAAAGAACAAGAAGTAGTACCGACTGCCAGGGACCTACTCAATACGGACATTAGTACGATGTCAGATCTAGAGTTCAGAATCATCACTTTAAAGATACTAGCTGCGCTTGAAAAAAGCATGGAAGTTATTAGAGAAGCCCTTTCTGGAGAAGTAAAAGAACTAAAATCTAACCAAGTAGAAATCAAAAAGGCTATTAATGAGGTGCAATCAAATATGGGGGCACTAACTGCTAGGATAAATGAGGCAGAAGAGAGAATCAGTGAGATAGAAGACCAAATGATGGAAAATAAAGAAACTGAGAAAAAGAGAGATAAACAACTACTGGATCATGAGGGCAGAATTCGAGAGATAAGCGACACCATAAGACGAAACAACATCAGAATAATTGGGATCCCAGAAGAAGAAGAGAGAGAGGGGCAGAAGGTATAATGGAGCAAATTATAGCAGAGAACTTCCCTAATCTGGGGAAGGAAACAGGCATTAAAATCCAGGAAGCACAGAGAACCCCTCTCAAAATCAATAAAAATAGGTCAACACCCCGACATCTAATAGTAAAACTTAAGAGTCTCATAGACAAAGAGAAAATCCTGAAAGCAGCTCGGGAGAAGAGATATGTAACCTACAATGGTAGAAACATTAGATTGGCAACAGACCTATCCACAGAGACCTGGCAGGCCAGAAAGGACTGGCAGGATATATTCAGAGCACTAAATGAGAAAAATATGCAGCCAAGAATACTCTATCCAGCTAGGCTGTCATTGAAAATAGAAGGAGAGATAAAAAGCTTCCAGGACAAACAAAAACTAAAGGAATTTGCAAACACGAAACCAGCCCTACAAGAAATCTTGAAAGGGGTCTCTAAGCGAAGACAGACCCTAAAAGCAACATAGACCAGAAAGGAACACAGACAATATACAGTAATAGTCACCTTACAGGCAATACAATGGCACTATATTTATATCTTTCAATAGTTACCCTGAATGTAAATGGGCTAAATGTCCCAATCAAAAGACACAGGCTATCAGACTGGATTAAAAAACAAGATCCATCGATATGCTGTCTGCAAGAGATTCATTTTAGACCCAAAGACACCCCCAGATTGAAAGTAAGGGGGTGGAAACCATTTACCATGCTAATGGACACCAAAAGAAAGCTGGGGTGGCAATCCTTATATCAGACAAATTAGATCTTAAACCAAAGACTGTAATAAGAGATAAGGAAGGACATTATATCCTACTTAAAGGGTCTATCCAACAAGAAGATCTAACAATTGTAAATATCTATGCCCCTAACATGGGAGCAGCCAATTATATAAGGCAATTAATAACAAAAGCAAAGAAACGCATCGACAACAATACAATAATAGTGCGGGACTTTAACACCCCCCTCACTGAAATGGACAGATCGTCTAAGCAAAAGGTCAACAAGGAAATAAAGACTTTAAATGACACACTGGACCAAATGGACTTCACAGACATATTCAGAACATTCCATCCCAAAGCAACGGAATACACATTCTTCTCTAGTCCCCATGGAACATTCTCCAGAATAGATCACATCCTAGGTCATAAATCAGGTCTCAACCGGTACTAGAAGATTGGGATCACTCCCTGCCTATTTTCAGACCACAATGCTTTGAAACTAGAACTCAATCACAAGAGGAAAGTCAGAAAGAACTCAAATACATGGAGGCTAAAGAGCATCCTACTGAAGAATGAATGGGTCAACCAGGAAATTAAAGAAGAATTAAAAAAATACATGGAAACCAATGAAAATGAAAACACAACTATTCAAAATCTTTGGGATGCAGCAAAGGCAGTCCTAAGAGGAAAGTATATAGCAATACAAGCCTTTCTCAAGAAACAAGAAAGGTCTCAAGTACACAACCTAACCCTACACCTAAAGGAGCTGGAGAAAGAACAGCAAATAAAGCCTAAACCCAGCAGGAGAAGAGAAATCATAAAGATCAGAGCAGAAATCAATGAATTAGAAACTAAAAGAACAGTAGAACAGATCAACGAAACTAGGAGCTGGTTCTTTGAAAGAATTAACAAGATTGATAAACCCCTGGCCAGACTTTTCAAAAAGAAAAGAGAAATGACCCAAATCAACAAAATCATGAATGAAAGAGGAGAGATCACAACCAACACCAAAGAAATACAAACAATTATAAGAACATATTATGAGCAACTCTATGCCAGCAAATTCGATAACCTGGAAGAAATGGATGCATTCCTAGAGATGTATCAACTACCAAAACTGAACCAGGAAGAAATAGAAAACCTGAACAGACCTATAACCACTAAGGAAATTGAAGCAGTCATCAAAAATCTCCCAAAAAACAAAAGCCCAGGGCCAGATGGCTTCCCAGGGGAATTCTACCAAACATTTAAAGAAGAATTAATACCTATTCTTCTGAAACTGTTCCAAAAATAGAAATGGAAGGAAAACTTCCAAACTCATTTTATGAGGCCAGCATTACCTTGATCCCAAAACCAAAGACCCCATCAAAAAGGAGAATTACAGACCAATATCCCTGATGAACATGGATGCAAAAATTCTCACCAAAATACTAGCCAATAGGATCCAACAGTACATTAAAAGGATTATTCACCACGACCAAGTGGGATTTATCCCTGGGCTGCAAGGTTGGTTCAACATCCGCAAATCAATCAACGTGATACAATACATTAACAAAAGAAAGAACAAGAATCATGTGATCCTCTCAATAGATGCAGAAAAAGCTTTTGACAAAGTACAGCATCCTTTCTTGATCAAAACTCTTCAGAGTATAGGCATAGAGGGTACATACCTCAATATAATAAAAGCCATCTATGAAAAACCTACAGCGAATATCATTCTCAATGGGGAAAAACTGAGAGCTTTCCCCCTAAGGTCAGGAACGCGGCAGGGATGTCCACTATCACCACTGCTATTCAACATAGTATTGGAAGTCCTAGCCACAGCAATCAGACAACAAAAAGAAATCAAAGGCATCCAAATCGGCAAAGAAGTCAAACTCTCACTCTTTGCAGATGATATGATACTTTATGTGGAAAACCCCAAAGACTCCACCCCAAAACTGCTAGAACTCATACAGGAATTCAGTAAAGTGGCAGGTTATAAAATCAATGCACAGAAGTCAGTGGCATTCCTATACACCAACAACAAGACAGAAGAAAGAGAAATTAAGGAGTCGATCCCATTTACAATTGCACCCAAAACCATAAGATACCTAGGCATAAATCTAACCAAAGAGGCAAAGAATCTGTACTCAGAAAACTACAAAATACTCATGAAAGAAATTGAGGAAGACACAAAGAAATGGAAAAACGTTCCATGCTCATGGATTGGAAGAACAAATATTGTGAAGATGTCAATGCTACCTAGAGCAATCTACACATTCAATGCAATCCCCATCAAAATACCATCCACTTTTTTCAAAGAAATGGAACAAATAATCCTAAAATTTGTATGGAACCAGAAAAGACCCCGAATAGCCAGAGGAATGTTGAAAAAGAAAAGCAAAGCTGGCGGCATCACAATTCCGGACTTCAAGCTCTATTACAAAGCTGTCATCATCAAGACAGTATGGTACTGGCACAAAAACAGACACATAGATCAATGGAACAGAATAGAGAGCCCAGAAATGGACCCTCAAATGTATGGTCAACTAATCTTCGACAAAGCAGGAAAGAATGTCCAATGGAACAAAGACAGTCTCTTCAACAAATGGTGTTGGGAAAATTGGATAGCCACATGCAGAAGAATGAAACTGGACCATTTCCTTACACCACACACAAAAAATAGACTCCAAATGGTTGAAAGACCTCAATGTGAGAAAGGAGTCCATCAAAATCCTAAAGGAGAACACAGGCAGCAACCTCTTTGACCTCAGCTGAAGCAACTTCTTCCTAGAAACATCGCCAAAGGCAAGGGAAGCAAGGGCAAAAATGAACTATTGGGACTTCATCAAGATAAAAAGCTTTTGCAAAGCAAACAGTCAACAAAACCAAAAGACAACAGACAGAATGGGAGAAGATATTTGCAAATGACATATCAGATAAAGGGCTAGTATCCAAAATCTATAAAGAACTCATCAAACTCAACACCCAAAGAACAAAGAATCCAATCAAGAAATGGGCAGAAGACATGAACAGACATTTTTCCAAAGAAGACATCCAAATGGCCAACAGACACATGAAAAAGTGCTCAATATCGCTCGGCATCAGGGAAATCCAAATCAAAACCTCAATGAGATACCACCTCACACCAGTCAGAATGGCTAAAATTAACAAGTCAGGAAACGACAGATGTTGGCGGGGATGAGGAGAAAGGGGAACCCTCCTACACTGTTGGTGGGAATGCAAGCTGGTGCAGCCACTCTGGAAAACAGTATGGAGGTTCCTCAAAAAGTTGAAAATAGAGCTACCATACGATCCAGCAATTGCACTACTGGGTATTTACCCCAAAGATACAAAAGTAGGGATCCGAAAGGGTCCATGCACCCCGATGTTTATAGCAGCAATGTCCACAATAGCCACACTGTGGAAAGAGCCAAGATGTCCATCAACAGATGAATGGATAAAGAAGATGTGGTATATATATATACAATGGAATATTATGCAGCCATCAAAAAGAATGAGATCTTGGCATTTGCAACGACGTGGATGGAACTGGAGGGTATTATATTGAGCGAAATAAGTCAAACAGAGAAAGACATGTATCATATGACCTCACTGATATGAGGAATTCTTGATCTCAGGAAACAAACTGAGGGTTGCTGGAGTGGGAGGTGGGGTGGGAGGGATGGGGTGACTGGGTGATAGACACTGGAGAGGGTATGTGCTCTGGTAAGCGCTGTGAATTGTGCAAGACTGTTGAATCTCAGATCTGTACCTCTGAAACAAATAATGCAATATATGTTAAGGAAAAAAAAAAAAGGAAGAAGAAGGTAGCGGGAGGGGAAGAATGAAGCGGGGGAAATCGGAGGGGTAGACGAACCATGAGAGACGATGGACTCTGAAAAACAAACAGGGTTCTAGAGGGGAGGGGGGTGGGAGGATGGGTTAGCCTGGTGGTGGGTATTGAGGAGGGCACATTCTGCATGGAGCACTGGGTATTATGCACAAACAATGAATCATGGAACACTACATCTAAAACTAATGATGTAATGTATGGGGATTAACATAAGAATTAAAAAAAAAAAGTAGAGAGGAACGTTAGGGACCTCAGAGAGGGTCCAGTAAAAACCCTGCTGAGGGGCACCTGGGTGGCTCAGTCAGTTAAGCATCTGCCTTCTGCTCAGGTCATGATCCCAGGGTCCTGGGATCAAGCCCCGCCATCAGGCTCCCTGCTCTGCGGGAAGCCTGCTTCTCTTCCCTCTCTTGTCGTGTCTCTGTCAAATAAATAAAATCTTAAAAAAAAAAAAAAAGAATGAGTGGCAGAGATCAATATGTAAACCAAGGCCTGAGATCTAAAAAACCAAAGGAGGTGAATTTAGTTCATCCAAGGACCCAGGAGGATGAGCACTTTCAAGAAATGATTCCTCATAAACACATATTACAAACCCAAGGTGGGCTTGGTTGACTTAATTTAATATTGGTCCCTCTTCCTTTGAACCTCATTTTCTTGTAACAGGAAATACAAAATGGCAGCATGACTACTAACCTTTTTCATCACAAATACATTTATCCCCCTGCAAATTACCTCAGTGATTGATTCTATTCCTTTTTTCTCTTTCTGTCCTAAATCCCTCCTCCTTCCCATAGCTACCTCTTCAAACCCCTACCCTTCTATGAGGTTTTCTTCTGAATCAATAAAACCAGCTTGGCCCCACACAACGCCATGTAAGGTGTCTTATCCAAAAGCATCAATTCTATCAATCTTGCATCTGTGGGCAATTTTATTTTGTGAAACACACAGAAAAAGAATACTTACAAGGGGTAACATAAGACTATTAGTCCCCTTCATATAGTGGTAACAGTGGAACCGGACGACACAAGGAATCCTACAGCTGGAGGATTTAAGGACTGAAGAGTCCTTAAACAGGCCATTCAAACCACCACCACCACCTTCACAGAGCAACCTCCTTAGGCTCTGACAACAAGAAACAATTCGAAAAGCATCCAGAGATAAACTTTAACATGAACTTTAAATAAAACTGTTTGCATGTCTTCTCTTGTCAGTTCAGTAACCCCATTTCCACAGTCTGTGCTTGTATTTTTATTTTTCTATTTCTGTTTCTATTTTATTTGTGTCTTTTGACCCTTCTATATACTCCTCTTGGTTCTGCAAATCCCCCTCTCCTGAAATGCCAGACTATCCACTAGGTTTCAATAGGGTCTGAATAAGAAAAAGAAAACATTTTTCTAAGCTCCTCCATACTATATTCTTAACTGGGCATCTGAGTTGCTTTTTATCAAATTACCCAAAAGCCTACTAGCAAGTAAATATTATTGTTAATATTTTCATACAGTATATTCTCTGTCTTTTTTCTCTGTAGAGGTATGGATGGATCAATAGGGGGAGGGGGGTGTTCTGAATCGCATTGCTTGTATTTTTGTAAACTTTTTTACTCAACAATATCTTCTGAACATCTTTCTATATCATTAAAATTGATCAACGTCATTGTTCTCATGCTCTTACGGTATTCCATCATCTACATGCCATAACTTATTTAAATCCAGGATGAATCCTGCCTTCTGAGAAGTTGCTTCTTTTTTTTTTTTTAAGATTTTTTATTTATTTATTTGAGACAGAGAGTACGAGAGAGAGAGAGCACATGAGAGGGGGGAGGGCCAGAGGGAGAAGCAGGCTCCCCGCCGAGCAGGGAGCCCGATGCGGGACTCGATCCCGGGACTCCAGGATCGTGACCTGAGCCGAAGGCAGTCGCTTAACCGACTGAGCCACCCAGGCGCCCGAGAAGTTGCTTCTTCAGTCTGGTTCAAAGTGTTGATTATTCCAACAGTTCCTAAGTGGCCTTCCTGTCTGTTTTCCCCCCTATGGTGCATTATCCACATCACAGCTGACCTTACCCCCTCCTAAAACACAGGGAGGATCGTGCTACTCCCCTTTTTACAACCCTCCTACTACTCTTTAGTAAAATCCAAACTCCTTCCCAGGGCATCCAAGACCCTCCCAGAACCTAACCTGGGATTCTTGCTCCATTCCCAGCATCCCCATCTCTCCCAGCCCGTGACGTAACAGACTTCTCACCACTTCCTGCTCACTCTATGAAAACTCAAGCCTCTGTGCCTTCCTGTAATGTCCTTCCCCACCTGGTCCACATGGCTAATTCTCACTCCTCTTTTAAGATCCTCCTCCACAGCCTTTCGTGCCAAGAGCAGAGTTAGCTGCTTTCTTTTCTCTGTCTATGAAGCCATTTCTATATTTCTATACAATGGCAGTCATCATATTGTATTATAATTTTTTATGTAAATATTTACCTCTCCCACAATCCTGGCTTTATCCCTAATGTTTTGTACGTTAACCTTCCTCAATAAATGTTTGTTGAGGTGAATTCAATCCCTCAACCTGTGGACCAGGCATACAGTTGGATGGGATCAAACATTCAGTGCAGCTGAAGTTCTGAGTCCCAAGGATGAAGTGCATTTCCACCCCTACAGCTGTAGCCCTGACATCAGCAGCAATTGACATTGCTAATCTACGTTTTCTCCACTAACTTCCAGCTTGTATGCAAGGGACAGAGTCTAAAGGATGGTATCACTAATAACATTTGAACTCTTTCTATTGTAAGGAGGGAATGATGAATTCAGGCATTGTGTCCAACATCCCATGATAATCGAAAACTCTTGGAAGAGGTACACAATTGAGAGAGCCATCAATACTGTTACAGAAAACAATAAAAGTCGGGCAACAATATAGAGGTAACATTTAAATGTGAATATTGGCAAATGTGAAACATTTCATTAACTTTACCAGTCTTTATGACTTCCTTTTCTTTTCGTCTTCCAAGAAATAACACAGAACTTTCTGCTGAACAATCCACCAAGAAATATCAAATGACTTAGTCTTAGACGGTGTTTTCAGGAAACAAAAGAGAGAGAGAGAGAGAGAGAGAGATGTCTAGACAACATTGGTTTCGGTGATATCAATATTTAGTTTCTAGTTTCCTCTTAGGCTTAGTGAAGCATGACAATTGTTTTTTCAATAAAATACAGTCCTACAGCACTGCAATACTAATCATGTGGTGTTCTGCGTTGCTTTGTACCGTTCTCATGCTGTTCCTAATTGCCACTGATTTATTGGATGCTTGGCCTCCTAAGCATGTTCATATGGACACTGAAACCCAATGAAATCAAAATCAACGCTGTGATAACGTGAGTCTGAAAAACATATAAATGTTGCCAACTTAATGATCCTTTCCTTAACAAACCACTAGACATACCCAAACTCAGACTTCCCCTAAGTCAGTAAGAAGAACCGTGTTTCGTTTACTGTTCCACTTTTTAAAGAACTGTAACAAAGAAATCGAGACGTGCACAAATCCTAAGTGCACAGCGCAGTAAATGTGCACAAAGGAAGCCCACCAACGTAACCAGGACGTAAATCATACACAACACCCCCAAAGCTGCTCTTGCCTGCTCTCTCCAGCCCACCTACTTAAGTAACTCATATTCTGGTACATTAGCTTTGCGGTTTTCTGAACTTCACATAAAGGGACTCAGTACAACATACACTCTTGTGTCTGGTTTCTTTTGCTCCAAATGATCTTGCTGAGATGCATCTTTGTTTTTGCGTGTGCCAAGAGTTTGCTTCTTGTCATTCCTCCATAGAAGCCCTCTTTTTTTTCTTTTTCTTTCTTTCTCTCTTTTTTGTTTTTTGGGGTTTTTTTTTGTTTTGTTTTGGTTTTTGGGGTTTTGGGTTTTTTGTTTGTCTATTTCAGGAGCATCCACACAAACAAGCCAGCCTACTGAGGAAAACACTTTGAGACACGTGGCACTCGGTGTTAGAATATAAAAGTTTTTGCCAAAAGAGGAAACAGTGAATAAGATGACCTTTTGAAATAACCCAAAGTCAACTTTTAAGAAGCAGCTGTTTGAGACGAGAAATGGAACAGCAAAAAGAGCCCTGTGAGATAAGCCAGAAAAATGGTCTTGGAAAGAAATGCCCAGAACTGGAACATCTATCTTGGTTCAAAAGCAAATAAAATTGGCCCTTTGGAAAAGATTTTGATTCAGGCTGTCTTTGCTCTCATCTCTTTCACAAATTCTCGCTTTTTTTCCTGCTTCTGCCGTTCTGCAACTGTTCTGAAGGCCACACCTCCGCGGGCGACCGGGTTTTGCCACACCTTTTCTCACACTGTATGGTACATGACCAACAATTCCTCACATAAAAAGGCATTTTCATTCTGTTTCTCCCTCTTTTATTTTATCTTATTTTTTTTCAAGATACTTTCATTTTTAAGTAATCTCTACACCCAACGTGGGGCTTGAACCTGCAACCCTGAGATCAAGAGTCACACACGCTACCGACCAAGCCATCCAGGGGCCCTCTGTTTCTGCTTCTTTTTAAACACAGGTTATTAAAAGCTTTCTTCTTTAAACATAGGTTATCAAAGGCTTTCTTTCTATAAAAAAGTAAGTTTTTGTATTTCCATTACGGTGAGCTACCATGTCATATAAGTTTATAAAATTAATAAACTGTTGCTAGCAGCTAATTCTAATATTTAAGATACAGAAATTTTTACTAGTGCTTCATAAAATTACATGCATTTAAAACATAAATTATTTTTATTCCATTATGATAATGTTTATTAGGGCAATTATCAAAATAATCTCATAAATATCAGTGCCATATACTGAATATAAAAATACCCTTTTCTTCTCCCTTACAAAAAATCCAAATTCACGAAAAAAAACTTTCACTAGTTTTAATACAACTCATTTGAGGTACATTTACTATAGTTTTTAAAATAGATTAATTGGGGGGCGCCTGGGTGGCTCAGTCGTTAGGCGTCTGCCTTCGGCTCAGGTCATGATCCCGGGGTCCTGGGATCGAGTCCCGCATCGGGCTCCCTGCTCGGCAGGAAGCCTGCTTCTCACTCTCCCACTCCCCCTGCTTGTGTTCCTGCTCTCACTATCTCTCTCTCTGTCAAATAAATAAATAAAAAAAAAAAAAAATCTTTAAAAAAAAATAAAATAGATTAATTGGGGCACCTGGGTGGCTCAGTCGTTAAGCGCCTGCCTTCGGCTCAGGTCATGATCCCAGGGTCCTGGGATCAAGCCCCGCATCGGGCTCCCTGCTCGGCGGGAAGCCTGCTTCTCCCTCTCCCACTCCCCCTGCTTGTGTTCCTGCTCTCACTATCTCCCTGTCTGTCAAATAAATAAAATCTTTCAAAAATAAATAAATAAATAAATAAATAAAATAGATTAGTTGATTCCAGTGAATCTGGGGAAATTTTTTTTTTTTAATCTAAGCTTTTCCCTAAACCATTCCACTTAGAGAAGGTTAACTCAAGTTGTCACAGATTTAAACTATTTATCAGGAACGGGAATAGGCATGTTGGGATATTTACCACAGAAGAGAGACGGTAGGTGTGATTGGTCACCACAGGAGTAGTCTGATTTCTGGTTTGTTTGTTTTTATTTCTGGTTTTAAAACCAAATACAGATATAAGAGGGCATCCAAAGTTCATTTCATTGGCTACCCAAATATACGGTAGTAAATTAAAAGTGGTCTTAAATTATTTTAGCTCTTTCCATCAGGAGAGTGAGTCTACTTCCCCACAAGTGAGTCACCTTGTGATTGCTTTGACCAACAGACTGAGGCAGATGGGATGAATGTGGCTCTGAGTTCAGCCTTCAAGAGCCTTGCCACTTTGAGGCCACCCCCCTGGATCTGCTGCTTCCACAGGAGAAAGCTTCTGCTAGCCTCCTGGGGGAAGACAGCGTGTGGAGCAAAGACAAGCTCTCTGGGCTGCAGTCCCTGATGGGTAATTGTTTGTATCAACCTGACCGACCTCACAGATGCCCAGATAGCTAGTAAAACATGTCTTGGTGTGTCTGTGAGGATGTTTCTGGAAGAGATTAGCATCTGACTCGGTAGATTGAGTGAAGAGATCTGAGCTCACCACTGGGGGCAGGCAGCGTCCAATCTGTTGGAACAAAAAGGGCGAGAAAGGACAGCTTCTCCTTCTTTTTCAGCTGGGACAACCATTCTCCTGCCCTCAGACACTGGAGCTCCTGGTTCTCGGCCTTCAGGCTTGGACTGATTTATACCACCAGCCTCCCTGGCTCTCCAGCTTGCAGATGGCAGACTGTGGGACTTCTCAGCCTCCATAACTGCCTGAGCCAATCCCTATAATAAATCTCCTCATGTATATCTACATGTATTCTATTGGTTCTGTTTCTCTGGGGAACCCTGACTGATACACCAACCAACAAGCATGCAGAAGACAACAACTATGTGCATATGCCCCAGGTAAGCAGCAGAAGAAAATGCCCAGCTGAGTCCAGCCTAACTTTATGAAGAACAACAACAACAAATTTCTCATGTAAGCCCCTAAATTTGAGGGAGGTTTGTGATACATCAACAGGTCAATGAGAGAGGCACCCAGAACCCATTTCATGATGTGACATACCCATTCAGTGAGGAAAACAGGCTAGTATAGTTGGGGTTTCACTATCTGGTCTCCTATCTCACATTTCTACTTCAGTTTTCTGCCTAATTTAGTCCCAATTTATTTCAAATTGGAGCAACTATACTTAACTCCTAGTATCTGCCTCTCCCCCCATTTACTTCCCAAATCAATCCCGCTTCCATGTTACCACCTAAGACAAATACACCTAAGATCCTAATTAAACTTCTCCCTGCCACCACTCTTCCTTTCAACCACACTTCTGCAAATGGGATAGAGTCCTGAGCCTACCCTTCATAACCCTTCATGAGACCCTACCCCAAAGCAGAAAAGGCAGGAGGATTGACCCATTGGTCCCCTTTCCCACTGATCTAGAGTTGCTCCCAGATGTGTTAACCTCCCCTGTGCTTCCCAGCTGGGCATATGCCATAACCTAGAAAGTTCCTTACAGCACCTATAGCCCCAAGGAAATCCTGGGGCATTAGGTGAAGCACTTGAAGGGGAACCTTATCACCTTAAAAGGAGTGGAAGCCTGCATGGAACTGTCCAGGACGGCTACAGCTGAAATCTGAGGGCAGCCAAGCACACGTGAATCACTGTGCCAGCCACACCTGCTATTCTGAGTCTGCAGTCTTATATAAAAGATCTCCTGGGACATCGATGGAGCCCCTGAGGTGGTCATGCAAACTTTGGATCTCCATGAATTACTGAAGCTTCTGCTTTCAGACACTGCTACCCCAATTAAACTGATCTGTGGCCAGGTTGCTCTTTCTAGGACAAACTTACTGCAAGACAACCAGAAACATCTCCATGGACAGCCACTTGATGTATGGTTATATTTTTTAAAAGAGCAAACCAAAAATTGGACAGAATCACCTGTCGTTTTCAGAACTTGTTTTCAGAACTCTGATGCCCAAGCCCCGCATCAAACCTGTAGAATTCTGAAATCTATAGGAGTGGGGGTATTTGTACAAGCTCACAGTGTGGTTCAGAGAGCAGAAAGCTTGAGGACAACCCGTTAAGAAAATGACTCTAAAACAGGATTCATTCACCACTGGGTGGCACCAGAATTTCAAAGATGAAAATTTCTACTCCGGCATAGTTTGCTTTGAGAGTACAGTAAGCTTATTTCCCTTTTCTCTCTATCCTCCACATCTCTCCAATTTTTTGAAAAGGGGTATATCACACCAACATAAATATTCCACTCAGTATCAGTGTGGCACTTTCTCCTTGAATTTATTTAGGTTATAACAGTCTTGTTCTGCAGGGACCTTGGAGGGGGCTATTTCAGCACTGTCCCCCCTCTTTCCCTTCACATCTTCCCTTCCAAGTGCAATGTCTGGAAGAAGAAAATCCACTGTGAGTACCGGCCTCAACAGCAAGGAGTGATTGGACAAAAAACAATTATATGACAGGTCCTGAAAGCCATATTTAGCCATTTGTAGTTTTCAATCCCTGCCCTTTCCCAAAAACCCTAACTTCAAAACTACACCAGAATCACATTTATCCTTTCCAAACTCCCACTGCCTCAGTGCAAAAGTATTTGACAACTTTTTAACAGCTTGGTCCTCTCTTTCTCAGAGCTTTGGCACATTAAAAAATCCCATACAGATAATAATGTCATTTAAAAATTTCTCTGAATAGTCCATTTGTTTTAAATCTGCTTGAGGTCACTGTATGTAGCCTTGCATGCATTTATTTTTAAATGTGCACTGAACAGAAATGGCTGGAAAAGATAACAGGACAAATAACATTTATTTTATCAATCCTATAAATATCTACTGAGCAACTGTATGTACCAGGCACTTTGATACATACTAGTGGGGAGATACGGGGTTGAACACAACAAGAAGATGGAAAGTCTCCTGGACTTATATTTCTAGTTGAGAGAAATATGGAGGGGGGTAGCAAATAAACGAATAAAATAATGAGAGTGACAACTCTTCCAAAAAGTAAAGCAGAATGAGGTGATAGTTTCAGCACAAGGTGGGATTAGTGTTGACAAGGTGGTCAGGGAAGGCATCCCTGAGGAATTAGCATGTGGACCAAGAATAAATGATGATAAGAAGAGCCATCTAGGCAGGGAATACAGCAAGGGCAGCAATCTGGGGTTGGACAAGCCTGGTACACGGCAGGTCAGGAAGGAAGCCAAGGTAGGGAAGCATCAGCCACATGAGGTTGGAGACATGAGCAAAGAGAGACCTTGTCAAGGCCAGAGACTGCAATCTCCATATATATGAAATGGGAAATCACCAGAAGGTTTTAAGGAGGAAAGCAACATGGTCTTATTCATTTATTTATTTATGGTAACAGAACATTTAATTACATCAGTTTCCCATCAACACACTAGTCATTTAATGATGATTACACTGGCCATTTCTACTGGTTGACAGGAGGCTCTTCCACCAAAGGCTCCCGTGGTTTCCAGTGTATCATTTTTCTTGCCAGACTTACTTCATTTGCAGCCTCAAGTATCCCCTCTGCTAGTTGGCCACCCTGAAGTTGGTCTTCTAATTTTTTTTTTTTTAAGATTTTATTTATTTGACAGAGAGAGACACAGCGAGAGAAAGAACACAAGCAGGGGGAGTGGGAGAGGGAGAAGCAGGCTTCCCACCGAGCAGGGAGCCCGATACGGGGCTCGATCCCAGGACCCTAGGATCATGACCTGAGCCGACGGCAGACGCTTAACAGCTGAGCCACCCAGGCGCCCCTGGTCTTCTAATTTCTTAACATCTGGCTCCACTTTAACCAGACTCCGCTTCTCATTTGCAATCTGTTTTGCATACGAGCCATAGGCTGCATTTTTAGGAATTTGCTCAAGAACATCAAGAGTCTTTGTGTACAACATTGTTAGCCATTTGTGTGGACTCTCACATATAACCAATCACACCAGGCAGGAGGTCTTCCTCAGCAAACCCACCGTGACAGCACCTACATATTTATTTTTTAGATCATCTCAGCTCCTGATTGCAAAGGAAGCCAAGAGAACAACTGGAACATGGCAGTAATTGTCTGCATGGGAGGTGATGGTAGCTTGACTAGAAATAGGCATAGCCATGGAGAGAAGTGGTCACATTCTGGAGTGTTCTGGCAGGACAGACTTGCTGATGGACTGCATGTGGGGAATGAGGGCATGAGAGAAATCAGCAACACCTCAATTCCTGTTTGATCAATGAGGTAGATGGGGAGACCAATTACGAAGGTTAAAACAGGCAAGAAAAGTCTAGAGGAAAACTCTCAATTTAAAACACTGGTTTGGTCACACAAAGTTTGAGATGTTTATTTAGTATGGGAACAGTCAGAGGGGAATTGTGAGAGTTAATAGTCATCAGCATATGATACTATTTAAAGCCTGGATAATATCCTATCATATCCTATAAATATCATATCATATAAATATTATTTAACAGCTGGATAATATCACCTAGAGAATGTGTACAGATAGAAAAGAGTATCAGGGACTGAGCCCACTGACTCTACATTGATGCTGTCCTGTTCCTCTCTCAATAAGACTGTACTGGTTATGGGAAAAAATGATGTCATTAAGATCAATATTGGTGAGAATAATAATATTCCATATGGTATTGCAAAAAATAAATAAGGGGGTGGCTGGGTGGCTCAGTTGGTTAAGCGACAGACTCTTGATTTTGGCTCAGGTCATGATCTGGGGGTCATGAGATCGAGCCCCACATCAGGCTCTGCACTGGGGTGGAGTCTGCTTAAGATTCTCTCTCGCTCTCCCTGTGCCCCTCCCCCCTCCCACTCACACGCAAGATTTCTCTCTCTCTCTCTCAAAAAGAAAAGAAAGAAAGAAGGACTACATAAAATATCTAAGTGTCTGACACAGTAGACAATCAAGAAAATATGATTTTTTTTTTTTCCTATTTCCTTCCTGGGTAAAAAATGGACTTGGCAGTAAATTGCAATAGAACCAAAATCTTTCTATTAGTTCAGATGTCTTTGCAGCCATAGGAAGTCATGGTAATCATCTGCCTCCACATTTCCAAAATGAGATTCTTCCTATAGGGTCTTAAGAGGTTTCCAGGATCTCTATTAAGCCTGAGTTAATAAAGTTGAACAGATTTCTCGAATGCAGACCTTCACAAAGGTCTTTAAGGGACAGACCTTGTATGCAGCATTTCCTGACTTTCACAAAGGCTAGAGAAATCGTCCACAGAGCACAGTTTAGGAAAACACTGACTGGCTCCATGCACGTATTCTATAGATGAGAAAACTGAGCACAAAGGGGATAAAGTCACCTGGCCTGGAGCTTGTTATAAAACCTACCGTTACTATGAAAGTGCTTGCCCCAACTTTCCCATCTGAGTGCCTATTCCTGCTATTTTCCTTAAAGATGAATCAATGAGTTAATGAGGGGTCAACAATAGGCTTCCCAGGTTGATAAGATGCCCCTGGTAGGCCTCAAGTTCCTTCCTGGGTCTGAAGGGCTCACGTGTGATTTATGAGGACCGGCCTAAGAATCACTATGTTACATATCCCTACCAAGAAAAGGGAGACAGATTTTCCATTTTTTTCTAAAGTACAAACTATTACTATATTTATGGCTTTGCTTCCAGTCATGTGTGTGACTTTGGATCCATCCACATCATGTCAAATCTCTGAACTTCCATTTATCTGGCTGTTAACAATAAGGGCAGTAAAATGAGAGTTAATATTTGCTAAAGCTTTGGCCCCTAACACAAAGTTTCTAAATCAGCAGAAACTATCTCTACCAGTGATCAAAAGAACCGTGGACTAACTTTCTTAAAAGCCTTATCTTCCCCATCACCGTTTTGCAGAAAAGAAAACTAGAGTACACAAATACTAAACCCTTAGTGGGTCAGAGGGCCTAGTGCCTGAGGCATGAGACAGGGTTGGAGGCCAGCTTTGTTGGTGCAGCCCCTTCAATGCAAAGCCCTCCAGTGTAGCTCATGGAGGGGTCAGAAGAAGGACTTCCGTAAAAAGACCTGAGAAGTGGCACCTGGGTGGCTCAGTCGTTAAGCGTCTGCCTTTGGCTCAGGTCATGATCCTAGGGTCCTGGGATCGAGCCCCGTATCAGGCTCCCTGCTCGGTGGGAAGCCTGCTTCTCCCTCTCCCACTCCCCCTGCTTGTGTTCCCTCTCTTGCTGTGTCTGTCAAATAAATAAAATCTTCAAAAAAAAAAAAAAAAGACCTGAGAAGAGCTAGCAGTGGGTACAGCCAAACAGGCGAGTGGGAGCACTACCCGAGAGGGTGGGTATGATGGTTTGGGGATGTAATGGCAACAGTTTGTAGGTCTACCAACTACAGCTTTGAGATCTTTAATACATGTCATCTACCTGATTTTAAAACTGTTTTTTCTTATTTCTAATGATAATCGGCTTCTGAAGTATATGGGACTATTATCCCACGAAGATTCCACTGCACTCCCTAAGTTCCCCATTGTCACTTACTGAAACTGAAGACACTCTCAAAGTACATTCATTTAGCTCAAACGGCTGACAACAGTTAAAAAATAATAGCCTATGGGAGGAGCTTCTATCATCTTATCCTATTAGTATTATGAATATAGGATGTGAAGCAGTTAGCTATGACTGCATAACCATCTCAGAACATATGGGTTTAAAAAGCTATTGTTTTGGGACGCCTGGGTGATGCAGTCGGTTAAGTGCCTGACTCCTGGTTTCGGCTCAAGTCGTGATCTCAGGGTCCTGGGATCGAGCCCAGCTTCTGGTTCCGCACTCAGCGTGGAGTCTGTTTGAGATTCTCTCTCCCTCTCCCTCTGCCCCTTCTGCTCATGCACTCTCTCTTTCTAAAGTAAATAAATAAATCTTTTTTAAAAAATAACTTGTTTCTCAGGAGGCTACGGGTTGGCAGGTAGTTCTACTGATCTAGTTTAGCCAGATTTTGTGCAGGCTCAGGCTGTGGCAGATGGCAGGTCCACTGGGAGCCGAGTGCTCCATGATGGCTAAAATGACTCAGCTCTCCTCCATGTGGCCTCACATGGAGCATGCCCCAAACTCAGACATGTTGTCATGGTGACCAGAGGGAAGCCAGAGAGGAAGCAGAAACATGCAAGGCTTCTTGCGGTCTACACTCAGAATCATCACATCATCACTTCTACCGCACTGTACTGGCCAAATCAAGTCACAAGACCAGCCCAAGTTAGGGTGGGCAGGAACTACAAGGTTACTGGACAGGGGTATGGATAGAGGACATTAAATTAATTGAGATCATCGATGCCTTCAATCTAACACAGGGTGGAAGGGCAAAATTTGATTCAAAGAGTAGAAAAGGGAGGATAGAGAATAAAAGTTATCTGCATTCTTAATAATCTCATGCCTGGAAATCTCATTCTGTTATCGAGGCCTCAAACTCAAGCAAACTGGACTCTTCACATGTAAATCTTTGTCTCAGTTTTTTCTGTGCAAGTAAATCATCTACACAGATGATTGTGTTTTACAATGGTCACAGATTAAAATTCACGAAATACTTAAAATATTTTATCACTTGAGTTCAGCCCAATAATTGTTTGGCTTTTTGTCTGATACAGAATAAAAAAAAAAACTTTAATGTCCTTTTTTTATTCTTCTAATTAAGGAGCCACTGTAGTATTTGCATTAGTGATATGGTGGAACACCTAAAAAGAAAGAAAAATAAAAAAGATTAACTTCACTGTGAAAGAGCCTTCTCTAGTATGACAGATTTATCATCAGTCAATATTTATATTTGAACCCCCACTGTGAGCAAAGAACCATGACAAATACAGTACAAAACACATTTCTTTAAAAATATACTCTGAAAAAAATAAATAAAATAAAAATAAAAGTATCTTCTGATTATAGAAAGTGCAGATGAGGCAGGGGTGATAAAAACACTGCTAATATCATTTAACAATGAATATCAAAGCTGTTGTGTTGGGCATATTTTTTTTAAGATTTAATTTTTTATTTGGCAGAGAGAGAGAGAGAGAAGCACAGCAGGGGGAGGGGCAGAGGGAGAAGCAGGCTCCCCACTGAGCAGAGAGCCCAAGGTGGGGCTCCATCCCAGGACCCCAGGATCATGACCTGAACCGAAGGCAGATGCTTAACTGACTGAGCCATCCAGGAGCCCCGGGCATGTTTAATTTAAAGAATGTCTAGTCATGCAAACAGGAGGAAGCTGAAGCCCATTTAGGGAGAATGAGGGAGGAATCTCTGAGGTAGCACATACTCAATATCTTCTAAAGGGAGGAAAGACAACAAGATTGGAATAAGACCTAGGTCCCCATGAGTAAGGGGTCAGTGTAAGTGACCCCACACCAGCATCAACATAAGATGAAGTTCTTGAGGCGAGAAGGTAATGTGATCTTAGGAATCACACAGAATGTCGCTGTGGTCATTTACTGAACCACACATGTGTGTTTCAGGTGTGGCTGATCACGTCTGTCTGAGCAGAGTCTGAAAGAGAAACCTTCTGTTGTAGCTCTTAGTATAGTGAGGGAAGAACAGGCCACTTGGCTGAAAGGGCTGTCACTGGCCAGATCAGGAGTAAACTCTAAGTTCCTTCCTGGTACTCCCCAGAGTTTCTTGGAGATCAGGTGGCCTCTAAAAGATGTGGAAAAGGGAGCAGGCCCTGCCAACAAGGAGGAGCATCCAGCACAACTTTCGAGCACAGATCATGTTCTACAAGAGCCTGCTCCAGAAGAGGGAAGTGAAGCCAACGGACCCAGACCAGGAATTGTAAGTGTCAGGTCTCAGACCTAGGGCGGGGGAAAACAGAGGAGAAGGGAGTGTTGCCTCTTTGTATAGAAAAGGTCTCTTTAGCATCTCAAGGACAGGAAGCCTCCATGCGACCGGAGGTCTGTGGTTGCCCACCTTTATCATCAAGGGCTGGAGAAAAAACAAGAGTGATCCCACACACTTTAGGAACCTAGGACATATTAACTTATGACACAAGTGTATTTTGCTTATAGGGTTATTGCATAGAAGAACTGGCAGGGTTTGAGGGTTTTCATGTTATTCAAGCTGAAAAAAGAAAACTCAAGCAGAGGGGGACAAGAAGCAATGCTAGGAAAGCCTTGAAAAGCATGGTTGCAATCCAGGACTCAGTTTGTTCAAGAGAACTCAGGATTTTCCAGTGAAGGGAAAATGGGATAGAAAGAAAGAGAAGAAAGGAAAGAAAAGAAAGGGGAGGGAGAGCACCAAATCCTAACCACTAGACCACCAGGGAGCATCAGAAGGAAGGAAGGAAGGAAGGGAGGGAGGGAGGGAGGGAGGAAGGAAAAAAAATACAATTAAGAAAAAAGAAAGAAAATGGGATTATAACACACTTGCACTGTCCTGTCACACTTACCGTGTCGACCTGTAAGTTTTGGTTTTAAGTTCCTTTTAATCTAGAAAGATAGGTTTGGTTTTAGGTTAGATTTCTTTGACTTCCTTATAAGCAGGCACGATGGCTGGGGCTTTTAGTCTTTTGACTTCTGCTTTGTTTTCTACTTTAAATTTAGCAAAACTGCTAGCAGAGTACCGATTATATGTAGAGGAATTTAATTTTTTAAAAATTCCTCAGGAGTTCCAACTATAATTGCTCAAAGAGTCCTGTCTTAAAAAGAAAGAGAATTTTATAGGCAGGTTGTTCGGCTCAGCCCAGACCTAGAGCAATCAAGAGAAAGCCTCCAGAAACCCATTTAAAGGCATCACCATGGGTACACACAAACACTGTGAAGACACTGTCCATGAGACGCGACAGGGGAACAGAAAATATAATATAAAATGTAAATGGATTGAGGGGACAAGGAACCATGTGCTTTACTTTACTTCCAGGAGACTGTGTGTAAATAATTGAAAGACACAGGGCTTTGGATTCCACAATCCTGCCCTGAATCCCAGCTCTGCAGCCGTTTCACTGAATGTGTGGACTAGGAAAAAGAGACAATGTATTTTGAGTTTGGTTATCTTATCTTCAAAATGGTGAGAAACATACCTATTCCCTAGCATTATTAAGAGGATTAAGTAAGTTTCTCTGTGTGAAGTGCCAGGCATATAGAAATTTAACAATGATTAAATTCCCTTCCAGTCTTTATCCTCTGCCCCTGGAAACCCAACAAAAACACTAGAACACAGTTTCACAGATAAATAGCCTATGTCTCCGCAGCCATCAAGAGATGGTTCAGTCCAATCACCAAACTCCACCTTAATTTACAGCGTTTTCATGGGTGTGTCAGGCAGAGGTAGAATTCAAACTCTGGTTTACCAGAAATCTCAAAATGACATCTGAGCTGTCTGGGCTAAATGCTCACTGTGCCTGTGGGGGAGATGGTAAGCATCTGGATCTGTATTTGAGTCTCAGCCTTGTCACTCACAAGCTAGGAGACACGGGATGAGTTCATTAAACTCTCTGAGCCTCAGCCTTCTCCTCTGCAAAATGAGGACGATACCTCTCTTCCAGACTCACCTCCGGTACTGCACACAAGCGTGTTAGGAAGCCAACCACCATCACCACAAACACGGTGGCCTTTCAAAAATTCTGCCCCAAAAAACAAAAAACAAAAAAACGAAACAAAACCTGCCCATTGGCCACCCGACTGGGTCGTCTTCTGCATTGTTTGATAACTAGTAGAGAATATTTTTTGTTTATTAGCCATGTGCATTTTTTCTTCCACAAATTAATTGCACGCTTATGACCCAACTCATATCTTAAAAGATCCTATGAGCTCAATTCTCAAGACCAAACCATTACAGATAACACTGTCTCCGTCCCCTTCCGAAGTCAGCCCAGCTGCTCTTCACTGTTTTAAAACCTTGGGGGATGAATGGCAAATTGAAGACATGTAATCAACAGTAACACAGAAATGCATTAGTATATGAATCTCTATCTCTTTGCCTGTCCTTAAATGATGGTAATTCATGCTCTTCTAAATGCCTGGAGATTCTGTAGAGAGGCATCATTATTAGTGTTCTTTGTTATTACCATTGTTACAAACAGGTGAAATAAACAACCATCTAAAAAACAGGATGTCAAGGGGCACCTGGGTGGCTCAATTGTTAAGCCTCTGCCTTTGGCTCAAGTCATGATCCCAGGGTCCTGGGGTCGAGCCCCACGTTGGGCTCCCTGCTCAGGGGAGTCTGCTTCTCCCTCTTCCACTCCACCTGCTCTCCCTCTCTCTCTTTTTCTCTCTCTCTGTCAAATAAATAAATCTTTAAAAAATAAAAATAAAAAACATGATGTTGGGATTATCAAGAATGATAAGAGGGAAAATACTAAAAACTCTGGCCCTGGATTTACATAGAGATGCATAAAAAAGATAAAAGTCCATCTCTTCAAAAGGAACAGTGATGTAGAATAAGTCGCTAATTATATTGTTAAAAGTAATCAGTTAGCCAGAGACAAATCCTAACATTTGTGGTCAATTCATTTTCAACAAAGGGGACAAGACAATTCAATAAGAAAAGAACAGTCTTTTCAACAAGAGTGCCAGCAAAAACTGGCAAAGGAGTCAAGTACCAGGACAATGTACAAAAGAATGAAGCTGGACCCCTACCTCACAACACACATAAGAATCAACACAAAATAGATCCAAGACCTTCTGCTTACATAAATGTTAAAACTATAGTACTCTCAGAAGAAAACATAGGAGGAAAGCTTCGTGAGCTCAGGTTAGGCAATTATTTCTTAGGTCTGACACCAAAAGCACAAGTGATAAAAGAGAAGACTGATAAATTGGACTTCATCAAATTTAAAAACTTTGTGCTTCACTATCACCAAAGTGAACAGACAAAACCTATAGAATGGGAGAAAATATTTGCAAATCACATTTCTGAACAGAGACTTATATCCAGAACACATAAAGCATACAGCTCAATAATAAAAAGACAACCCAGTTTGAAAATGGGCAAAGTATTTGAATCAGTTTTTCTCTAAAACAGGTATGCAAATGGCCAATAAGCACAGAAAAGATGCTCAACATCATTAGTCATTAGGAAAATGCAAATCAAAAACATAATGAGATACCAGTTCACATCCACCAGAAGGGCTATAACCAAAAAGAAAAAAAAATAGTAAATGTTGGCAAGGCATATGGAGCAATTGGGACCCTCATCTATTGCTGATTGGAATGCAAAATAGTGCAGCCACTTTGGAAAACAGTTTGGCAGTTCCTCCAATAGTTAAACATAGCAATTTCATTCCTAGTTATATAACCAAGACAACTGTGCACACAAAACGTGTATACACATTTCCATAGCAGCATTATTCATAATAGCTAAAAACTGGAAACAATCCAAATATGCACCGACTGAAACATGGATCCATAAAATGTGGCATATCCATACAATGGAATATTATTTGATCATCAAAGGGAAGTACTGATACATATTACAACAGGATAAAACTTGAAAACATGGTAGGCGAGGGATGCCTGGCTGGCTCAAGAGGTAAAGCATGCAACTCTTGATCTTGGGGTCATGAGTTCAAGCCCCACGTTGGGTGTGGAGCCTACTTAAAAAACAAAACAAACAAAAACAAAAAACCAAAAGTATGCTAGGTAAAGGAAGCCAGTTACAAAAGATCACATATAGTATGATCCTATTTAGATGAAATATCCAGAATAGATACTTTCTATCTCTATACGAAGTGTTTCATCCATAGACACAGGAAACAGTGATTGCCCAGAGCAGAGAAGCAGGGAAGTAGGAGGATGGAGAGTTACTGCCAATGGGTATAAGGTTTCTTTTTGAAGCAATGAAAATATTCTAAAATGAGAGGATGGTGGTGGTTGCATACCTCTGTAAATATGCTAAACATCACTAAGTTACATACATTAAACAGGTGGACTTTATGTTATATAAATTCTATCTTAAGCTGTTTTTTAAATCCTCAAAAACAGTTACTTTAACTGAGACCCTCTGATTTTATTCTAAATGCTGGTAACAATAATTATAACAGCTTACTGAGTGCTTATTACGTGCCAGGCAATATTCAAAATCTTTACAAGGACTAATTCACTTTTCTGAAAACCTTTTAGGCAAATACCATTATTATTCCCATTTTACAGATTAGAAAACTAAAGCTATTAAGTAGCATCCTAAGAATTCAAACATAGAGAGTCTGTGTTTTTAAATAAAATATGGACCTGGCCCTGTAATCCAACAGCAAAATATGGGGAAGAAATCCCTGAAATTCAGAGAGTTGGGGAAATTTTAAAATATTATAACAAACAGGGGCTCCTGGCTGGCTCAGTGGGTGGAGCGTGCAATTCTTGATCTCAGGGCTGTGAGTTCAAACCTCACGTTGGGTGTAGAGATTACTTAAAAATTTTTAAAAATCTTTAAGGGACACCTGGGTCGCTCAGTCTGTTAAGTGGCTGCCTTCAGCTCAGGTCATGATCCCAGGGTCCTGGGATTGAGCCCCACATCGGGCTCCCTGCTCAGCGGGAAGCCTGCTTCTCCCTCTCCCACTCCCCCTGCTTGTGTCTCCTCTCTCGCTGTGTCTCTGTCAAATAAATAAATAAAATCTTCCAAAAAAAAACCACATATTGAGTAAATGTTGGTTATATTTCCAGGATTACCAAGCTATTCTGACAATCCTTTAGAGTAAGACATAATTTTGATAATGCTAACAGTGTCAATGGTGCTTATCTCTGGAGACTGAAGATTATAGGGGCTTGCTTAATTTTCTTTTTTATATTTTGTGTATTTTGTTTTATAAAAAGTGTATTTTAAAAAACTATGGCCCAACATTATGAATGTAGTTAATGGAACTAAGCTGTGCACTCTAAAACAATTAAGATATTATGTATATTTTGCCACAATAAAAAATACCAAAAAAAATCCATTATGGAGACACTAAAAATAATACAATGTTCATATAGATATTTCTCTGGAAATAATTGTCAATTTGTATAAAATCAAACAAAGGCAGAATAGACGAGAACTATGCAGGAGGTCTAAAGATACTGATACTTAAATCAAAGAACACAGTTTCTTCAATCTGGTAACTCTGGAGCTAAATTCATACGTTTTGCCAAATACTGCAGCTGGGATGTCTGAATGTCTGAAGTGCTGTGAGGAAGTCAGCTCCTACAACCTCACAAGAATTAACTGTCAGCATCTCTTCCCAAAGCCACATTCAATGGCACCACGTTGGTAGCTTAAAACCAGCCATGGTGGGAGCATTTACACTCTGGCAAATGCTACAAATCAAAGCTTTGCTTTTCCTCGAAAATCAGCTGACCAGCACATTGCTGTTTAAATTATAAAAATGTAAATTGACAGAAATGTATACTAACAGAATGCCTAAAATCAATGATCTCAACTCATTTTGTAAATTTAAATACAGTGAGGAGCAGTGAAAAACATACCCAAGTGAGTGGCGGAGCAGGAATAGGAACCTGGGTTTCCAAATTTCCTTCCCTTACATCATAAAGACCAAATGCCCAAAGACAAAGATTCCCCACCCTTTACCTAACCGAACACCAGCAGGCATATCAGGTCCATATTTCTGGACTTCAGAATGGCTGGATATAATAACCAAAGATTATCATCATTGCACAAGACTAATTTCTGGAACTACGGACCTTGTTTCACTGAAGAAAGAAAAACATTCTGGGGCGCCTGGGTGGCTCAGTCAGTTAAGTTAAGCGTCTGCCTTGGGCTCAGGTCATGATCCCAGGGTCCTGGGATCTAGCCCTGCATTGGGCTCCCTGCTCAGCAGGGAGCCTGCTTCTCCCTCTCCCTCTGCCTGCCGCTCTGCCTACTTGTGCTCTCTCTCTCTCTCTCAAATAAATGAATAAAATCTTTTAAAAAATATTTTTAAAAAGAAAAAAATTCTTACAGTGAAAATTCAGTGAGTCGAGTTTAAGGAGCTAGAGCTAGAGAAGACTTTCAACATTATGTAGGCTGGGGGTTTAAAACCCAAAAGCATATTTTGAGAACCCAGTGAATCAAAGCAGGCAGAATGAGCAATTGGGGAGGGCTGAGGACAGAGGCAGACTGCAGAAATCAGCCCCACCACAAGGGGACACTATTACTTAGTATCTGCCAACTATTACCACACGGATCCTATTTTTTAGGCAAGGTCAGATAACAATGTTCTATATGAAATGTTTAAAAAAATTCTAATTATGAAACATGTCAAAGGCCAAACAGAAGCTGTCAGCAGGCCAAATCTAGCCTAATATCTTTCATTCGGTAGAAGAGAAAGAAGTCCGGAGATGTTAACTCAACTTACCAAGTGAGAGAGCCCAAATTCATTGTTCTGTTTTCTAGTTCACAAGCTCTCCACAATCTCTACTGATAAAGATATAACATGTGACTTATTGGAGAGCATCAGCAAAATAAGACATTTGAATCACTGGTGGTCTTGCTTCAAACTGCTAATTGTCAGTTTCTGTCTCTTGTTAGGTTTCCATAATCTCAGTTTCCATGGGAGGAGATAATAAAGTCTCTGCTATCTTTTAGTTGTATTCTACTTACTATCATTTTTTTGCCAGTGTGTATGCTCTTTTTATAGCTATATTTATATAAATGTCCTACACCAGTTGTTTATCTTTGATCGCCTGGCCTTTGTTTTAATCTTCACACACAAAAATGAAAGCTGCTGCAAAGGCTAGGAATGCCTTGAGCAGAGGTCATGTCTAAACAATTGAAGGGGTCAAACGGTGGTAGTTCGGTGCCTGCTGATGTGGATTGCTATCCAGCAGTCAACTGCCATTCATCTTAAAAATAAGGCATCAGAAGTCACATTTTTCTCTCTGTGGTCCTATGCCTTCAGAACCTCATTCCTGTTTGAACATAAGGTCCAAACATAATATGGATGTCTTCTTTGGAGAAATGTTTGTTCCTGTCTCCTGCCCATGTTTTATTTGGATTATTTGGTTTTTTGGTGTTGAGTTATGTAAGTTCTTTATAACCAGTGGTTACCAGAGGGGAGGTAAGTGGGGGAATGGAAGAAACGGGTGAAGGAGATTAAGAATATACTTATGATTGGGGCGCCTGGGTGGCTCAGTCATTAAGCGTCTGCCTTTGGCTCAGGTCATGATCCCAGGGTCCTGGGATCGAGCCCCACATCGGGCTCCCTGCTCGGCGGGAAGCCTGCTTCTCCCTCTCCCACTCCCCCTGCTAGTGTTCCTGCTCTCGCTCTCTGTCAAATAAATAAATAAAATCTTTAAAAAAAAAAAAAAAGAATATACTTATGATGATGAGCACTGAGTAAGGTAAAAAAATCGCTGAATCTCTATATTGTACACCTGAAACCAATGCAACACTGTATGTTAACTATACTGGAATTTAAAAGAACAAAAACAACAACTTGAACGTCTCTGGGGAGAACATGCACACCGCCCCTTTCTACCACTTTCTGCTTGCTTCCATCCCCACCTCACAGTCTTACCTTTCTGGCTCTTGAAGGTATTTGAGTTTGTGACCCCTGGGTTCTAGACTTTCAGCACACCCCATCTTTGACACAATTTCTTATGATTAGGAATCAACTCAAAATCTTACATAAGAGTTCAGCCAGTACTGTTTCAATGACTTCAGAGTTGCTTCCCATAGACTGGTAGCTGCCACCTAAGTGAAATAACCTATCATCAGATGATTGCAGTCATTTTCGGCTTTCAAAGCTTCATCTACGCGGCCATGGAATTCAGCATTCATGTGTTTATTCCTATTACCTGTAAGATAAAGCTTGACCTAGCCACTGGCATGCGAGGTCCTTCATCATTCAGCCTCTACCTAAGTGTTCAAAGCTACTACCTTCTTTACCAACACAAAGTCTCCCCTTACACACACACACACACACACACACACACACACACACAGCTGGCCCGTGTACTTATTCGCTGGCTTCTCTCTCTGCTTTTCCAACCTCTCCTCACTCTTCAGAGTTTAACACAAACTCCACCTATTCCTGTAGGCTTTTCTAAATCATCCCAGATTCGAAAGATCTTGCCTCCTTTTAAATGTAAATAAACATAGTCTCACTTCCATTTAAATGCTCAATAAACATTTGGTAAATGAATGAATGAATTCCAGCACGACCACATTCTTAGGGCCACTTAATCATGGCCAAGTTGCTTAACGTTTTTAAGATACAGTTTCATCATCTGTAAAAATGTGGTTTGGACAAGAAGAGACTGAGATATTGTTTTGAAATTATCTAGCAGAGATGCTACAGAGACTCAAAAGATATTAGGCAGTATCAGCCTGATTTACTGCTCCCTCCCTCCTGAGTTGTTAATTAACTTTTCCACTATGTATGGTGTCTCTCCCTAGCTACATTATTGGATCAAGAACCCATTTCTTAAAATTTTTTTCTGTCATTCACAGTGGCTAGCATGGAGTTTTGCTAATAAAATATTGTTGATGAGTCAATAGCTTCTCTCTTGAAAAATATGTCCAAAGATTGGTGACACTGGAATTCCCTCCTTTAGAGACATTCTCTCACAAGTTAAGCATTGCCCCACCTAAAATCCAAACCTGCCTGGGAGACAGTAACAAATTATGTTGCATTAGTTATTAATATATGCACTGGTGAGACTTCTTGTTTACAAGGAGCAGAAACCAGCTTGCAGATTGTTGCTAGTATGCGAAGTATGATACGGGCTTGTTTAACCCAACACCTTAGTAGAACTTACTTTATTTGATGTCTTTCCAACACAACTGCAACACAGAAATAAGGGGGACAAGAACAATACAGATACGGCACTATAGAGGAGGACAAGGAGCGAAGCGGGATGCAGGTAGCATCAGAATTGTGGCAAGATGGCACCAGGAACCACGGTGACCGGCTGTCATGGTTTGCCTCGCTGGTTATCAGCTGGTTAGAGCAAAGAGCTCACAAGGCCAAGGCTAAAGGTGTGATTTCCTAGGAAACTTTGCTCTCTTCCACGGTCAGAGTCCGTGTGCTTCACTTGAGCCAGCCGTCCTCCAATGTCACTGACCAATCACAAGGGGAATAAGGAGAGAGAAAGCGCAGCTACTTTGGACCAGATCCTTCACCGCTGCTAGGAATGTTGGTGGAGGGATGCTGATGTTCTCCTTGGGCACGAACACTGAGTGAGTGAATAATGTCACACAAAAAAACTCTCCTTGTGAGCTTCCTGCTTTATATGGGTCTGAAATAACAATAATATGTAGCAGAATCTCCTCGATTTCATTCTAATATTGTGAGGCAGGCCTGGCAGACAGCAAGCTCAGCAGGTCTGGTCTGGGATCCCCTACGGTTCCAGAGCCAGAAAGCAGCAGAAATGCTGCTGGAACCCTCACGTCCTAGCGATTCTCTGTCTTTGTGGTGGTGGCGGCCGCGGCGGCCGTGATAGAGGTCACAGCTGCCTGTGACCCAGCAAAATACACAGCCTGAATGTTGAGCTTGACTTTGTACGTTTCCCTTCCATAAGAATTCCAGAACTCTTCAGGTCCCAAGAACCACGCGGGGCAGCCCGAAAGCTCTCGTGCATCTTCCCAAACATCAGCTGTGGCATGCTTGTGGGCTGATTATTTCCTGCATGTGTAAAGGCTTTACAAAGCTCATCCACATTCTCCACCCTGTTGCTCAGGCCCAGGGAATCCAAGAAAAGCATCCCCACTTTAAATGTTTAGATGCTGCAAGATTCTGCACCTCACTCTTTCACGTCTTTACCTTCCCGTGGACTTTTCTGCCTAAATCCACAGTCGTGCGGTGTTCAAATTGGTAAACTGAAAGGTGCATTTCCCAAACACATTTATTTTTCCTTTAGAACAAGTGTGGGTAGGATGAAAACCACTCTGTGTCATACTTACATGTTACTCATTAACTGACTTAAAAAAAAAACAGCTTCAGCTAGATTAGGAGTCATGTGAAGAAAGAGTTTCCTGCAATGTGGGAACGGAGCAAAGCTAAAACGCAGAGTTTTTCACATGATTGGGGGGATTCAGAAATGAGCCCTTGAGCTTGTTTCCTGACTTGGTGATCAACACGCGCACAATGGTGAAGAAAATTCTGTTTCCCAGCGACACAGTATTCCAGTTTGACATTCCAGGCAGCCCAAGAAAGGCAAGCACCGAGGCCCCACACAGCTCCACAGACAGCCCCGGCTCTGTGTTTCTCAGGTGGGTACATCCTATGGGTCGCCCTGGTGGCCTCAGCCACCCGACAGGTGTTCCTTGGAGAGCTCTGTCCCCATCCTCAGAGGCCGCAATCTGCCGAAAGGAGAAGGCATAGCCTAGGCATTTGGGCCAGGGGAGAGAGGGGGTACAGAGCAAAGAATGTGACTTGCTAAGCAAACAGAACTATTACCACTATTAAGGGAAAATAATGGTTAGTGCCTTATTTAGGACGTCTTTAGTACTGGGTGACTGGCCAACTCTGCCCTTTTTTAATTCTTGATCACTTTCAGGTTCATAGGAAATGAAGTCAAATAGTTGAGCCAAAAACTTACTTGGGTGTCAGAATTACCTATGTTATTATCAAAAGAGTAAATGTGGGGGCTTTCTAAATTAATTATCAAAATAGTATTAGCTGTACTGTGGGTTCAACTACTTATTCTACAGTGATTTAGAGCAGCTTTGGCCTGATTGAGAACACACTCTTTTTTAGCTATAAATATTAATATCTATATAAACATCACTCTGATTACTTATTTTTTAAATTTTTATTTATTTACTTGAGAGAGAGAGAGAGCACAAGCAGGGGGAGCGGCAGAGGGAGAGGGAGAAGCAAGCAGGCTCCCCGCTGAGCAAGGAGCCCAGTGGGGCTCCATCCCAGGACCCTGAGATCATGACCTGAGCCGAAGGCAGACGCTTAACCGACTGAGCCACCCAGGTGCCCCGATAATTACATATTTTTAATGAAAATTCAGGTTATCAACTCTTTATTCATTTTGGCCTCCTAATAATTCTCTAGGAACTTACAAAATGTAGAAATCAAATCCAAGTAGAAATCAAATCCAAGTGGAAATCAATTACAAGGGAAAGTTTCTCACCCAACTTTGATGTAAACTTTAATGTTACTTCCATGTGAACCTCCCAAGTGAAGCCAGAAAAATGACCTCCACCCTGGAAGTTTACTTTTACACAACACCGTAGCCAGAAAGTTGACCATTTCTTTTGTTTTTTCACCATTTTAAATCATTTATACAAAAAGGTGCTCCTCAAAATTACAGCTTTTAAAAATAAATGGAAACCAAGAAATCCCATTTCATTTAATGGTGTTTGCATATCAGAATGTCAGGTTACAAAAATAAGTGAAATAATTTTAAAAAGAAGTTTTGGGGACAAAGAGCCTGAATTTATGCTAAATGTTGCATAATACCTCTATTTTTAGGTTAGCTTAGTTTTTCCATCCATTATGAAAATGAATCTGACTTGCACTGTCTGAGCAAGAGCACCACTCCTGTGATTGAGAATGTAAAACCTCTGTATTATTTCCATATTTTGCTGAATATCGAATGTTTCTCAAATCATTTTGTCTGCTTAATCCACCTCTTCCGTAGATAATGCCAACTCTTCTAGGAGCTCAAGGTGTAATCAGGAAAAACAAAATTAAATTGCAAAACAAATATTTAAAATATATAAAATACAGAAAGTATAATTTAAATAAACATACATATTATTTCAATAAATTTAAATAAATAGAATAAAAATAAAATAAAAACCTGCATCAACCTAAATTCAAGCCTCTTTCAAAAACGGCCCAGGCCTATTTTACCTACATATTAGAATACTCGATATCAAATGTCTATATTAGTATCTATAAATGGTTTTTTTTTTAATGTGTATTGGAACCCATCTAAAAACATTACATGTATCTCCAAACAGTTTGGGCACTGAAGGACTTTCTGTTTGGTTGAAAAATCTACTTAATGTATTATATATTAAATCATTCAAAATATATCGTGGAAGGATTTAGATACATGTTGGTTAATTATTTGAGGTAAAAAATAACACCAGGTAAACACTTCCCTTTACCTTCTAAAGAAATACTAAGAATTTATGTGGCTGATGTGGTATCCCATTATCATCTCCCAAACCAGAAGTAATAAAATGTACTCTGAGATCAACAAACCACTTCAAATAGGTACAATTTATGCAGTGCTCTTATTCAATCATTCAACAAAGATTTATTAAGTGACTATCATATGCCAGGCTATGTGGAACACACAATGGACAATCATAAGCCAGACAAACCTACTCTCTACTTTCAAAGAGGTTATTAGTTTAATGTCAAAGAAAGGCTAAAAAATTATGAATGCATGAATGCATACACCCATATATACATAATTCTTATATTAACATTTATTATCATAGGCAACAAGTACAGGGCTGAGAAAGAGAAGCAGATAGGGTAAAACTAACTTAATGGGATGGCAAGTGAAGGACTCTTTAAGGAAGTGATAATTCAGCTGTCTTAGAGGATGAGAAAAGAGCCAACCATGGAATGACCGTGGAAAGGACATGTTGCCCTGAGTGGGGGAGGGAAGATCTTAGGTCTTGAGAAACCCCGGGAGAGTGGCATCTGAAACTGGAGAAGGGGTTTAGAATTCTCTCTTAACTGCAGTGGGAAACCACTGGGTGGTTTAGAATAGGGGAGTATCACAATGTGTTATTCCCTTTAGAAGGGCATTCTGGCCCTGCTCTGGGTGATTTCCAGGTTTCTGCTCAGCCAAGCAATACTGCATCTCACCCACGTCTCCATGTGTGCTTGGGTAAGAGTGTCTGTAAGCTATGGACCCAGCAGATTACAGGCACAATTAACCCTGCTCATGATGTCAACTTGTGTCCCAAAGTGTTGTGGCATTTATGCTCCTACCTGCAACAATTCTGCTGTCCACACAACATTGGCAGTGTCTGACTTTTTAATTTTTTCTAGTCCAGAAGCTGTGAAATAGCATCTCGATGGGGTTTTAATGTTCATTTCCCCTATTAATACAAAAGGAGCATCTTTTCAACATGTTTATTATTTTCATTTCCTCCTCTATAAAACATCTGCTTATGGATTTATGACCCTTTGGGGCAGAAGGCAGGCTGGAAGATGCGTTATTATCTTTTTCTTATTTTTAGATAGTTTTAAAAACACTCCAGATACTAATTTTCTGTTATATGTGGTGTAAACATTTTATTCCAGCATATGATTTGTCTGTTTGCATTCTCTATCATACCCAAGTTCTTATTTTTAATTTATCAATGCCTTATTTTTTTAATGATTTGCACTTTGTGACTTGTTTACGAAATCCTGCCCAACCCTGACTGAGGTCATTAGAATGTTCTTACATATTGTCTGTTAAAAGTATGTTTTCTTACTCTGTCACACATTGCTGTCTTAATTAATATGACTTTATAATAAAAGCTTTGCTGTCTGATAAGACAGGACTCCTTACCTAGTTCAAAAATGACTGGCTATTCTTGACCCTTTCGCTTTTCCATTTAAATTTTAGAATCAGTTTATCAAATGAAGACTTATTCTTAGTTGAAATTGTATTAAGTCTACTACTCAATTTGAAGAAATTACTTTAAGTCTACTGATCACTTTATTGTGTTAAATATACCTATTCATGCACATGGTATGTCCCTCCATTTATTTAAGCCTTCATTAATATTCTTTGATAGGGGCGCCTGGATGGCTCAGTCGTTAAGCGTCTGCCTTCGGCTCAGGTCATGATCCCAGGGTCCTGGGATAGAGCCCGCATCAGGCTCCCTGCTCTGCGGGAAGCCTGCTTCTCCCTCTCCCACTCCCCCTGCTTGTGTTAACCTCTCTCGCTGTGTCTCTCTCTGTCAAATAAATAAATAAAATCTTAAAGAAATATATCCTTTGATAAAGTTTTAGAATATTCTATGCAAAGACCTTACACATTTGTAGATTTATTCCTAGGTACTTTATACCTTTTTTGCCATTGGAAATAGCATTTTCTTTTGTTGATGTTACATAGAAAGGTAACTAAATTTTGGGAGTTGATCTTATATTCAACATTCTTGCTAAATTATTATTAATTTTAACAATCTGTAGACTAAGAGATTTTCTTTGTAGACAGTAATATTATTTGAAATAATAAAAATTTTGTTTTTACATTTCCATTCCTTACTCCTTTTAAATCTTTACCACACAAGGACGAAACTCCATGATAATGTTGAGTATAAGTAGTAATTCCAGACATTCTTGGTTTTTTTTTTTTTTCTGATTTTAAATGGAATGCTTTTAACATTTCAGGTTTTATCAGTCCTTCTCGCCCAGGTTAAAAAAGGTCCCTTCCAATTGAGGCTTTCCAAGATGTTGTTGAAACTACTGAGTGTTTTCCTGGCCTCCATTAAGATGATCCTCATTTGAAAATCTTTGACATTCACAATGCGCATAATACCTCAACGTTCAAAACCACAAGAAATCATCATTTCCCAAAATATAAAAAACATTGGGCAGCCTTGAAAAATATAAATTACCCTAACCTCTTCTTTTTTTCCTGGGAAGAGGTTTGTTTGTTTATTTTTAATGAAGAATAACTGACAGACAATACTGTATTAGTTTCAGGTATACAACATAGTGATATTTTTATACATAATGAAATGATCACCATAATAAGTCTAGTTACCACCTGTCACCATACAAAGTGGTTACAATATTACTGACTATAGTCCTTATGCTGTACATTACATCCCCATGTATATCTTATTTATTTTATAACTGGAAGTCTATACCTCTTTTTTTTTAAAGATTTACTTATTTATTTTTATAGAGTGTGTATGCACACACGTGCAGGGACAGAGGGAGAGGGAGAGAGAAAGAAGCAGAGTTCCCATGGAGCCCAATGGCAGGGCTCCACACGGGGCTCCACACAGGGCTCCACACAATCCCAGGACCCTGAAATCAGGCTCAATCCCAGGACCCTGAAATCATTCTTGATCCAAAATCAAGAATCCACTGCTAACCACACAGGCACCCCTGGAAGTCTATGCCTCTTAATCCCCTTTACCAATTGCATCCATTTCCCTACCTCCCTCCCCTCTGGCAACTATCAGTTTGTTCTCTGATTCTATAAGTCCGTTTCTGTTTTGTTTTCTTTGTTTTGTTTTTTAGAATGCACATATAAGTGAAATCATACGGTATTTGTCTTTCTCTGTCAGACTTATCTCACTTAGCATAATACCCTCTAAGTCCATCCATATTGGCACAAATGGCAAGATTTTTTTTTTTTAATGGCTAAGTAATATTCTGCTCTGTGTGTGTGTGTATGTGTGTGTAACCTCCATACTGTTTTCAATAGTGGCTGCACCAATTTACATTCCTACCAACAGTGCAAAAGGGTTCCCTTTTTGCCACAGCCTTGCTAACACCTCTTATTTCTCATCTTTTTGATACTAGCCATTCTAACAGACATGAGGTGGTATCTCATTGTGGCTTTGATTTACATTTCCCTGATGATGAGTGATGTTGAGCATCTTTTCAAGTGTCTGTTGGCCATCTGGATGTCTTCTTTAGAAAGATGTCTATTCAGGTCCTCTGTCCATTTTTCAATGGGGTTGTGTGTTCTTTCTGCTATTGAGTTGTATGAGTTCTTTATATATGTTGGATGTTAACTTCTTGTCAGATATATCATTTGTGAATGTCTTCTCCTATTCAGTAGGTTGCCTTTTCATTTTGCTGATGGTTTCCTTTGATGTGCAGGAGCTTTTTAGTTTGATGTAGTCCCATTTGTCAATTTTTGCTTTTGTTGTCCTTGCCTGAGGAGACAAATCAAAGGAAAAAAAAAAAAAGAACCAGAAAGATGAGGCAGCACTAAGCTGGAATGTGGGACCAGGGTGGGACCAGCCCAGGCCTCCTCAGACTCCTTCAGCGCTGGCTTGGGGATCACCCCAGGCTGCAGTCAACAATGACCACGGCAGGTCCAAGGTAGCCCTGCAGTCACATTCATCATGCTTCCACCCAGTGGCCCCACTAATTCTGTTTCTGTTCATCTACTGTCCCAGCTGCCACCAATAAATGGCAGAGGAGATGTTGGTCCTTCTCTCCTCTCCCAATAGCCTTGATTTTTCTTAGCAACACCCACTTCTCCTGCTAGTAGGGAAAGAACAAGAGCACTTTTGGTACCTGAAGAAGAGGAACACTATAGACATCATATTATGACCCATTTTCACTCGATGAGCCCATCGTCCCAGCTCCTGTTTGATGGAGTTGTAGAGATAAGGGTATATTTAGAACCTGAAGGAAGCTGAATTCTGAGAAATGGATTTCCTTCTCCAGGAGAAGGGATGAGGAGGTAACAATCAAAGAAATCAGGACTGTGTTAAGATCATAGATTAGAGGGGCACCTGGGTGGCTCAGCAGTTAAGTGTCTGCCTTTGGCTCGGGTCATGATCCTGGAGTCCCAGGATCGAGTCCTGCCATCAGGCTCCCTGCTCAGCAGGAAGCCTGCTTCTCCCTCTCCCTCTCCCCCTGCTTGTGTTCCCTCTCTTGCTCTCTCTCTCTCTGTCAAATAAATAAATAAAATCTTAAAAAAGAAAGGAAGAAGATAGAATAGTAGTAGTCATAGTGTCAGAAGCATGGAGTGAGTATTTCAGTGAATGGCATACCTCTATTCTTAGTGGGCAAGGTTCATTGGCAGGACCTGGGAACTCTGCTGAGCCTCAGAGGAGAGTGAAAGACAGGTTTCAGAAAGCAAAGAGATGATGAAATATGCCAGGATGTAGTGAAATGGGGCTGTGGAAGTTAGAATGAGGAGGCAAAGTACACAGGAATAGGCATCTCTGACAGGAGGGTTACAATTTTCCAAGCAGGAGAGAACAGAACTCCCCAGCAGCTAACCTGGCCAGGAGACACAGACCTGCAGTCTCCTTCCCAAACTTTGCCAGACACTTCCCCACAGTCTTCATATACCAAGCACTCAATATTCTCTTAATACACATGTTCTATCCTCGCACCAGGCTTCTGAACATGCTGGGAGCCCTCCCCTGACCGTCTCAAAAATTCCTATTCATCTTTCATGTTGCACCTCCAGAACGGTCTACTCTAACATCTGGGAAGACTTTCTATCTCCAACCCTCAGAAGTAGTCACCTTTTTTATTTGTTGGCACCATATCCAATATTAACCACTTATCAGAATCAGGAGGGTGTATTTATTACAAAATCAATGAAGCTTAAGCTTCCACCCTCACACAAGCCCCTTCCAAGGCCCTGGGAGTGTCTGTAGCAAGTTCTTCACATAGCATACCTTTCTGTAAGCCTTCCGGACAATACTTTAACTACAATTATGAGTGCAATTTTCTCTTTACAGCAATTTTCTCTGTCACACTTGCCCTCCCGTCAGGTGGGCAAGGGCTTTTTTGACATTACGGACTAAGAGGAAGTTGTTTGGAGATACATTTAGTTTGGGATTGCTGGAATTTGTTTATGCAATTTGTCATGTGTACGTTAAGTTGTTCCTAGCCAACCTGGCTTCCTGGAATATTCCCACCACCCACTAAGGGCCAGAGATAATATCATGATAGGAATACGTCCTCCCGGTACGGTTTATCAGCAGTATGTAGGCAGTGAAAGAGAAACAAGACTGGAAATGCATAAGACCAGAAGCTAGTTTCTGGTAGATTCTTCCAGTCATCAGATGTATAAATTGTAAGTGGTGGACTCTGTCCTCATTAATGCCAATACGAAACAGAAGTTCTCTCCTGTTGGGACCATAAACTCGATAATGCAGCTGCTATCATTACAAGTTCACCAAACCTTTTTTTTTTTTTTCTTCCTTGGTGGTAATTGCGTGATTTATCAGAATTTCTGGTTTATGGGATACAAACCCAAGGTAATACTAAAAACAGTCATTGCCTTTCTGTGTGTGTCACATAATAGATCACATCTTAGTATGACATTATTAAGAGGGGGCTAGAATCCAAAAGAAAATGTCTAGCTTATCAATAAAAATTAAGGTTTTTCTAGAGAAAAGACTAAACTATCTCTTTATTGAAAAATATTACAAAACTGCTGCCATGTGAAGACACCAATGAGTATCATCTAAAAATTATAAATATCATATAGCACATCAGGCAGTTAGTTCATAAGAGTGTTAAATTACTTTTCTGAATTGGGAGCTCTTTATGGAATTTGTTGGCTTTTTCAAATTAATAATTTGATTTCTTTCTGCAGTCTAAATAAATATTCACTTTCATATCTAATTTTTTATTCATAATGTTTCTTAAAGAAGCCCCTAAAGTTGTTATTAGCTTCAGGACCACAAAACCTGGATCTGCCCCTGATTCTAACTACCTCTGTATCTGTGTTCTCCAACAGATCTGAGCTTTTTATATCTGTAGATGTTGACACAGACTATGTACTTACAGTCTGCTGAGCAAAGGAATGGATGTGATTCCCCGGGAGTGAATCCCTGAGTGGAACTCAGGCTGGCTTATAAGTGACCACCTGTTAGAAGTTTCTCATTTGGGGTGATCTTAAACATATTTATAGGAAAACTAAGTTTATAAAAATGTTTCTCGTCAGTGTTCAGTTCATTAAATTTTTCACAACACCTAAACTTGTTTTTAAAAAACAATTTAAAAAATTAATAACCTATGCTTTAAGCCTTGACTCACTTTTTAAATAACGTTTTCAAATGTCATGAAAATCTATTTTGGATGAGCGTATCTTTAAGTCCCTACTTTGATTGAAAGCTTTTTATTGTAACAGTTTTTTTAAAAAATCAGTCAGGTTCATTTACATCCCTTCCTGCCTGTCTGTCTGTCTGTCTGTCTCTCTCCCCCATGTCTAACATGAAGCCAGGGAAGTGTGCCTGAGTTGCAAGTTCTAGGAGTTGCCTCCACGGGTAACTATGTGGAGTTACAAGAGGGCAAACTGGCCAGCCCTGCCAAGAAGTACAGGAGTGATGAATGAGGGCTTCTTTACAGCCAATAGCATGAAAATAACCTCTACTATTTGCATAGTGACTTACTCATGGGAACTTTTTACAGATGGGACTTTACTAACCTTAGTGGCTTTTTGCTATGGTGGAGGGATGATGGTAGTTGCTGCCTACAGTGCTTAGATAATAAAGAAAGGAACAGAAAAAGGAAAAGAAGTTTTCTCCTGTGGCTGTATGGCAAAATTAAGCTCATGAAATTAGGTCAGGTAGTGAATGCACAGCCAGAGAGGTGGCCAAAATGGCATTATCCAACGTCATTGACCAATTTATTCACTCGGCATGGCTTCAAATTATGTGGGCTATTTCAAAAAAATCAAATCCATCCTCAAGGGTCATCTAATTCAGTTTCTTTAGCCCACCCAAGGTGATTTTTATAACCTCAGAGGGGACACTGGTTTCAAAAGTATGTATGCGACTCTCTTTGAAAGAACAAAGTTAAGGAGACCTACCTGGAATTCTCTATTCTCTACTGACCCATGATGTGATTCTCTGGGTTTCTGTCTTAAATTTATTGGTAAAAAAGACAAGGGTATTTGTCCTAGATACTTTTCAGGAGTGGTGAAAGAACCAGTATGGTGGGTAATTTCATTTAACAAACAGTTATGGGATACTTTCTATAATCCCTGTGTAGGGATATTTTACATGGAAGACTTCCTGGTGTATACGTGGTTTCGACACTCACTAGCGGTGGAAACTCTCTGTGCCTCACTTTCCTTAATGGTAAAATGGGGACAATCATAGGACTGTAGATAATATTAAACAAGATAATACATGAAGTGCTTGGGGGCATAGCAAATGTTCTAACAAGGTTATTATAAGGCGTTAGGGATGATCCACAGAGGAATAATGGTATATTCACGCACCACCCAGAACTCTTAAAGGCTAGAAATACAACCTTTCCTCTCTATCTACAGCATCTGGTACAGAGAAGAAACTCTATAATGAGAAGGGAGCCTTGCAAAGTAAATAAATGGCTGCAAACCCAGCTCCTGATTTTAGGCTCCGATTTCTGTGGGTGACGGACACACCGGCAGGCTCCCATACAGACAGGCAATGTGCATGCACTATGAAGATGAAATTATTAGCCTAACTCTCCCATCTATAATTTCCCTCTGCATGTTTACGGCTGATCCCCATGTTGCAAAACTTACATCTAGAAATAACTGCACATTTCAAATGCTTAGCGCCACAAAATAAACCTTACCTAATGTGAAAAACTAATGGCTGTTGGGACTCTCCTGGGGTGGGGGGGAAGAAAAAACAAACCTATTTTATTAGTTCCAATAAATGCATAGGGGCAGAACAATGTGCCATGAATAAGCCTCACTCCAAACACGCTCCTGTGAAAGGGAAATAAAGCCAGAAGCAGGAATGGTGAAGTCATACCAGTGCATGCATTTATCTCCCAGACTTGTCCTTTAGACCCTGGGAAATACTGGCTTCCTTGGTCCTCCGTCTTGCTCCAGAGAAGCCTCCACCCCAGGCATGCACGCGAGTCCTGCCTTTGCACATTCTCATTTGGCACAACGCTCCGGCAGAGTGAATTCTGTGCGGTCCTTCAAGAGTGGACCAGACATCCCTGCCTTCAGAGAGACTCCCTTGACACCCTTTCCTGGGCTACGTGATATCTTTTGCTTACTTCCATGACAGCATTTATCACACGCTGCATTCCTTACTCTTGTTATGTTTGTCTTTCTTCCTCACTTGGCTGCCTTGTTTCTAACCAACCGTTCCGCACAGTTCCTGGCACAAAATAGACAACAAAAAATGTCAGATGGTGGTGGGCGACAGAGCAGTGAAGAGCTCCCCTGAGATGACAGGCAAAGCTGGTCCTTGCTGGGGGGCTGCTGGCCTGGCCCCAGGAAGGCTGAGGCTCAGCAGAACAGTGAGGGCACACAAGGGAGGAATCGGCTCAGTGCGGGAGAGCAGCTAAAGGCAAAGCCAAAGGATGGAGCAGACCCTCTGACTCACCGTTCCGGACCCTCTCGCTGTTCCACAGTGATTTATTATTAGATCTGAACTAGCATTTGCCTATGCCGTGGTCCCAAATGTTTTATCCTTGCAACGGGGAAAAGGGAGAGGAAGAATTACAAGGAGCCATAGAGGCTGAGATTTCTGTCTTCATAAACTGAAGTGCAAACTTGATGGTAACTTATTTTCACACCGAATTCAGTTTACAAATAAACTTAAGGACTGTGAAATTGAATTAAACTCGATATAAGTGAAAAAAAGAATGTAACAAAACATCGGTTCTTAATTTAATGAATAATCCCTCACATATGCCACACGCTTTCCTACCTTTGCGCCTCTGCACTTGCTTTCTCTGCCCCGGAATAACATCTCCCCCCAACGGCACTAAATCGACAAGTGTTTCTCGTGCCATATGTCACTAGAAATCCAGTGGTGAATACAAGGGCGCTCTATGTTCCTACACTACGCTCATCAGAGCAAGTCCCACATGAACAGGGTTTTGAGCGTCTTGCATAGAGGAGGATAGGGCACAGGTAAATGGAGAACAGGGTATCGACCCAGCCTCCAGGCTGTAAAGCGATGGCAGAGGAGATGCGGTTCCCAGCACGAAAAAGAAATGGTCATTCTGTGACATGATAAAGGTGTCAGCTGACTCTACTGAGGTAATCACATTGCAATACAGAAATGTCTCAGGTGATGGGCGCCTGGGTGGCTCAGTTGGTTAAGCGACTGCCTTCGGCTCAGGTCATGATCCTGGAGTCCCTGGATCGAGTCCCGCATCGGGCTCCCTGCTCGGCAGGGAGTCTGCTTTGTCCTCTGACCCTATCCCCTCTCATGTGTTCTCTCTCTCTCAAATAAATAAATAAAATCTTTAAAAAAAAAAATAAATAAATAAAATAAATAAATAAAAAAGAAATGTCTCAGATGAACAGGTCGCGCACTTCCAACTTACACAATGTTACCTGTCAGTCATATCTCCATAAAAATAATAATACCTTGTTTAAAAAGAAATGAAATGTAAGAGGGGAGCTGAGTGTGAGGTGAGGGAGCGGCAAAGAAAGAGCCAGAACCTGGGCGCCTGGGTGGCTCAGTTGGTTAAGCGACTGCCTTCGGCTCAGGTCATGATCCCGGAGTCCCGAGATCGAGTCCTGCATCGGGCTCCCTGCTCAGCGGGGGAGTCTGCTTCTCCCTCTGACCCTCCTCCCTCTCATGCTCTCTGTCTCTCATTCTCTCTCTCGCAAATAAATTTAAAAAAAAATTAAAAAAGAAAGAGCTAGAACCCAACATTGAAGAAATAGCATCTTAACTATTCTCTGTGGAAGGGAAGAACACGTTTCAAACTACTGACAGGGTGGGACAATCAGAGGAAAGGACACCGAGCTCAGACACACTTTCCTCAAAGAGTAAAAATGAAACTCAGAGAGGCTTAATTTTGTCCCAAGTTCCAACAAAATAAAACACCCTCCAGAAATAATATCATCCCTATTTCTCCCCCTGTCAGAGGGAGTATCCAGTTGATGCAAACCCTGAGTTAGCAGTTACTCTCTCCACATGCCACCTTTGGAGAACAAGAGATACTCATTTCTCCCTTATGGCTGTGCCTCATCAGCAGCACTCAAGCTCTGCCCACGGACCCCTGCATGATTCCACAGCACCCAACATCCAAAGGCAAATCCAATTCCCAGCCAGCCATTTACGTGAACATAAAGTCAACCAGGAGGCTCACTCCAAAGTGAGGAAGAATGGCCAACAAAGGCTGTATGAGTTACCAACTGCCTCCCATCCCAGTTTTATACCAAAAACTCTGCCTCTTAAAACCATAAGCATTTACTATCTCACCCAGTATGTGTGTGTTCTGAATCTGGAAGTGAAGAGCTTGGTGGTTCTAGCTCAGGGACTCTTGTGAGCTTGCAGCCAGCTATCAACCACGGCTGCAATTACCCAAAGGCTTGACTGGGGCTGGGGGTGCGTTTCCGAGTGACTCCCTCGCACACTTGGTGCATCAGTGCTGGTGTCTGCAGGAGGCTTCAGTTCCTCTCCAGCTGGAGAGAGGGTTATTTACAACATGGCAGCTGCCTTCCCCCAGAGCGAGTGATTCATGAGACAGGACCGGGAAAGGCACAATGTCCTTTATGCCCCAGTTTCTGAACTACACCACCGTTTTTGCAATATGTTGTTGGTGAAACAGGTCAGCCCTGTGTGTTCAGTATGGAAGGGGACAATACAAGGGTGAGAATGCCAAGAAAGGAGGATCATCTGGAGCTGTCTTGGAGGCTGGTGACCACAAGAGCTGTGGGGGTGACACCAAGGCTGCCACATAGTTCTAATGTGAAGGTAGTAGGTGCCGAAAGAACAGCCGGCTTAGAGTTGCACAGGCCTGTGTCTGTGTTTTGTTTTGTTTTGTTGGCCCAGGCCTGTATTTGATCACAATGCAGGCGCATGCTGTGTCACCTCAGTCCAGTTACCTGAACTTTCTAAACCTCAGCTTTCTCATTTGTAAGATGGAAAAATAACACCCACGTCTGAGGACTGTTTTGAGGATTAGGTATGGAGAACCTATACGGATGAATACCGAGCGCTGAGTGCTCGAGAACGGTTAAGTATTATAGTTACAAAGTAGGCTAAATGTTACTATAGCAACACAGTTGGAAGTCCTTACCCACACAACCCTGTGTCAACTCTAAGGGTTTGTTTCAATTCGTTTCTTTATCCTCATTCTTTTGTAACTTACAAATGACTTAAAGCTAAACATGGGGTGGAGGCGGTATATAAAGCTAAAAAACACTTATTTCTGTTTATATATTTGAATAGAAGTAGAAACCATGAAAACTTTAAGATCTAAACTTGAACCAAACGGCTGTCAGGCTATTGCATTTTTCCCATATGACCTTAAAGAAACACGGAAATTAGGTAAGGGGTAGGGGGAAATGTACTGTGCTCAGGAGTTTTCTCAAAATCACAGTTTTTCTGTAAAAAAAATGTGATTGTCTCTAGAGAAAAACACAAGTTCCAGTGGTCAAGTTGTGTCTCATGTCAAAATGAAACATTTTTTCAACAGGGCTACTGGTTTATAAGGTTAAAGTATGTTCTTTACTCAGAAATTTGAGTTTGGGCTTTGCCTTTGATGCAAATTTCTCCACCCTTAGCTTCTTCCCCAGTAAAATAAGAGTAAGGACACTATGCGAAGAAGCTTCTTCATGTGTGTACTCAGAATATTAACTCTCTAAATTCACGCGCCAAAAGTTTAAGTGGGAAAAGCCCAGGCTTGGCCCTGACAGCCCTCTGTGACCGGGAACAGATCACTGACCCTCTCCCTTTCCTCATCTCACAAAATGGAGAAATCTACCAGTAAGAGGATTTTTCCAGAAAATGGAGAAGTTAAGGGGGGGGGGGGGAGAGAATGAAATGAGATGAGATAAATAGATTAATATATAGAGATAGATAGATATATAGATATTTAATTATAAGCTCCTTCTGGGAAAAAAAATGAATTCTTTTCAGGGATTACTTTATTCTTACAGTATCTAAGATTTATTTTAGTTGCTATCTGAAGTGGTGGATTTACCACAAAGCTAATGAAGCTGAACTTTCAGGGCTGATCACCTGAATTAACCTCTTCTAATTCAATATTCTCTGTCTGCACCTTATTTTCTTTTTTTTTTTTCTTAAAGAAGTCCCCCATATCATATAAGCTGCAGGCCCTACAAAACCGTATCTGCCGCAGTCGCTGCTGTTAAACAAATACACATTTTTCAACCAAGATCAATTTTCTAATATTATCACTGGTGTCTCATCATTATCAGTAAATGAGATAATATCCTACCAACAGCTTAACAAATCTATACAAGAAGCTATTACTACAGTATGAATGGGTATTTCCAAAATGACTGATTCCTGGAATAGATGGAAATGAAACTTATCCCCTCCACGCATGTATTATTTTTCAGAACATTCATATTGTCATTTATACAGGATGGTCACATTACATAAACCATATAATTCATGAACCACATATACTAGAGTATATAACATATTTAATGTAGAACTTAATTTTAGTGTAAAACACAGATAAAGGTGGTAGTATCTTTATTTTCCTTCTCAAAAGAGAAGAAAAATATTACCGAATCTTTTATTTATCTGTATTATTATAGCCCACATTTTGGGGAGTTTGAAGAAATACAGATTCCAGAAATTCAAAAGTTGCTGTACCGATAATAATTCCTTTCTGAGCTGAGAAGTAGCATAGAAGAGTAGTTAAGAAGAGCAGCTCCTTGGGGCGCCTGGGTGGCTCAGCTGGTGAGTTTGAGTGTTCCATTCTGGGTTTTAGCTCAGGTCGTGATCTCAGGTCCTGAGATCCAGCCCCACTTTGGGCTCCGCTCAGCTCAGTGCAGGGCAGGCTTGTCTCTCTCCCTCCCCCCACTTGCACGCACATGCACTCTCTGTCTCTAAAATAAAGAAATAAATAAAATACGAAAGAAAGAGAGAGAGAGAGGGGGAGGAAGGGAGGGAGGGAGGGAGGAAAGAAAAGAAAAAGAAAAAAGAAAAGGGAGGGGAGGGGAGGGAGGGAGAAAAGAACAGCAAGTAGACTGACATGGGGTCCCATCTCACTGAAGTGGTTTGAAAGTCTGAACTTCAGTTTCTGCTCCTCTTAAAGGGGGAGTGATAGCTTCTACTTCATGAGGTTCTCACAGGGACTGAATGAGTTACCCTACTTGTGAAGTGCTTAGAAACCTACCTAGCATAGGCAAGCACTGCGTAAGTGTTATTTAAAAACACTTTAGGCTGATTTCTACCTTAGACTGTAGTCTCACAAACTGCTTTAGCACCCTGGGCAATGACTGAAAATTTCTCATCTTATTCCACTGTCATTCTCCCACTAGTGATAACACCATGCTTCTAGATCATGCACTGAATTGCCTCATTTCTACTGGAAAAGACTATGTGATCCATCTTGGTATCTCCCAAAGGTATTATTTAGTCTTCTGTCCTTAGCAAGGACAGGAGTAATGTAATCCCTGAGAGTATTTTTGGATTGCAAGTTAATCTAGAATTAGCTAAAACAGAAAACCATGTAGCTTCATTTAAATGTTTCACGGCATAGGATTATTATGTGTTTTTATTTCAAAAGGGTTTTTAATATTTGCTGAATTGTCCACACTAGGAAATATAATTATGAATTAATAAGCATATCTCTATTGGAAGTTGCCTCCTTTGTCAGCCTGTAGGAGCAACTTACTGAGAGGCTGACTTGACTTTGAACTTCCAACAATATCTGGATTTACAATAATAAAACACAGTGTGTTTTATTGTGGCCCTAAACCATGATGTACCTGTAAACACTAAATGATTGGGCCATTAATATGTAAATTCTGAGGTAATGCTATAAAGCATGGTAAATACTTAACTGAAATATCAAACCACCTTCCTTAAAGTCTTATATCTGAATGACAGGGAAGGAGTTTGGTTAATTTCCTTGTAATTCTATCAGTGGCCCTTAATTAATGATAAATAAGAGAAAGCACACATTGTGCTGAAACATTCAATCATGCTGATCCCAGTTTTTCACTCTTCTTTGGATACCAAAAAGCAAAAGCATTGTTTATTCTTGAATTCGAAAGAAATAAAATCTTCCTACTATGTGCCTATTAGGTTTTTCCATGGTGCCAGAGGCTATATAACCAGAAGCAAACCTATAGCTTTATGTAACCTTTGCAGCCTTTCAAAAAAGCATGGTTAAGAGCAGAGTGATGACCCATAGTTCTGCGAGGTAACTCTTAATATGGGCCAGCCTTGATTCCATAATCTTGTCACAAATATGACAACAACTTAACATTTATTATATGCTTCCTATGTGCCAGGTACAATACTAAGCCCTTTTCACAGATTAGCTAATTCAAACTTCACCTTAACCTCATGAAATAGGAACTATTATTACTGCATTTCCCAGATAGAAAACTGAAGTTAAAAAAAAAAAAAATGAGGGGCGCCTGGGTGGCTCAGTCATTAAGCGCCTGCCTTCGGCTCAGGTCATGATCCCAGGGTCATGGGATCGAGCCCCGCATCGGGCTCCCTGCTCAGCGGGAAGCCTGCTTCTCCCTCTCCCACTCCTCCTGCTTGTGTTTCCTCTCTCGCTGTCTCTCTGTCAGATAAATAAATAAAATCTTTAAAAAAAAAAAAAAATGAAGTACTTAATTCCCACGATGTAAGAGTTGGACTCAATCGTAAGACTCTAAATCCCATGTTTTTCCTACTTCACTGTACTCCAGATCTTGTAACCTTTAATCTCTTTCCAATGTGGAGTAACAGAATTGGGCTAATGGATGTAGACCTTCTAAAGTAAGTGCGGTGCTTAACATCTGATGTGAGAGTTAGATGTGACACCAAAAGCATAAGCTACAAAAGAAATAATAAATATATTGGACCTCATCAAAGTTAAATACAAAGACACCAACAACAAAGTGAAAGCCAATTCACAGAATGGACAAAAATATTTGCAAATCATGTATCTGATAAAGGTCTAGTATCCAGAATATATAAAGATTTCTTACAACTCGATAATGAAAACAACACATTTAAAACTAAGCAAAGGTGGGGACACCTGGGGGGCTCAGTCAGTTTAAGCCTCTGACTCTTGATCTCAGCTCAGGTCTTGATCTCAGGGTCATGAGTTCAAGCCCTGCACTGGGCGCCACACTGGGTGTGGAGCCTACTTTAAACAAACAAATAAATAAATAAATGCAAAGGATATGAATGGTTTTTTTTTCTCCGAAGATATGTAAATGGCCAATACGATGCAATATGGTGCTCCACATTAGTCATAAGGAAAAAAAAAGTAAAACAACAATGAGAGAAAAAATCCCATAATGAGGTAGGTACCACTTCACACTTACGAGAATGACTATACTCAAAAAGACAGAAAATGACAAGTGTTGGCAAGCATGCAGAGGAATCAGAACACTTCTACAAAAGTTGGTGGAAATGTAAAATGGTGGGACCACTTTAGAAAATAGTTTAGGGGTTCCTCAACAGGTTAAACATAGACTTTAACAATATGACCCAGCAATTCCACTCCTTAGTATATAACCAAGAGAATTAAAAACCCATGTCTATGCAAAAAACCTGTACATGGATATCATAATAGCCATCTGGAAACAACCCAAATGTCCATCTACTGATGAATAAAATGTGGCTTGGCCACAGAATGGAATATTAATTGGATAAAAGAAAAAGGAATGAAGTACTATTCTATGCCACAACGTAAATGAAAGAAACTAGTCACAAAAGGCCGCATGATTCCATTTTTCAAGAAAGATTTTATGAATTAATTTGAGAGAGAGAGCATGCACAAGCAGCAGGGAGGGGCTGAGGGAGAAGCAGACTCCGTGCTGAGCAGGGAGCCCGATGTGGGGCTCGATCCCAGGACCCTGGGATCACGACCTGAGCTGAAGGCTGACACTTAACCCACTGAGCCACCCAGGTGCCCCAACATGATTCCATTTAAATAAAATGTCTAAAATAGGTAAAGCCACAGAGATAAAAGATTTATGGTTCCCAGGGGCTAGAAGAAAGTATAATGGGATTGACTACTAATGGTTACAGGGTTTCTTTTTGTCATGATGAAAATGTTCTGGAATCACTGGTGATAGCTGCACAACCTGAACCATTGAACTGGAGACTTTGAAAGAGTAAATTTCATGGTATATGTCAAAAAGCTGTTATTGAAAAAAAAGCAATGAAAGATTTAAAAAAATCATTCTTTTTTTTTTTTTTTAAACTCATGCTCTGTGAGTACAAAGCATAAATGTAATTTTTCAAAGACAGACAAACTGGCCTCTTGATTTTCAAAAGGAATGACACATTTTTATTAAACTAGATATTATAGATCAATATTTTCTTTATTTGCCATTTAACTT